>NC_053395.1:62113191-62431238 GCF_905171765.1 Bufo bufo | reverse complement strand
CCCCCTCTGCCAATCTCTTCACTGGCTCCCCATTGCCCAGCGAATTCAGTTTAAAATACTTACAACTTCATATCAGGCGGTCCACAACCTGTCCCCTCCTTACATCTCTGACCTGCTTTCTCGATACATCCCCTCCCGTAATCTCAGATCCTCACAGGACCTCCTCCTCTGTTCTCCTCTCATCTGTTCCTCACACAATCGACTACAAGATTTCTCACATGCCTGACCCCTACTCTGAAACTCACTACCCCAACATATCAGGCTCTCCCCCAACATCCAAAGCTTCAAGAGTAACCTGAAAACCCACGTTTTCGGGAAAGCCTACCATCTGCAATGAGCATGCTGCCACCACACAGCCACAAGACCAGCCTATACCCTCACCTACTGTGTTCTTCCCTTATAGATTGTAGGCTCTTGCTGGCAGGGTCGTCTACCCCTCTGTACCAGTCTGTTAATAGTTTCTTGTTTACTGTGTTTTTTATTTCTGTGTAACCCCGGCTGGATGTACAGCGCCATGGAATTAATGGTGCTTTAAAAGAAATAATAATAATAATAATAATCAATAATATGTAAAGGAACGCTACAAATTATAACTAGAGATGAGCGAATTTCATATTTTGATATTCGTTCACGCTTCGTTAACTGGTAAAAGGTGAATTGCGTTATGGATTCCGTTACCACGGACCATAACGCAATTCTATGACGGAATGCATAACGGAATCCCTGTAGAGGCATTCCGTTATTCATTCTGTCATAATAGAAGTCTATGGGCTGCAAAACGGATCAGTTCTGTTTCTGTTATGCAGGGGCGTCCTCTCCTGCATAACGCCGATCAGCTGCAGGGGTCTGGCACGGGGTCCGGACTCCTGCTGTATGCATTGTAAAGGGGATCAGACCCCCAAAAGTGGAAGTCCCAGAGTGGGACAAAAAAGAAAGTGAAAAAATAGGTTAAAAAAATAAAGTTTTACAAAAAAATTTTGTTTCAAGTAAAAAAAGAAAATGGGTCCTTTTCCCAAAATAAGGTAAAAGAAATTGTAAAAAATAAGGAAAAAAAGAAAAGTAGACATATTAGGTATCGCCGCGTCCATATCGACCGACTCTATAAAAATTGATTAAAATAAAAAATCTACCAAAGAAGTGAAATTTTAAAATTTCACTTCCATTTCCTTTAATTCTTGTGGAACACCTCAAGGGTTAACAAAGTTTGTAACATCAGTTTTGAATAATTTGAGGGGTGTAGTTTCCAAAATGGGGTCATTTATGGGTGGTTTACATTACGCAAGAGTACTTTGACACTTGCGGCAGAGGATTCCGGCAATCCGGACGCAAACTGATGGCATTTGTCATACGGATCCGGATTCGTCTGACAAATGCATTGATATACTGGATCCGTCTCTCCGGTGTCATCCGGAAAAACAGATCCGGTATAAATTGTTTTTTGCATTTTTAAAGGTCTGCGTAAAGCCGGATCCGTTTTGCCGGAACACTTAATGCCGGATCCGGCACTAATACACTTCAAATGTAAATTAATGCCGGATCCGCATTCCGGCAAGTGTTCAGGATTTTTGGCCAGAGAGAAAACTGCAGCATGCTGCGGTATTTTCTCCATTCAAAAAACGTAAGAGGGACTGAACTGATGCATCCTGAACGGATTTCTCTCCATTCAGAATGCATTAGGATAAAACTGATCAGTTCTTTTCCGGTATAGAGCTCCTGTGATGGAACTCAACACCGGAAAACAAACGCTAGTGTGAAAGTACCCCAAGCGCCTCTAAATCACTTTATAACTGAATTGGTGCTTAAAAAAATGGTTTTGGAAATTTTGTTGAAAATTTTAAAAATAGCTTCTAAACTGCTAAGCCTTCTAACGTCCTAAAAAAATAAAATGACATTTACAAAATGATGTCAACATAAAGCAGACATATGGGGAATGTTGACTGATAACCATTTTATGCGGTATTACTCTGTCTTAAAAGTAGAAAAATTTAAATGTAGAAAATTGTGAATTTTTCACATTTTTGGTAAATTTTATAAATAAAGGTGAAATATAACGACTCAAATTTACCAGTGTCATGAAGTACAATGTGTCATGAGAAAACAATCTTAGAATGGCTTGGATGAGGCCTCTAAAACGAATGTATTTTCTTTCCGTGTCCGTTCCGTTTTTTTACGGAACCATTCATTTCAAAGGGGTCCACAAAAAAACTGAAGGTACTATGTGTGCATTCCGTTTCCGTATTTCCCTTCCGCAAAATAATAGAACATGTCCTATTCTTGTCCGCATTATGGACAAGGATAGGACTGTTCTATTAGGGGCCAGCTGTTCCGTTCCGCAAAATACGGAATGCACACGGATGTCATCCGTATTTTTTGCAGATCTTTTTTTGCGGACCGCAAAACACATACGGTCGTGTGCAAGAGGCTTAAAAAAGCGTTCCAAAGTTATTACCACATAAAGTGAAACATGTCGGATTTGCAAAAATCGGCCTGGGATTTAAGGTGAAAAGTGGCCCGGTACTGAAAGGGTTAACGCGCTTCTGCTGAGGTTCTTTTGAACTCCTCTTTACCGCACTTCACTGCGGGTCATATGCTGGGCGTCACGTGATCTCAGCTCGCTCCCTGTTGCTACGTTGCCCCCGCCCTGCAGCTGTCGCTAAGCTAGACGTCTGTGCTGCTCTGCGATTGGTCGAGTGGTTCTGCTGACGTCAGCGTAGGCTTTAAGTAAGGGGGGTACCGTTATGCTAATCAGAATGCGGGGTTGGGTTGTGGCGAATTTTCGGGGTATGCGGCTCTGCAGCCCGATCCGTGCCCGCCGGGAGCGCTGAAAGGTGGCCGTGCTGACCCCGCTGCAGCCCGGAGAAGGTGAGCGTGCTCGTGGATTGTCAGTGCATGCATGTACTGTGTGTGTGGTTAGCCAGAGCCCGCCAGCCTGCACTGCAAAGACCAGAGGTGTAATGAAGGTACTCCTGGTACTGGTAGCCTCACACGGGCTGGCACCGGACAATGCCCCCTCAGGTTCAGCCTCTTTTAGGTCTAGCTGTTCCGCTGTAGAAAAAGACAAAGCAAAGGAGGCAATGCTGCCCTGCTTTACCTCGTGGGGCAGTATTGTGCCACTGTGGGTAGCATTGGTAACAGCGGGCACCATGCCTGGCACATCAGAGGACTGGCGTGTGGTGGCTGCACCCAGGTACCTATCCTAACTGATCAGTGGTGGAATGGGGACAGAGGGAATAATCCATTATTATAATGTGTGTAGTGTGTGATGTCATATATATAGATCCTGTACAGTGTGTGATGTCATATATATATATATCCTATAGTGTGTGATGTCATATATAGAAGATCCTGTACAGTGTGTGATGTCATATATAGAAGATCCTGTACAGTGTGTGATGTCATATATAGAAGATCCTGTACAGTGTGTGATGTCATATATAGAAGATCCTGTACAGTGTGTGATGTCATATATAGAAGATCCTGTACAGTGTGTGATGTCATATAGTACAGCTCCTGTATTAGTGTGTGATGTCATATTGTACAGATCGTGTACAGTGTGTGATGTCATATTGTACAGATCCTGTATTAGTGTGTGATGTCATATTGTACAGATCCTGTATTAGTGTTATTTTATACATCATGTACAGTGTGTTATGTAATACTATATAGATCCTATACCGTATGATGTCAGTATATTCCATAGATCCCATACAGTGGGATCACACACCAGTATCCCTTCTGTACTGGGGCCCAGAAGCTTCGAGCTGCACATGAATGACGGGATGCAGGGGCTTCTGTGTGCTGTGGACTGGTTGAGCATGGCATTGATCCTGGTATATGTTGGGTGCCGTAGCTCTCCGGTGTGCCCATGGTGGCTGTGGATTGGGCTGCACGCTCCAGAATTCGTTCCCTTTGTGCAGCATCGCATGGCACGGTTAATCACATTACATACGGCCACATGGGCTTTCAGGTATGCACTGCTCTATGTGGTTACTTATTTCTCGAGGACGGCAGGAATTTCTGATCCGGGATTTCCTCGGGATCCGGTTACAATCTGCAGGGAAATAAACGTTGTGCGGATACGTGATACAGAGGCGTGCTACTAATGTGGAGCCAGGCAGCCCCCCCCCCCCCCCCCCCCATTCCTCTGCTGTCAGTGCTGAAAGCTGCTCTGAAGTTCACAGTCCGGACTGCTCCATCATATGTGCGTGCACCGCAGTCCAGACTATGTCAGTGCAGCTACGAGCACTGACGGGGACGGGGTTTGGGCAGTAGGAAAGTAAAACCTAGTGATCTGGTCTCCATATGTCTAGTACTAATGTATTATTGCAGATGATAGTCCAAGATCATGGTGACCGAGTCCTTTTAAAGGGGTTGCCTCCTCAGATGTTCTGCACCCCTGGCAAACATCTGATTTTGCACCGTAAGGCTAAATGCACACGATCAGGATTGCGTGTGGAAAATCCGCACCGTGGGTCATGTACATTGTATTCTATGAGAATTTAAAATTATCAATGCGCACTATGCAGATTTTTTTCCGCGCGGATTTTGAGCTGCGGTGCGGATTTTAAAATCTGCAGCATGTCAATTTATTTTATTTTTCCTGACCGGATTTTCTTCATTCACTTAGTAAAATTCACATGTGGAAAATCCGCACAGATTTGCCTGCGGATTCTCCGCACATGACTCCTGAACGTGTGCATGTTCCCTTAGGTGCAGCCTGAAAAACATTTCCACTGCAGCGGTGACTGAAAAGCTGATTTAGTATTTCACCAGAACGGGAGCTGTTTGTATAGAATGGCTTTCCATTCTGGCTCATGGACGGGGGGTCTCGAGCAGGGGACCACCTCTATGATGTCCATACCAGGGCATATGGACAGGTAGTGGTCTTCATATTACATCCCTTTTAGCATAATTACTGTACTGCAATCCTAGTAGCCATACTCTGCTTCTTCCTGCATTCCCGCACACGGATGACCTCTTTTGTGTTAAGCCTAATTCACATGTCCGTGCTCAAATCCGTGAGCATGTGGTCAGTGATGCATCAGTGAAGCTCTCTGTGAAGGATCTGTGTGTCCGTTTTTTGCTGTCCGTGTTGCATCCGTGTTTCACTGACGCTGAACAGCTGAAAAATAATTTTCAAAGCATCTCTTCTTAATGATCCGTGGTTTTCACGGACCCATAGACTATAATGGACGTGATGGATCTGTGACCATGGACAAAATAGAGCATGCATCCGCGCTAAAGCCACTGACCCACGGGCCGTGCTAAAGCCACTGACCCACGGGCCGTGCTAAAGCCACTGACCCACGGGCCGTGCTAAAGCCACTGATGTCTGAATACACACATTTCAGTGAATAGGGACGTCGAGAACACGTACAGCACACGTCTGTGAAACACTGACGTGTGAATGAGGCTTTATGGTGCGTTATAATCTTCATGTATAATACCGCTGGGACCGGGGAACAGAAGCAGAATGACATGTCCTTTCTTACAAAGACCGGCTTGCCGTTCTTTGTCTCCCCCCACCCCCACATGCTGCTGGAGGTGCACACCTTGCGATTCAAAAAAAGAAAAAGAATACAGTGATAAAAGCCACACATCTAAAAATTGTATCAAATTTATTGAAAGCAACAGACACGACAAGAGACAAGTTAAAATTATTGTATACAATATATCAGGGCCATGTGAATCCATTACACAGACCACAAAAGCATGGACGTACCCCACAGGAATAGATGTATAACAGTTTAAAGTGCATGAAATCCATCAACAAAGTAGAAAGCTGTAATACTTATCATTCAAAGTAGCAAAGTGGGGGTGTGCATGGCGGTCAGGAAAAGGGCCCAACGCATATCGCCAGGCTCTGCTGGCTTCCTCAGGGGTGCACACCTTGACATGAATTAGGTGCACCTCTGGTAGTCCATGCCTTGACTGGAGTCGTGTTTTTTTTACTGTTTTCCGGCATAGATACCAAGACTTTGATAGTAACTTTGCTGGAGCCAAAGCCCCGGTCCCAACCCCTCCTAAGTGGCGAGGATGGTGTAAAAACTACTACAAAAACATTGTCGCACAGACCTTTAAAAAGGATCTTACAACAATTTTTTCACCACAAGCTGACCTAAAAATGTTCAGAAGTGGCCCCTGTTGTCTTTTTAACAGCAGAGTTTATATTTGCTGCCTAGATTTCTATTTCTCCATCAGGTTTACTGGCAGAATGACACCAGAGATGCCGAGTGTTGTACCAACCACTTCTTGTATGTCTTGTTGTCGGAAATTCCTGGTTGTTCAAGGGGTTTTTTGAGTTACTCAAGAATGTGCCAAGAGCCAGAAATGATAGAAGAATATAGAAAAACACCCTAGTCTCCCAGTATAATCCCGTTTCCAGTATCATTGCTGCGGCTCTTCCCTGCACAGATCACGAGCCTGTGTACACCAGGCGACTGCTGCAGTCAATCACTCACTTCAGTGGTCTTGTGCCATATACTGCTGAGGCCAGCAGTTGGCTGCAGCGGGGACATAGGCTATATGGGTTTGTCACCTCTGCAGCCAAGTGAACTAAGGCCGTGGGGAAGACCAGCATTTCAACACTGGAAGTGGTGAGGGATTAACTGGGGGACTGGGAGTATACCTTCTCTTTAATTCTGGCATTTGGCTCATTTTTGAGTAACTCATGTGACAATGCCCATTCAATTGGAAGGGTCAGTGTTCACAAAGGGCGCTGTACCAGGTTAGAATGAACAGCTCCGAAAATGAACACTGACCCATACAAATTAAATGGGTATCTCTTAATATGCTTTTCCACAATGCTAAACTCATTCAGCCAAATGAATGGTGGTGTCCATGAATGGTCAGTCATCATCTGGAACACAGATTTCCGATCACCAATCTGAAAGTGGTGACATGATGTCATCTGTGACGAGATGGTCAGTGGTTCATCCATAAAGGGTCCGTGTTTGGTCATTGTGTCGGTTTTTTACTCTCCATGTGTCCTCCGTGTTCCAGAGCATATCCTAGTAACGATCCACGAACAAGGGTCTGCGTTGTCTGCGGCTTTCATGGACCTATAGACTATAATGTGCTTGAAGGATCTGTAGTCGCAGACAAAAATAGGGCATGTGTGTACTCACCACAGTAAACCACAGATGTGAGTACACCTCCCATGTTCATATGTGCCCGCATTGGTGAGAAAAATGATGTTTTAATAAATGAGGAAATGAGCCTCTAGGAGCAATGAGCTCAGCTCTCTGTGCAATAGCAACGCCCCCGTTGCTCCTAGAGGCTCATTTGCATATAATAAAACATAATTTTTCTCAGCAATGCGGGCACATATGAACATGGGACCAACACAGACGTCTTCAGCTGCCAAGCACACATGTAACAGGTCAGACCGTTTTATAGGTACAGAACTGCTGACAGATGCCCTTTAAATACCTGAAAATGGTATTCAAGCATATACCACAATGGAGCCATTCACTTCATCGGGGCAAGTGGAGTCCAAATGTTTTAAACATACATACTGTTTTTTGGGTATTCAGATGTATAATCTCCGATGAAAAGCCCAGCAGTGGGCTAAAACGCATCGGGAACCCAACCTTACCGCCAAATACTACACTGTGCCTGTACTTGCAAATAAAATCATGGCAGCTGCAGCCCGGCAATTACCAGTAGTTGCATGTGGTTCCCACGACTTGGCAATAACATGTACCTGAAGACAAGCTTCTTTTCTAAGGTCTTGTTTTCTATGTTCTCTTGGTTGTACGCAGTGCGGTGCTGCTCCCAGGAGAAGTGACTGACTCCTGAGAGTTCTCATAGGTAACAGTGATCCCTGCTGAGGCCATCTCTTCTCTCTGCCGGACATAGACCTGTTACAGGCAGATTAAAACCAAGCTTGGTTTTGTTGCAAACTGAAGGAAAGGCTTTCCGGACCTCATGGATCTGATCCAGTACTCGGCACTAGCTATATGGCTCCTCCACAGAGCCTTTAGGCTAGGTCTACAAGATGACATGTGTCCCGCGACAGACAGGGCACAACTACACTGCAACATTTGTCGTGTGACATTTTTTCGCACCAATGTCACGCGACAATATTTATAATGGCAGTCTATGGTTTCGCAGTGCGAGATGCTGCGACGCGACAGTCGCAGAAAAATCCATTTCGAATGGATTTTTTGCGACTGTCTCAGTGCGACGCCATAGACTATCTATCATTATAAAAATTGTCGCGCGACATAGGTCGTCATGTAGACCTAGTTTCAGACAAGCGAGTTGTCTGTGGGAAATGCGCTCCGTGTGGGAGTATGATTTCCCCTCCTGGACTCTGCTCTTGTCACGGGACCACATGTCATTATAATTATTTATAATGCTGTGTGTCTCTGGCCTACATTATCTTTACTGAATTGTACTGACCTAATGTCGTCAGTACAAATCACAAAATCAGCAGAGGTCTGGCACAGACACACAGCATTATAAATCATTATAATGCCTGGAGGTCCCGTTACAAGAGTCCAGGACGGGAAATAACACTCCCGACACAAAGCATGTTTCTCTCAGTGAACTTGCTCGTTTGCAGATCCGGCAGGCTGTTCCAGCACAGAGCAGCCTGCCAAATCTCACAGATCTGGCATTGCCGGATCTCTGTTACCGCATTGACTGCAGTGGGGTCCGGTGATGATCTGGCCGGTTTCTGGCATAAATGTCGGGTTTCGGCCGCACATAGACCGCTGTGTGCAAAGGTTTTCTTCCAGTCGAAACCTGAGATTTTTGCCGAAAATTGGCCGGATCAGCACCGGACCCCATTGTAGTCAGTCGGTATCCGGTGGTAAAGTAGAGGATCTGACAGGGTGCTCTGTGCCAGAATAGCCTGCTGGATCCACAAACGGCGATATAAACGAGTGATCGATTGTCTCCAGACACATTCACTGAGGAAGATTTATCAAAACTGGTGTAAAGGAAATCTGGCTTAGTTGCCCAATCAGATTCCACCTTATATTTTTCAGAACTCCTTTGGAAAATAAAAGGTGGGATCTGATTGGTTGCAATAGACAACTAAGCCAGTTTTCCCTTGCACCAGTTTTGATAAATCTCTCCTATTGTTTCTAGGCAGCAGTGCAATCTGCTGTCCAGAGTCGTCAGTGTTCCTCAACTCCAGTCCTCAGGGCCCACCTGCCGGTCATGAATTGAGAAGGTCCCACAGAATAAATACCTGTGGTAGCTGATGTATGGACATTAATTATGTCACCAGCTCAATACTAAGCAAATCCTGAGGACTGGAGTTGAGGAACACTGATTTAGGTGACCACACTAGCAGTGCCTTCATGTAATGATCATTCATTGAGTGATCAGTGGCACATTTAGATGGATTTTAATATTGATGACCTAGGTTATCAATATCAGATCAGCTGTAGGAGGAGAAGGCAGGTGCCATCTGCTGTCTCTTCCTGCTGCAATGTCCATAGCAAGCAGGAAGGGAGACGACACGCACACAGCGCATGCCTTTTCCTCATACAGCTGATCTTCTGTAGTGATTGTTATAAGATCACGTACAACTTTCCCACCTGGAAACATCTGAAGTCTTCCTCATTTACAGTGATCCCGAAATGTAACTTCAATGCAGCGTAAACTGTAAATAACAGATTTTTACCATATATTTGAAGGTGGGAATTTGGCCTCCCATGCAGACGTGTTGGTTAGCGTGCCCTGCACAAGCCCGCAGGTATATAGGCACTTTACATGTGCATTATTTTTCTCGGTAAGGGTTGTAGCGGATACCTGTCACGGGCAGTCTAAACAATTTTATAGAGGCCTCGTGATTTGAGTCATTAGTCAGCGCTGCTTCAGTTCTGCAGCATCTAGAAAGAGAGATGTTTGTCACTGGTGAGGGAGGTGACTGAGCAGCCGAGAGCCCCGTCATTCAGCTCACAATGGAATTTTCCACTGATTACAAGTTGAGATTTGGACATAAGCCACACAGGCCGCTCAGCTTATGCTACATGAGAGTAATAAACCGGATCACAACCTGATGGATTCTGACAGCGACATATCTAATGGATGAGGATCTAGACTGGTGAGATTCCTGCCAACAGTACGTGGCGACTCTGCCTCCTCCTAGGTCAATGATTTCTGGACCTTTCAACCATAGTGCATACCTGTTTCATCTCACAAATATCTAGCCTATAGCATTGGTTAATGATACAGGGAACGCCTCCAAATATGAGAACGATAGATGGATCCAACATGCCTAATCCTTTCTCCTTGTGTGATGTAAGCCACGGGGGCAAATAATTCGCCTCTACACAGAGAAAACTCATGTTTGTCCAGCTGTGGATATGGTGGAGTCGGGAGGAATAGTAGTCAGATAGCGATCTAATGTGTGTGTGAGCAGCTTTAGTACCCAGGATGGCCCACGGGGAGGAATCTTCTGTAAATTCATAAAACGCCTTTAAGTCTGTGATTTCTTGTGAGTCTTCAGGGATAAAACATAGAGACCAACAGGATGTCTGGGCATTCTGGGCAACCACAACATCTGAATATTGGCTTATGGTGCTTTGCTTTAAGGCTATGTACACCTTTTTTTATTATTGCATTGTACTTATTTTGAGCTAAAATCATTTTTTCAATTGGTCTTTATTAAAAATATGGAATCCTGTTTTGTGTACATAGCTGAGATGCTGTAGTAGCAGCCTTTGGTTTTTCTTTTCTCCCATCTGGGGAGCAGACAGACTCCTTATCTCTGCTCTCTGACCTTATAAACGCTCATTAAAGGGGGTTATCCAACCCCTATAATGCCCCTCATACTGGTTATACTTACCCCTCATCTCCCCGTTTCGCAGATCAAATCATCGGAGGATGGGGGGTATAGCCAATAGCAGGCCACAACGGGGACGAGCCTCCCTAGCATCGCGGGTAACGCTAGGAAGGCTCGTCTCCATCACTGCCTGCTATTGTCGCCGGATGTTTTGATCCGCGCGACAGGGAGATGCATTGATGGCCGTGGGGGGATCAGAAGCAACAAGGGTGCCAGGGAGCAGGGTAAGTATAACCAGTATGAGAGGCATGGGCATTTTTGGGGGGCATTATAGGGGTTGGATAATCCCTTTAAAGCTCAGTAAGTGTTTATGACCTCTTAGTAAATTGGAGATAAGGGTTGTCACAAAGTGAAAGTACCAGTCACACAGTTAGAAAAACAGTTAACCCTTTGTGACAGAATGGCTCAATATTTTTAATAAAATCCAATTAAAAAAGATTTTTAGCCAGAGATGAGTAAAATGCATAAACAAAAATAGCCTCCAAAGGTGTACAGAGCCTTTAAAATACCAGTAGTATGATGCCTAAGAGGACCCGTCACATCCTCACCAAACTAAAACTGGCTGCCTCCCTTTACAGCTGGCCCTTCACTGGTTCCAGTGCCTTTAGTTTCCTCTATGCAGATAGTTTCAGCATCCAATACTAGTGAATTGTCAGATGGGTTGTCTTCTACTGTCCAATGTCAATGCCTGAGGTGATGTTCCACTGACACTGGTAACTAGAGACTCCCCACCAGACTAGTGTGGCACCCATTCGCTCTAGAAGAGAAAACCAGCGAAGAGGCGGCTGTCAAGCTATGAAGCCAGTTTTACTTCTGTGAAGGTGTGACAGTCCCTCTTTAAAGGAGGACTCTCCAAGGATCAGGTTCAGTTGAGGTAAAGAACGAACAAGTGGTACATAAATGTATGAACAGTGGTGCACTTACTGCACGCAACAAGGGTTGTGGTAAATTACTGCTCACTTCTAGAAATATAGATATTTTTTTTTTTTTTTTCTGTAAAGGGCGAGAGTGGAAATAGGATGTGTAGGATATCGACCATGGAGTAATCTAAAACCTTGCTTTACCAGGCATATAATGATTTACATTCTGAATTTGAGGAGCTGTGAGTCTTATTTGTACACCGACAGGGCCTTGACTTTCCTGTTATTGGAATTATGCTTGATAGACATACCGTATTTTTGCTCTATAAGATGCACCTAGGATATAAAGGAGGAAAATAAGAATATTTTTCATCAGACCTCAGATCAGACCCCCAAGCACCATCAGACCTCAGATCAAACCCAAGTTCCATCAGACCTCAGATCAAATCCCCAAGCTCCATCAGACCCCTATTGCTCCTCAGGTCAGACACCTATCATACCCCCATTCCTCCTCATACCTCAGATCAGACAAAAAATAAATAAACTTTCCTCTCCTGCTCTGGACGGCGCTAAAACTCGCCGCCGGTCATTTGTATTTTCTCCATAACACATTCTGCCATTTCCCCCTATTTTTATGGGGGCGCGGGTGGGGGTGCATCTTGTGGCGTGAAAATTACACTAATTCTGTTTTATCCAAGAGTCACGTGTTAGAACTGAATTTGTTCTGCAGTAACTCCATCCATTGTGTCCAGCACTGCTCCTATTTACTTTAGTGGGAGAAGTGCTGCAGTAACTCCATCCATTGTGTCCAGCACTGCTCCTATTTACTTTAGTGGGAGAAGTGCTGCAGTAACTCCATCCATTGTGTCCAGCACTGCTCCTATTTACTTTAGTGGGAGCAGTGCTGCAGTAACTCCATCCATTGTGTCCAGCACTGCTCCTATTTACTTTAGTGGGAGCAGTGCTGCAGTAACTAGCTCCGTTTGCTGAGCAATGGAGAGCTGTGTAGTTCCTGCACTGGAGCTACTGCAGAACAGCTAAACCGTGGTGGTGCAGGGTGCATATATCACTGTCCTGCGATCACTCATTTCCTAATGTTACGTGTATAGGCCATATCTGTAGATTGCAATGCCAGTCATGTGACCCTGTCTGTATAGCACTTTGTGTTTCTGGTGACGTCACGCGCCCACTGGCTTGCCTCTGTCTTTTTTTTTCCTGCTTCTCTCTGCATCCCCATATAATGTAACTCATATAATTTACATGGACAGGGAGGAGACGCCATCATCAGATCGCCTCTATTCTCCGGCACTGATAATGCCATCCACTCCTTGTCTATGTAAATTACATGGGCAGGATGTGGACGCAGAAACACGCCAGTGCACTTGACATCACAGGAAGAAACACACTGGGCTACAGATGGGGTCACGTGACTGGCATCACGATCTGAAGACTGGCCATACAGGTAATATGATATTAGGAAAATGAGCAATCGCAGGACAGTTATACTGAACAACCCCTTTGAAACATTAATTGACAGTAAATGTTATCACTTACTAATAATGATAGGAAAATGGGGCATTACAGATAACCAATCACATGACATTTTCCACTGTGCTGGTTCCCTGTCCCAATGACATCACGTCGACATCTGAGGCATGGTAAGGTTTGTAAGGCTTTGTCCTGTAGACACTATCATCAGTGACCTTGCCTCTGAGGGCACTGTTCTGATCATTCTCCTGGACCCTGCCCTGTAGACATGATGTCAGCAATGATGCCGTGTCTTAGGGCGGTCTTTTCCCAGCAGGGCTTCAAGCAGGCTTGGATCTGTGACAGTCGAGCTTAGAGAGCAAGGAGAGGCAGAAACCTGATGCTACAGACACTTTCCATGAGCCTTGCACTGGATGTAAACCAGGGTGAGGGTCACGGATCAAAATTAAACTGGAGGAGTAAAAATGCACTCAGAACTCCATCATATGACTTACGGTCGAATGCTAGTGTTTATTTTTTGTAAAACCAGAAAACCACATGTGAGATTTGGCTTGACAGCTGTTGATAGGAACAAGCTTCATCATTACTTCAGCAGACATTTGTCTCCTCACTGAGCCCTACACTTGGCGAGGAAGCGGTAACTATATATATATCTGGATCCGTCCACCTAGGAATGGGATTGAGAGCGGATGTGGTGGTCTGCTGTGTCTCCGGCCTGGTTTGTTTTGCGCCTGTGAATACACTGACCTCTGACTGCTGCTTAGTCCTGTCATTCCTGAACTGAACTTGATTGCTTTTTCAGAAAAATGGAATAGAAGACAAAAAAAAAGCTGTTTACCCATTAAAAAAGTGTCCTACAGATGTGTGTGATTGTGATTTTTAGCCATTACAGTGTACATACAGTACAGGTGAAACTCTAAAAATTTGAAGATCGTGCAAAAGTCCATTTATTTCAGTAATGCAAATTAAAAGGAATTGCATTAATGCAGCTTAAAATTAGAATTTTGTGAAAATGTTCAATATTCTAGGCTCAAAGTGTCACACTCTAGTCATCTAATTAATCCATACCCCCTGAGCAAAGGGTACCTGAGATTGTGACTTTGGGGTTTCATAAGCTATAAGCCATAATTATCCAAATTATAACAAATAAAGGATTGAAATATCTCGCTTTGCATGTAATGAGTCTATCTCATATATTATTTTCACCTTTTTAAGTTGCATTACTGAAATAAATGAACTTTGCACGATATGCAAATTTTTCGAGCTTCACCTGTATAATCCATAGACCTACTGGGCATATGGTAGGCAGGGGTGCAGATCTGCCTAGTCCTGCCTTTATGTGGGCCTGGGCATGTTTCACTGTTTGTCAAGGAAGGTTTTCTATTTTGGACGCCTGTGAACTAGGCACCAATCTCTTTAGTAGCTGTAATGGCCATCATTTTGGTTGTCACCAGCTGGCGCTGGCCTGGGGGTTTTGTTCTTATTGTAGGAGGCTTGTGTTGAGAGGACCAAAAAAAAAAAAAAAAAGTGATTAGTCAACTATGTAACAACAGACTCTACATGATGTACATGCTGTTGGCTTTTAATGTGTACAATGTATCTTGCTAAATAAAAATATATTATAAAAAAAAAAAAAGTGGCTATTAAAGAGGACCTTTCACTAGTTTAAAAAAATCTAAACTAAGCATACAGACATGGAGAGCGGCACCCAGGGATCTCCCTGCACTTACTATTATCCCTGGGCGCCGCTCCGTTCTCCCGGTATAGGCTCCGTTATCTTCATATGTTCAGTTCAACTGGGTGGAGCCTGCCGGCGTCTCCTTCTCCCAGGCAGTAGCGCTGGCCAATCGCAGCGCTCAGCTCATAGCCTGAGTTTTTTTTCTCTCTCAGGCTATGAGCTGAGCGCTGCGATTGGCCAGCGCTACTGCCTGGGAGAAGGAGACGCCGGCAGGCTCCACCCAGTTGAACTGAACATATGAAGATACCGGAGCCTATACCGGGAGAACGGAGCGGCGCCCAGGGATAATAGTAAGTGCAGGGAGATCCCTGGGCGCCGCTTTCCATGTCTGTATGCTTAGTTTAGATTTTTTATTCTAGTGAAAGGTCCTCTTTAACATATGCACTGGTCTCACTATGATTGCCTGAGTGATCAGACTGGGCTTGATCCAGGTGAATCCAGAACAGTGCTTCTTAATCTTTGAGGTAGGCCTCGGGACAAGCAGTTGTAATTGCATTGTGCTACCTCTACAGAGGAGACAACACGCAGGTTGAAGATGAAGTAGCACTCCCAAGAGTGACACTGTCCCTTCAAGCAGCTGATCTGCGGGGGTGCCAAGAGTTGGCCCCCTGCCAATCTGGTATTGATGACCTATCCTGAGGATAGTGGAATAATTTTCTGTGTAGAGCACTTCTGTACCTTACTGACTCAATTATGGAGATATGCACCAGCCTATCTCTGGCACCGATCAACGGTCGCCCTCGGATAGACATTCAAATAGTAGGTGACAGCAGCATCTTTCTCCATAAATTCTTTTAATAATCAGTCCATGAAAAATGTACAAAAAAGGCCAATAGCGGCAGCAACGTTTCGACTACACGGTAGTCTTTGTCAAGCTTGACAAAGACTACTGTGTAGTCGAAACGTTGCTGTCGCTATTGGCCTTTTTTGTACATTTTTCATGGACTGATTATTAAAAGAATTTATGGAGAAAGATGCTGCTGTCACCTACTATTTGAATGTCTATCCTGAGGATAGAATAAAGGAAACCCAACAGCACTCTGTAGATAACTTCTGTTTAGAGTTTTTATTATGCAAAGCAACTTCACCAGAAATAGTGATGTTTCGGTCGTAAGACCTTTATCAAACACAAGTTGCCGAAGAAGGAATGGATAAATAGAATGTAGAACAGTCAGAGCTGTGCGGAGTTGATAATGGTGTATCCACACCCAAGCGATCACATGTGTGTGGATACACCATTATCAACTCGGCACAGCTCTGACTGTTCTACATTCTATTTATCCATTCCTTCTTCGGCAACTTGTGTTTGATAAAGGTCTTACGACCGAAACATCACTATTTCTGGTGAAGTTGCTTTGCATAATAAAAACTCTAAACAGAAGTTATCTACAGAGTGCTGTTGGTCTTCCTTTATTATATGATTCTGGCTGGGAAGTCAGCACAACAAGCACCACCAAAATATCTGACGAGAGTGCCACGCCTTCTCTGTATTAAAGTATCTTTATCCTGAGGATAGGTCATCGAATATTGACTCACGGCACAACCCCATTAAGGTAATTTTTTTAAAAACAAATTTGGCCATGAACCACTAATGGTGAGGCCTAGGTATTAGTTGAAGAGGCCCCAGCAGAAAAAGATTCAAAATTCCTGATGCTCAGTTACAATATAAAACGTTAAAGGGCATCTGTCAGCAGATTTGTACCTATGACACTGGCTGACCTGTTACATGTGCGCTTGGCAGCTGAAGACATCTGTGTTGGTCCCATGTTCATATGTGCCCAGGTGTGATGAGGTTTACACTACCTGGTACCGTCAATCAAAGCACAAACGGTGCGGCAGTTGAGAGAGCAGAACCTCTAGGTGTAACAGCAACTCCCCCGTTGCTTCTAGAGGCTCATTTGAATATATATATAAAAAAAAATAATTCTACGATGCGGGCACATATAAACATGGGATCAACACAGATGCCTGCAGCTGCCAAGTGCACATGTAACAGGTCAGCTAGCGTCATAGGTACAAATCTGCCAACAGATGCCTTTTAATATTCAAGCATAAATAATAAATCAAAGATGAAAAAAAACAAAAACATTTCGGCCATGTTGTTGCACCCAAATGTCTTTGCATAGTTATTAATTATTCTTTTGATATTGACAGAGTTTCTTGTCTCCTACCGGATCAAAGGCTGAAGACTTGACCTACAGCACCTAACCCCAGCCATGTCTATAATGGACCATAACCCCACCACCGGCGTGGTTACAGTCATTGTTATCCTTATCGCCATTGCAGCCCTTGGTGCCTTAATTCTGGGTTGCTGGTGTTACCTTCGTTTGCAGAAGCTCAGCCAGTCGGAGGATGAGGAGAGCATTGTTGGAGAAGGAGAGACCAAAGAGCCTTTTCTCTTGGTTCAGTATTCTGCCAAAGGACCTCGGGTGGAGAAGAAAACCAAGCTGACACCGAATGGCACAGAGACACATAGCTAATTAACCACATCCCTTCACCAACATGTGTGAAGAAAGCAGAACTAATACTGTGAAAAATAATAGACCCGTGTCCTGTTCGGAAGGTGTATGTCCTCCCCAGCAGCCAGTCTCTTGCTGACGCCACTGATGCACGCAGTACTCTTTCCTACAATCACACCATGTGTTACTTGAATGTGTTTCATCCTGCTTCAGTGGACATCTCCCCTGGAATGTGAACGTCTCTCCCCGCAGCCGTTTTTAAGCATCCCACTAATTTAACGTATTAATTCGCTGATTGCCGACCCGATTTGAAGGGAGATTTTTTTTCAATTAACCATGCCTAACCCACTGGTGGTCATAGTAAGCCCAGCCTTTCCTCGTGGTTCTAGACACTACAACCCCCATATCCTATAGGAAGGTAAAGGGGTTGGTGTGTTGGATTTGTTGCCTTCGTTTTATAACTGCGGTGACCCTGTCTGGTCCTGTAGTTCTCCAAAATGAGCCTGTGATCGGGAAAATGCCTTATGAAAAGCATGCCAGGAGGCTCCCGGAGAGGATGAGGCAGAAGAGCAGTTAGAGATTTTAATTTTTTTTTAAGAATGAAATGAGCATTTTTAGATTTTCACTGTGGTTCCTACATTTGTATGTTTTGTCTCCATTGTCCTAAATTATTGTACTGATGAACAGCGTGCACAGTGTTTTTACCTATAGCTATGTCACCTCGTAGTATGTAGCGCAGTGTTAGAGTGGTGGTGAATGTTCGGCATTTAACCCTCTTTCAAGTGGAATTAGGAGACTAAAGTTGGAGTGAATTTGGTGCTTGTGGTACCAGATGACCTTCTTGACCGGCTCCATTTGTATATGTATATTGCTAGTGAGTTAGGCAGTTACTCGTCCAGTGTCGCAAGCTCCTAGTAACTATCTTGCTTTATGTTGGTTCATCCCATTACATGACTGATGCACCAAGGGATCTGCTGCATTTTATTTTTTTGGCTAATGCTGGAACACAACCATGCAGCCTTCCTTCTATTTCTGAATAATCATGGAGTGGTTGGTGTTTCACATCAGAGATGCTAAGATCTTCTGTTTTGTTTTTTACCTTTTAAAATGTGACTGTCTTTACCCAGTTAATAATTTTATTTTTTTTAACACCCCATGCAAAGAATAAGGGCATACTTGCGGAAAAAGAGGTTGAAATGCCAACCACAGGCCATAATCATACAAAGCTTTTCCAGCTTCACAAACAAGTCGCCATTGTAATAATGTTTCCTTTTTAAGAATTCTCTTCCTATGAAAAACATGTAAAAAAATAAAAATATGAATTTTGAGACCATATTATGGTGTGTTGGTGCTAATACTCAGGGCAGGGCTCTGACAACCTCGCGATCATTTGGATTTTTCGACTAACCAATTGAAAGGGTTTATTTAATCAGAGACAACCCCTTTAAGAACGTGAGTGCTGCAGCAATCCCTCCTAGCACACAGCGGATGTTTTCCTGGAGTAGCCTCTAGTATTACGTGGCGGTCATTCAGATGATCGTCTGTCCATGCAATAGAAAGACAGGTGAAGTGCTACTAGATGGGAGCATACATAATGGCTCCTAGCAGGCAGCCCCAAGAGAGATGTCCCTATGTCTTAATACTCGGTCAGACAACCCCTTTAAGATGAGCACATGTTTTCAGCTTTAAATGAAACCCAGGAGTATGGCAGTACAATAACATGGATGCAGATCAGGCCGTGTCCGTACACACCCAGCAACGCAAGATCATCCTTGCAATACCTGCAGTTTTTTAAATTCAGAATATGTAGAAATGCACACAATTTTTCTTAATCTCTGTGGGCTAATGAACTTTCATAGGGTATGAAATTCACCCAAACAGGCAGGTATTGGGGTACGTTCACATCTGCACTACAAAATTTGGCAGAGAACAGCCTGTCGGGTACTGCCGTTCACTGCCAGATCTCCAATGACTATAATAGGATCCGGCCGCTTGGGTTTCAGCTGGACAAATACACGCTATTCTTGGGAAGCCGACAGCCAGCCAGATATCTGAACGTAGCCCTACACAACACTAAGGGTCTATTCACACGTCCGCAAAATGGGTCCACATCCGTTCCGCAATTTTGCGGAACAGGTGCAGACCCATTCATTTTCAATGGGGACGGAATGTGCTGTCCGCATTTGCGGATCCGCAAAAAAAATAGAACATGTCCTATTCTTGTCCGCAATTGCGGACAAGAAAAGGCATTTTCTATGAGAGTGCCGGCGATGTGCGGTCCGCAAAATGCGGAATGCACATTGCCGGTGTCCGTGTTTTGCGTGTAAATGGACCCTAAGGCGAGATCATTTTACTTCTTGTAACAATACGGATGTTTTAGTTTGGGAGCAAAGGGCCTCTCTCATCCAGGGCCCGAGTCTGGTACTGCAACCCTTTTCCATTTGTATCTGAGATGCAATAGCGTAGATCGGGGGTGGGCAATCTCTGACACGCCAGCTGTTGTGAAACTACAACTCCCAGCATGCAATAGTGCTCTGCTCAGAACTAATAGAAATGAATGGAGCATGCTGGGAATTGTAGTTTCACAACAGCTGGAGTGGCTGTATACCAGTCACTGACCTTAGGTACACAGACCAGTGGAAAGCTCTGCTTCTGACCACAGGCTCTTCTGTAATAGTAGACTAGTGACTGGTTATGTGACCATTACACTGAATCGCGCACACGGAGCAGCAGCCAGGCTCCATATGGAATGTGCATAAGGCTTTCTTCACACACATTAGCTTTTTTTTTTTTTTATATGGGCATTTTTGTGGAAAAAAAAACCTGAAGACAACATTGTTTGAACACACAAATCGCATTTCATTTTTCCCATACACTTTAAGCTGGTATTTTTCAGATAAAAAAAATATGCAAAAGTGCTGAAAAAGCTACTGTGAATCCACCCTTAAGGCCCGTTCACATGGTGGCTTTTACAACGTAATTTTGGCATGGACAGCCGCACCAAGATTTTACCAAAAACCCACCAGCAACCATGTCCTTTCTGCCTCCCATTCATTTCAATGGGAGGCAGCGCTGAGGATCGTATAGTGATGGCTTAAGCCGCGGCCATGCCAAGAACGGACATGTAGCTTCTCTGTTATAAGCTGCCGCTCTGCGATGCTTAGAGCTGCCTGAAATGTATGGGAAGCAAAAAGGCAAGTTTTCAGTGTGGCTGTATAATGGGCACTTCAGCGTTTATTTCTGAAGCATTGTTTCTTAGCTCTCTGCCTTGTGCCGGTCTGAATGAACAGACAACTGGGTGTTACCGCTCACCTCGCCATTAGTCTGATACTGTCCTGTCAGTGCCGATATTAGGCTGTGTGGTGACACGCCCTAATAACAAGGTTGTCCCATGTATAAACTACGAGCCGGATTGGGAGGCCACACACCTATTATAGGGGCGACTGACTAATACCGCACCTCACGACATACGGTATAGTCACTGGTTACCAAGACGTGATGTTACGCCCTCCCAGAGGAGCAGGTAAGGTAAGCTTAGTACAGTTTACACTTTCCTCCTGTCCACGTGGGTGCACTCGCTCACAACCCTGACAAGCTGAGAGAGATTTATCACTGCCCCAGTGAAACAGCGCTCCCTCAGCCCGGGTACACGACCACCAGTTTCTCGTTTGATATAAGCCTGGTCCGCTAACAGGATTATATAGGGTGAGAAACCAACTCTCGGTAGAGTATAACTATGCTGAAACACGGACGTGGGGATTTGAGATACAGGACAGCACAAGATTAAATAATACATTTAATCTCCTTAAGGGCTCACTAGACAGTACACACTATAACAGAGAATATATACAGTGGTCCGATGTGCAGAATACAGGTGGTATAGTACAAACAGGATTAAACAGAGCAAAAAGGTCAGTTTACGAGATGGACGAGTCCTTTGGGTTGATGAATAATGGTTTCTGTAATCCTTGGCTGTCGTCACATGGGAGGCAGTGATGTCAGCAGTTTTAAAGGTCCCTCCAAACACGATGCTCAGTATGACCCTCCCTACCCCTCCCCTCCAGAGAAAAGATGCTGGACTCTGCCTGCATGGGTCTTTTCACATGTAGTTGGCCACACTCCTCCATGCCTCTGGGAGGGGTACATGGCCGCGTACCCTTCGAGTCCCTTAAAGAGGACCTTTCACTAGTGTACAAACTAAAAACTAACTATATCTGTGGGCAGAGCGGCACCCAGGGGTCCCCCTGCACTTACTAGTATGTCTGGGCGCCGCTCCGTTCGCCCGGTATAGGCTCCGGTGTGTGCAGCTCCGTCTGTTGTACTGGACTGATTTTTTTGTATGAGGCATGTCCCTTGCTGCAGCGCTGGCCAATCGCAGAGCACAGCTCCCAGCCTAGATATAGTTAGTTTTTAGTTTGTACACTAGTGAAAGGTCCTCTTTAAGCAGCTTGTCGACCATCCGCTTAAAAGTGGCAGGGGCATGCTCAATGGCATCTTGATGAACTCTGTCCTTCCGGGCTTATAGTTGAACATTTCCTGGAAAGGGTGGCATTCTGGGAGGGCACCTGCCTCAGGTTCACAGGAAAGGCCTTCTGCCCTCCCTGGGAGTGGTCCAGGCACATTCTGGCATTGAGCCGCTGGTGCGCAAGGTACGGGCCTTCCCAGGCTGCCTGAAGTTTGTCCTGAGGTACGGTGACCAGTATCTATGCTTGCTGACACACCTGGTGGGTCCTCTCACAAGCCTTCATGTCAGTCTGGGCCTGCACCATATTGTCATGCACCTATCAAGATAAGGCCTGTGTCTTTTCCTGGAACCGCATGACCCTCTCGATGACCGACACCCCAGGGGTGGCTACGTCTCCCGTCCAGGCCTCTGTCTTAGTGGCCCCTGGGTATCTGGCCATCGGAATTTCATGCGCAACCCGCAACAATTTTGCCCTGAACAGAAAGGGGACCACTAGCTGTCGGTCCCTAGGCGACACCTCCAGGGAGCCCTGCTGGAACGTGACCTGGTACAGCTGTCTCAGACCACACACTCGAGGTATGAAGCCAAGGGAGGCTGTGCCGCCTGCTCCTTGAGTGCGTTCAGGCGGGTGTCAGCCACTAACGGAACCTGAAACCCTTGACCGGCCACTAACGTAACCTGAAACTGTGCGTGACAGCAGCTATGGCCGCTGCCACCACTGGTAGTGCCTGCTTCCGAGCAAGTTGCCAGTCCAGATGGACTAACCTGGCCTTCCGACATCCCGGTTGTGGAGGAACCCTGCACTGAGGCTTTAACTGGGAGCCCTACTTCTGGGACAGCCCTGACCTCATTTGCATCCTCCTCCTCAGCTGCCCCCTCCTTGTCCCCTCAGTCACCACACCTGAGGACAACAGGTTCCAGCATGCTTGTGGGGCACGCCCTGGGGTCTCAGCACAGCTGGTGTGAATAACTCCCTCCCTACTGAGGGGAGAGGCACACATTACATCCCCCACATCACCATCAACAGACATGTTATGTACATTAACAGGGGGTGGACATGGCATCACATTCTGGGGGATCAGACCTCGAGGTGTCAGCGGCCACGTACTTAGACACAAGCCGCCCCAAATCCGTCCCCAGCAAAACAGGCAGGGATAGTCGAGGATGCCCCCTTACTCCTCGACCAGCGCCCCAGTCCAAATAGACCTTGGCGACGGGCAAGCTGGTTCTACTCCTCCTATCCCGGAGATAGTAAGGGATCTCCTGGGTAATAAATCTTGTGGTGCCATCAGTTCAGGCCTTACCAGTGTCATCTCAGCGCCGGTGTCTCTAAGTACCATGGCAACGGCCTGGCCCACGGTGACCGGTTGAAAATTGTCAAGGGACCTCCCACCACACAGTGGACGGGTTCCTCGGGCGCTGGGGACACATAGCCTTGAAGTGTCCTGGCTGCTTACACAGGTGGCAAAGTCAGGGTTCCCCCACAGATGTGGAAAGTGAAGCAGTTGCTGATGCCAACTTGGGTCTAGGGGCAGGGGTAGCAGGTGCAGCGTGCTTCCAGTCACCGAGGTACTGCTGAAGGTCCTCTGGGCAATTCCACAAAAACTGCTCTGTGGCGATGAGCTCCTTCAGCTGCTGGACGGTGGTGACCTCCAATCCCGTGGTCCATTGGTTGACCGCTTCAAGCAAGGCCCGCATGTGATCGGCCCAATTCTGGGTAGGACTCCGCTGCAAACTCAGGAGCTTTTTCCGGTATGTCTCAGGGGTGAAGTTGTACTGCCGGATCAGAGCCTGCTAGATGTCCTCACAGCTTAGGATGGTCTCGCTGGCCAGGTACCTGAAGATTTCAAGGGCTTTTGCCCTGAGACGTGGCGTTAGGAATCTGACCCACTGGTACTGATGGCAGGCCGTCTTAAGTGTCCAAATCCCCCATCTTTGTCCAGCAGGGGGAAGTCCTCCGCCTGCAGTTTTGGAATCCGGATCTCTGGAGACTCACATCGGGCTGCTGCAGTTGGTGCTCGCGACGTTCTGCAGCTGCCATGAGGGTCTCGTAGGCAGCCTAGTCTCCGGCCTGTAGACAGTCCACGGCAGCTTTTAGGAGCGTGGCCGAGCCTGCCTGTCTGGGGGAATGGGCAGGTGGAAGGCAGCCCACCGCCAGTAACTGGCTCCTTGGGGAGCTTTGGCTGTGCTCCCCCTCGCATTGAAGAAAGTTGTCTTCCACCTCCTCTTGGCTCATTATCTGGACTGAATCCTCCCAGCCACCGCTCATAGCTTTGGCCATCTCATTAGCCTTGCTTCTGGTGTTACTGGCCATCATTGCAACAGATGATCACTGACACAGACTGCAACCTGATGTGCGCGCACACACACACACCTTATTGTATTTGCACTCAGACTGTCTAGTGTTGAGCTGATCCTAAGACTCCAGCGGCAAAAGCTACTGCTGGTAGTCTTTAGTTTCTGGGAGTATGGGTCCCACACACAAATATCTCGATCCCACTTTGCTGCCGCCAATATGTGACAAATACCGCACTTCACGGCGAGCTCACAAGATACGGTATAGTCACTGGTTACCAAGACGTGACATTACACCCTCCCGGAGTAGCAGGTAAGGTAAGCTTAGTACAGTTTACACAGTTGCCTCTTGTCCACGTGGGCACAGAGAGGCAGAGGGTTAGAAACACTCGCTCACAACCCTGACAAGCTGAGAGAGATTTTTCACTGCCCCAGTGAAACAGCACTTCCTCAGCCCGGGTATACGGCCACCAGTTTCTCGTTTGATATAAGCCCGGTCCGCTAACCGGATTATATAGGGTGAGAAATCAACCCGCGGTAGCGTATAACTATGCCGAAACACGGACGCGGGGATTCGTGATTGAGATACAGGACAGCACAAGATTAAATTATATATTTAATCTCCTTAAGGGCTCACTAGACAGTACACACTATAACAAAGAATATATACAGTGGTCCGATGTGCAGAATACAGGTGGTATGGTACAAACAGGATTAAACAGAGCAAAAAGGTCAGTTTACGAGATGGACGAGTCCTTTGGGTTAATGAATAATGGTTTCTGTAATCCTTGGCTGTCGTCACATGGGAGGCAGTGATGTCAGCAGTTTTAAAGGTCCCACCAAACACGATGCTCAGCGCAACCACCCCCCCCCCCACTCCTTTAGAGAAAAGATGCGGGACTGTGCCTGCATGGGTCTTTTCCCTGTAGTCGGTCACACCCCTCCCTGCCTCTGGGAGGGGTCCCCCTCCCTCCTGGTCCTGGCAGCCAAACGACCCACAAAACCCATAGCTCCAGACCAGAAGGTCACAGGGAGATGGTTCTGGTTTCGCCTGGGTTCCAGCTACAGGTAGAGTCCAGACATGGTACCGTTATTAGGTTTCTGTGGGGAGATTTCCGTATCTCCCCTCCCTAGCATCCTACCACCCAACTACGAGCAGAAGCCTGTCCCTCTTGGCCACAGGGTCTCTAATATATATATATATATATATATATGGTTTATGCCTGTGATGGACAGGCAATTCATAATTCCTTATGAATTGCCGGTTCCCTGATAGTTGCTTTTGTTCTAAGGAATGACTTGTGCCAAAGTCTTATGTATATTGGAAGCAAAAAAAGGTTTATTCCGACAGGACCCCCGACCCCCCCCAGTAGTCATCATATTAGCACTGAGACCCTGTACAGAGTGACAACGGAACAGTGTAAAATCATGTTTATTTTCAAGGTGTTTCCAGTACAATTGGTAGATCAGGGTGTATGGCTGTTAACCTCCAGTAGAGCTGTATGTGACTTATTTTCAATGTGACATTTGTAGAGCAAATTCTACATCTGAGTAGTACTTAGACCTGGTTATAATTGTGCCATATGAAGACTGTGCAAAGAAACCATACCAATAAACTTTACATGAACATGAAAGAAGACTGGTTCATCTCTTCTTAAAAGGACTCGCTCACAAAACCACTGCCTTCCTCCTACCTTTCAGGAGTGCCACTTTCCCATAGTTAAGGAAAGTGCATCCACCCTCCGTTCACTTCTATAGGAGTTCCAAAAATAGCTGAGCGCTGGCTTGGCAGGTCCATAGAGGCATCTATGCGCTCTTCATTCATAGCTGTAGGACTTCCGAAAAGAGCTGAGCTTGCTCGCTCTGCAATTTTCAAAACTCCCATAGAATTGAATGAAGAGCGTGCTGCACATGAGCAGTGTATTCTGCTTCACTTTGCGGAGAGCACAGTGCCACCATTGTCCGAGAGGATACAATCCCCTTCAAGATATGCTCAAAATGCTCAGCATTCATGTAAGGCCTCGATTTTGCGGTCCACAAAAAATACGGATGACGTCCGTGTGCATTCCGTATTTTGTGGAACGGAACAGCTGGCCCAAAATAGAACAGTACTATCCTTGTCAGTTATGCGGACAATAGGACATGTTCTATTTTTTTTGCAGAACGGAAATATGGAAACGGAATGCGAATACCTTCCGTTTTTTTTTTTTTTGCGGACCCATTGAAATTAATGGTTCCTTATACGGTCCGCAAAAAAACAGAACTGACACAGAAATAAAATACATTTGTGTGCAAGAGGCCTAAGGCTAAGTTATCATCTGCAGCAGAATCTGTGAAAAAATCCTGATGGACCCGACCATAGTCAGTGGTGTCAGTCAGGCGCCAGCAGTGTCTAGCTGGATGAAGCAGATCCAGCAATGCTGGTCTTCTGTATCTATACCGGAACAAAAAACTGCCATTTTGCCACATTTGTTAATCTAGCCTAAACAGTCACACAGGATGAGGGGGGACAACATCAGGGAAGAAAACTTAGAGCCAAGAAATAAATTATTCACCATCTTAATCCTTTTCAATCAATGGGTTTCCTTAACCTATAATAATGTTAGGGGGTCACTGCTGAGATCAATCCCCCTGAACAGCTTGTTTCCCTACTGCTTATGGTCTCTTGCAATAAACAGTTTTCAAAATTTTCACCCCTTTGCAGGATTTTTTTTTATTTTATATTGCTGTCTGTGTCAGGGAATTGGTATTCAAAATTTTTGCAGCCTTCATGTATTCTCATACCTTGCATACATTCCATGTGAAATGTGTTAGACGAGCTCCTTGACAGCTCAGCCAGCACACAGCCCCTCTTCTCTGGCCTCCTGAATGACCCTTAAAGGGGTTCTCCAAGGGCTCATGCACACAAATGTGTGCCGTGCATGGGCACCGTCCGTGTGCCTGCTGTTTGTGAACCCATTTACTTGAAAATGGTCCGAGAGCCACAAAATTCACATATTTTTTTTTTTTTTTTGTGGACTGGAAGCGCTTGGCAGTGCTTCCACTCTGTATTTTGCGGACCCATCCATGATACAGAGTGCACATGGCGCGTTCGTGTGCATGAGCCCTAATACTGATGACCTATTCTCAGGAAAGGGCATCAGTGTCTAATGAGTGGGGGGACCTAACAACCAGGACCCCCGCCAAGCAGCTGTTTGAGAAGGCTGCCTTCTCTGCCCTTTTCCTAGGCCAGTGACGACATGTTCATCAGTCACATGACCTAGGCGCAGTTTAGCCCCATCAAAGTGAATGGGTCTGAGCATGATATCAAGCACACCCGCTATACAATGTACGGTGCTGTGCTTGGTGAGCTCAGAGAAGGCTGCGGCGCTAACAAGAGCTGATCAGCAGGGGTCCCAGGTGTCAGACCCACGCTGATCAGATACTGATGACCTATCCTGAGGCTAGGTCATCAGTATTAAAACCTCAGAGAACCCTTTTAAGTTGACATCCTTTTTATTTGGTTGTAAATATGTTAGATTTCACACTGAATGGGACTGAGCAGCCTGCAATGTATGAGAATGCATGAAGGCAGAGGACAAAATGGAGCAAAATGTTTGATTTTTTTTGGATTAACCTAATTTTTTTTAAATACATATAATGCCAAAAAAATCCTCTCAAAGATGTCCACATCCTTTATATACACTTTTTTTATCTAGTAGAAATTGTTTTTGCCTGAAAAATCTCACATTTGCAGCTGTTTCCAACACTTGCAGTAAAGGTTCAGTTCTTTCAAAATGTCAAAGTAAATTATATGGGAAGTGGTATTTTAAAACTGAATTACAATCTTTTCACCACACGAGCCCAAAATTGTTTGGAGGGGCTGGGTTTTAGGCCACTGTGTCACAGCTACAGCGCTAATAGGCACCTTAGCCCTTCAAATATCAGCATGTATTCACATTTTTCTTTTCCAGGGAAAATAGCAGCACAATGCCGAGTTGTAATTATCGATCACTTTACTATGGTTTTCAATAAAAGCTTTACTAGGAATATTTCCTATTACAAAAAAAAAACAAAAACACATCAGCTACCATAGGAACATAGGAAAATCTAAAATACAAAGGGAGCAAAAAAAAAAAAAAGGAATGGTCTGAAAATTCCACAACAAAAAAACAGCAGTTTCTAGTGAGCTTTTAATTTCCGGTGTGTCAGCATGTAACTGCATTTTTTTTATAGTAAAAATAAAAAGGGGGTGAATCTGCTCTTAACCCCTTAAGGACTCCCGCGGGCTGATCGGGCGGGTGCAGGAGCTGCACCCACCTGATCAGCGGCACAGACCCGGCAGTCACTGACAGACGGGCCCCTGCTAGCCGGCATCGGTGAAGACACCATGGTGATGGATCATGTGATGGACCGTGTGATGACCGGAGTGACGTCACAACAGGTCCTTTTCCTGTACACAGCAAAGAAGACAGAAGAGATGCGGGCTGCACGAGCAAGTGGATTAAGGAGAGTTTAATTATTTTTTTTAACCCCTCCAGCGCTATTGTACTATGCATTCTGTAATAAGAATGCTATTATTTCCCCTTATTACCATGTTATAAGGGAAAATAATAATGATAGGGTCTCCATCCCGATCGTCTCCTAGCAACAGTGCATGAAAATCGCACCGCATCAGCACTTGCTTGCGATTTTCACTCAGCCCCATTCACTTCTATGGGGCCTGCGTTGCGTGATAAACGCACAATATAGAGCATGCTGCGATTTTCACGCAACGCATAAGTGATGCGTGAAAATCACCGCTCATGTGCACAGCCCCATAGAAATGAATGGGTCCGGATTCAGTGCGGGTGCAATGCGTTCAACTCCCGCATTGCACCCGCGGGGAAATCTCGCCCATGTGAAATCAGCCTAAGCCTTCTAATGTCCCCAAAAAAGAAAATGGAATTTACAAAATGATCCAAACATGAAGTAGACACATGAGAAATGTAAAGTAATAACTATTACCGTATTTTTCGCCCTATAAGACGCACCTAGGTTTTTGGGGAGGAAAATAATAAAAAAAAAATTTTAACCAAAAGGTGTGCTTTTGGTGGGTTTGGAACTAATGGTGGTCTGTGGATGGTACTATTACTGGGGATCTGTGGATGACGGACACTGTTATGGGGGGGATCTGTGGCTGGCACTGTTACAGGGGGGATCTGTGGATGGCATCCACAGACCCCCCCCCCACCCCATAACAGTGCCATCCACAGACCCCCCACCCCATAACCGTGCCATCCACAGACCCCCCCAACCCATAACCTTGCCATCCACAGACCCCCACCCCCACCCCTTAACTGTGCCATCCACAGATGTTATCCACAGATCAGCTTCCCCCCCAGTATACAAATATAAAATGTCTTCTTCAATTAAAAATTATTACACATGCCCCCTCACTCCTAATAGTACCTTACATCCTATTCCTAATAGGTTCTGTACAATGCCGGCAGGCAGGCAGGGAGGCCCGCACGTCACTTACTGACGTCACTTGCCTGCGCCGCCTGCTTCATTCATAAAGTAGGCAGCGCAGGCACGTGACATCAGGGAGTTACGCTGCCACCCGTCCGGCCTGCCGGCATTGTACAGAAGCTATTAGGAATAGGGTGTAAGGTACTATTAGGAGTGAGGGGGCATGTGTAATAATTTTTAATTGAATAAAACATTTTATATTAGTATACCGGAGCGGGGCTATAGTACACTTACTGCACCGCCCCGCCGCTATTGCCGGGCCCCCAGCTCCTCCTCCCAGTCCCTCCCCCGGCCCCCGCTCACTCGTACATCGCATCCAGCGATGTTAAACTGTCAGCATTCGCCCCATAAGACGCAGGGGCATTTCCCCATTTTTTGGGGGGGGAAAGTGCGTCTTATGGGGCGAAAAATACGGTATATATGAGGTATCACTATCTGTTTTAAAGGCAGAGAGATTGAAATATTGAAAATTGCTGAATTTTTCAAAATTTTTGGTAAATTTTGTATTTTTTTTTTTATAAATAAAAATGAAATATTTTGACTCAAATTTACCACTGTCATGAAGTACAATATGTGATGAGAAAATCTCAGAATGGCCTGGATAAGTAAAAGAGTTTTAAAGTTATCACCACATAAAGGGACACGTCAGATTTTCAAAAAATGGCCTGGTCCTTCAGGTGAAAAATGGCAGAGGTTAAAGGGGTTTTCCAGGATTACTATGGCTGCTAACAGATGCGCTCATGTAGTCATTTACCTTGTGTACATTTTCCCTTTGCTTTTCTTTTCCTTCATAATGTGGACTCTCCTGACCCGTTTTCACCATATATACCAATCACTCTGGTTTGTTTCCATCCTGTAGGTAGCACTTCCTGTTGCTGTATCCAACCAAACCCATGATGCACTTTTCTCTGCTACAGCTCCGCCCCTAACACCCAGCTTGTTACATAGACACTCCCCTTTCTGCTGCTCTGACACACCCATAGCCATTATATCACAGGAAATAAAGAGCTGCATGGTCATGTGACTACAGCCCAGAACGGACGAAAAGAGCAATAAAAGGTAAAAGAAATACATTACAAAATTACAGTTGTCCTCAGTAGAAGTCATCACAATCTGATTGGCAGGGCTGTGGGAAGCTGTTTTCAGTGTAGCTTCGGTAGTGAATAAGGCTGGCTACTGCAGCGCTGAACACACAGAAGCCAATGCAATCCTGTGGACTGCAGCTGTCAATAATTAAAATCAATCTTGTAGCACTTTGTCTAAGGTCTCATGCACATGCCTGCATTGCGGACCACAAACAGAGGGTCCGCAATATGTGGGCACTGGTCGTGTGCATTGTGGATGTGGATTCACTTAAATGGGTCTGCAATCCGGAAGGTGCGGAATGGAGGCACAAAACCCCACGGAAGAACCACTGAGTGCTTCCATAGGGTTCCTGTCTGTGCCTCCGCACCGTAAAAAAAGTAGTGCATGCACTACTTTTTTGCAGTGTGAACAGATCACAAACCCATTCAAGTTGCCCGTGCATTGGGGACCGCAAATTACAATCCCCAATGCACAGAACGGCTGATCAACGACCGTGTGCATGAGCCCTAAGGGTGCTGGTAAAAAAGAAGTATGCTGCATTTTCTTCCAGCACAGGAAAACACTGCAGATTTAAATTAAATTACAAAATTGAGTTACATTATTGGAAGTCAGTTTTGAGGTGTGTGATTTTTTTTTCTTTGCTGGAAGGAAATGCAGCATAAATGCGGGCTGTTTTAGGATGCTCTGTGCATACAGCTGTGCCATTGCCGTCACTATGTACTGTGTTGCGCAGGCCCGGCAGACAGCAGAGGAGCGACCTCACAGGCAGATGGGGAGGGCATTGGTGATGTTAGGAGCACACAGAGGACTATGGATAGGGGATAACTTGTACCAACCGAAATACCCCTTTAATGACAAACCCTGCCACCTCATTTGCAGAATTCCACTGTAGAAATGGTATGTAACAAATAGAAGTTTCAAGTTCATTATTTAAAGAAAATACCCCTTAATTTCAGCAAATATGAAAGCTATAAAGACAAAAAAACTACTTTGGATTTACTTTCAATGGAAGTGTCTGAGGAGCACAGAACGGCCTGTCTAAATGAAGTTACCATTCTAGCATACACTATCATAAGACTCAGATTCTACAATTTAGAAAATTGCTAGTGACAATAACTCATGTGGTCCAAGATATAAGGAAAACGGAAGTTACTGAAAACTTTCACCCCTCTAGAACAGAGGTGCACAACCTGCGGTCTGGGGGCTGCATTCGTCCCACGATTCCATTCCGAACATCGAGACACATACATGTATGGCTGGGTTCAGCATTGTTCTGGTAGAGAGCAGTCATTAGATGGTCACTCAGAGGGAGATTTGTTGCGCTGTTCTCGATATCCCCTGCACTGCCAGAAGATGCACTTCATTTACGGCAAGGCGCATCCTCTGGCAGTCCATGTGCCTGAACCAAAGTCTAAGGCATCTTGTAGCTGCCGTAGATTTCTGTTCCGATTTAAGCCTCATGCACATGTCCGTGGAACACGGACCGTGAGATACCGGCCTGGATGCCTGCTGAGTGCAGGAGAGCATGGCGTCATTGGTTGCTATTACGCCGTGCGCTTAGTGCCGCCGCTGCTGTACAGTGCGCTCCTGCCGGAATCCAGGCTGGTATCTCATGGTCCGTGTTACATGGACGTGTGCATGAGGCTTAAGACCAGAATACTGATGTAAAAGATAAGTGTGGGGACCACCGGCCTCATCACCTTCTCGCCCCCTTTTGGGAGCGTTGCAAGGGGATGTGTACAAATGCCAAGTGCAACAAAAAAAAATTGGTGTAGGTAGAAAATAGAATCTCCGCCCCAGTTCTCTTCCCTGCACTTGAACATAGTGCAACAGTTTTAATGTATTTGCCCACGGATGCAGGTTTACTAAGTCTGCAGATTTCCGTGCGGTTCTGGGTGCATTTATGCATGGTCCCTTTGCATTTTTTGGCGTGGATTGGGAGTGGTTCTGACACAGATCTCACCCTTCTATTGAAAAGGTTTTCTACGTGGAAGGAAAAAGCAAAAACGTACATGACATTTGTCTAATCTCATACACTTTGCTGGTACTGTATTATGCTGCGGTTTTTCTGCACGTACTGTAAATGCACGCAGAAGAAAAATCTGCATAGTGTCCAGGTTGCCTAAGGCCACTCACACACGAGTAATTTCAATGCGTGTGGCAGCGAGGCTTTCCATTCTGAACTCTGCTCCTCTGCTAGGACCACACAGCATTACAATGATTTATAAGGCTGTGTGTCCCTGTGAGACCTGGAATCTACTGAATAACATTATGCCGTCAGTGTAATTCAATAGATTCCATGTCTCACAGGGACACACAGCCTTATAAATGGTTATAATCGTGTGTGATCCTGTCAGAGGGGCAAGAGTTCACAATGGGACCTTACACTGCCACCCGCTGCGAGTTTCTTGCATTGAACTCGCTCGTCTGTGTCTGGCTTTATTGTTCCATTAAATAAGTATTCCCATGGAGGGTTCAGCACACTAGAGATGTGCACAATGTGCTGTAAATATATCAGATGGGAGTATCCTTTAAGTTTTAATGCAAGACATGGTGGCCCCCAAACCAGAAGAAATTGTGCACCCCTGCTCTAGTATACAATTTGCCTTTTAAAATTACAAAAAAGATTTAAAAAAATAATAAAGTTTTATTCTTTACCCACCTGCAAAAGATATTTACAGTACGAAAATCTGTATAAATATATTTCCAAATATTTCTAATAAAATGTTCAGTCTGTTCTATTCTCTTTGTTGTACTCTAATGTCACTGGACCGTCTGTGGTGGAGCCATCAGAGGGTCCCTCCAAAGCTTCAGTACCACCATAGGCTGGCCTAGCTCCATCCTCAAGGTTATCGGGATTTTCAGTCTCCGGTTTTGCTTTGTTTTTGGCTTCTAATGATACCATTAAAAACTTGAGCATGGCATTTTCCGCCAGGAGACTTTCGGAAGCGGATACCAACTCACGGATCTTGTCGGCCATTGTTCCCACCTCCCGTGCTTTCTGCTCGTACAGTGCTTGCATTTGCTCCTTGTGGTCCTCCAGTGCTTTATTGTGTTGTTCTAATTTCAGTTTTTGTACTTTAAGGTCTTGTGCGTCTTTTCTAGCTTCTGATATACGTTCTGCCAGCTGATCCTGAGCCGCATGTAAAACTTCAATTTCAGCTCGGAGTCTCTGGATCTCTCGTTCCAAGTAGGAAACATGACCCACTTTGTACTGTAGGTAGTGCATTGGGCAAGAGGCTGGTGGATCGGCAGCAGTGGAAGGCAGGGTGGCATATTTTAGAATGAATCGCAGAAGGTTCGGAACGGTGACCGGCTCATCTTCAGGATACTTTATGCTGCGGTCTTTCCTGTAAACATATGGATATAATGATATGGTAAGCTATGGAGTACAGGAGCGGCACTAATGTACATAAACTGGCTGTCCATCTACAAAGCTTCAATGAGAACTAGAAATCCGGAGAAGTCCAACAGTATTCCCTAGCCAAATGAAATTTCACCATTGCCAAAGGACACATCAAATCAACAGCTTCTTTTCTGCAGCTTGTGTATGGATTTTTGCAAGCCCCACTCAAATAAATGGAAGAGTTGCTGAAATCTGTACAATTCTGCTGTGTGTGAACAGACCCTTAGCTCACAAGGTCCTTTCTATTACACAGTCCCACAATAGGCGGGCAACTTTATTTGTACAGATGGAGATATTTTATGTTATCCTGCTTTCTAAATTCTGCTGGTGGTCCTTAACACAGAAGTAAATTGTAAGGCGACATATCTAGCAGTACTCTGGAGGAGAGAGGATCGCAAATGCATGGCCATCCTCTATTCATTTCCATGGGAATGCTGAACATAGCCTAATGGCGCACTCGGCTATTTTCGGAAGTCCCATAAAAATGGGAAGTGCACTGCGCAAGTGCTGCCCCTGCTTCATTCACTTCTATGATGCTGACGGAAATTGACGAGCCAGCGCTGGGCTATTTTTCAGCAGTCCCACAGAAATGTATGGGGAGCGGCCACACGCGCACGATCCGCTCTCCTTCACTTTGTGGTCTCCATTCCGGAGATAGGTACGGGTCCCTATCAGACATTGGGGGTGTATCGAAGCTATCTCTCCCTGTATAGGCTCACAATCGCTGATGGAAATCACTGACCAAACACTGACTCTGAAGCAGGCCTTACACAGAGGGAAGAGCTGGATTTATGCATGGGAATGAGTGATCGCTACTGCGATTGTTCGTCCTCGTACAGTCATCGTTTGCTGCCAGCAGATCCCTGTGTACACAAGGTGATTTTTGGTGCGCTCATCTGATGAACGTGTACATTTACACAGTGCAGTTATCTGAACAAGTTTTTCTATTGACCTGTGTAAAAGGGCTTTTAAAGAGGTTTTCCTTACTCCTATATCACTGTCCTGCAACCACCCATTTCCTAATATCATGTTATTACCTTCTGAGTGCTATCACAGTACCAGTCACGACTGACTGTAGCCCTCTGGGTTTCTTCCGGAGAGGTCGCGTCCACTTGCTTGCTTCTGCGTTTTCATGCTTCTTCCTGGTCCTGGCTGCATCCCTGCCCGTCTAATTTACATGGGCATCAACAGATATCCAGTGCAGGAGATCTGATGATGCCACCTACCTTCCACCCATGTACATTGGATTGGTGGAGATGCAATCAGTACCTAGAAGAAACATGAAGACGCAGAAACAGTCCAGTGGACGTGACCTCCCCGCACACTTGTAACTCTCTAAAATTGTAATAATCTATAACTGCTGCCAAGTCTTTCCTAATGACCTGATCTTTGGGGCCCATGCTTACAGCTCATTATAGCTGCATACAGATGCAGGACAAAGGCCTCAAGATCAACTCGTAAGAGTGGATTATTAAAGGGGCTATCCCATAAAAAACTCTACACGTTTCAAACTAGCACCTGGATCTGTGATCACTGATATCTGTATAGCGCCACCTGCTGTTTGCCCTTTTTCTAAATTCTCTGTCCAGCTCACTAAGGTTGACATACATGCTCAGTTCCATCCTTCAACTGCCACCAGCTGCTGCAGGAAGGACGTGGCCCCCTAGGAAAGTGCACGCCCCTGAGCTGCCAGCCTGAAATACATCTAGCAGAGCATTTGCAGCAATGCATGTGCAGATCTCTGGATCCACGTGAGGTACAGGGCTGGTTTTGTTAGAAATTGTTGTGTACTATAGGATGTCTGATTTTTATTTTTTACATTACTCATGGGGTAACCCCTTTAATGAAGTTGCATTACAAATTGCTCAGTCTATTTCATCTTAATTAGGAAAGGAGAAATTCCCCTAAAATAAGGACATTAACCAGCAGAGAAATAGAGGATATAACCTAGGAAAATATCAGAATATCAGAGCCGGACGCTGGTTATGTAATTGGCTGCACATCGCTCTAGGATAGCGGCACTATCATGAAGTGGTCTGTGCTGTAACTCCAGAAGCCCGCTGCCTGTTTACAGGAATATACCTTATTATAACGGCATGCATCAGTGAAGCAGAGCTCGTGTTCATGTATTTATAGTACAGAGGAAATAGGATTGCGGGTTTTACAGTGAAACTATTACGGTTGGTAGCAGTAATACCCTCTACCACCCATGCTTCCTCTTTACAAGATGCCATGTCGACTGATCTGTACGCTGCTATGAAAAGAGGCCCTGCATGCCTAAATCCAGAGGGAACAGGGGACGCGGATGTATCCAAGGAAACCTACTTTGTCTGTTCTATTTATTACTTTTCTAATCCTGGAAAATTGTGCGTACCACGATTGTCATCAATAACCATGGGAAAATAAGATGTGTTGCAAACGCGCTGGTAAGTGGTGCTGAGCGGGACTCAACAGCTGCAGGTTGTGACTGCTTCTATGGTCATGTTATCAGGGGGTGGGCGGCTGTGGGGAATAAAAAAAATAAAAGATAAAAGTGGCCCCATGTTGTAGGCGGGACCAAACTGACAGACGGCAGGCCCAACATAAGTGGGCGGGGCCAGCAATACTGTAGTGCAACACAAAATACAACCCCAGCAGAATCAAATACACACAGTGCAGCACAAACTACTGCTTCCCCCGCCTTCAGCTCTATCACCATCCTGACTACGGAAATACAGGAGGTCACCATCAGATTGCCAAGTACCCGATCGGCGGCTGTGAGGAGGGCTTGAGCAGCCCCCTGGGCATTGGCCCACCAGGAATTTTACCTGTAGGGTGAATGACCAGTCCGCCCCTGCATGTTATGCTGGACAATCCGTCCGTGCAGTGCCATAACATGAAGCACAGTTGATACAACAGACTTGAAAAGTATGTACATTAGAAAATAGAAGAGCCACATGCATGTGAATTTTATGATTCAGGATATACTGCTGAAGACAGTGACTGGCTGCAGCAATTACATGCCATATACCAGCACATGGCTGCTGCAGTCTTTAAATATACTGCAGCAGGAGAACGGCACCAGAGAAAGAGATAGCTATAGCTTTTTTTATTTTACAAGTCAGGGGCTTGTTCACGATTTTTCATCATCTTGGACAACCACTTATTCTGCATGGATGTCAGTTTTCACATATTTTACACATGCATTGACAAAAAAAAGAGGAAAAACACAGCAGCCACAAGTCAAAAGCAGTTCAGTGCGGGTCAGGTATTTTTTTCCCACTGATCCATTACCTTGGATGGGCCAAATTTGTGTAAAAAAAAAAAATACACCCATGTGCATAAACCCATAGGGGGAATTTCCACAATGTAAAAAAAAACTGTTGCAAACCTTGTGTTTGCGACTCTTTAAACACCACTACGCCTAAATCTAGATGCAAGTAGCATTTCTATGCTGCCCTCACTGAGCTGCAGTATATTTCGGTCTGGGTGCATGGGCTTCTGAGGAGGAGACCCATCATAAATTAGGCACATCCTCCGGGCGCGCAGGGGATATCCAGATGGGAGTAAGACGCCGGTCTATGGTCAATTCCTCCCATAGACTTAAATGGGTCTGTTTTCACTGCAGGTACTGTCCTCTTTAAACACGGATAACACCCACACATGAAAATGTTCAGGTGTAACTCAGTCGGCACCGTCAACCTTGTAGTGGACAGAGCTTGAAACGGCAGCGCGGCTCCCACTGTCCTCAACTGGTCCCGCCACTACAAGGTAGAAGGTGTGGTGTAGTTCCTCCATCAACGAGGCTACACCCAAATGGCTGATTGGTGGGATTGCGGTGTGTCAGAGGATAGGAAAGGCCATAACTTGGTAAATGCTGGACAACCCCTTTAAACACTACAATTCACAAATATATGCGAGTTCTGCCCTTTTGCAAAGCACAGACGGAAACAACTCCATTCTTGTAAGTTAAGAGTGTAATGTAAAGTTCTGCAAATGATATAAATAGTTCCAAAAAGCTGTGAACAAAACTACAAAAGAAAAGCAATTTTCTACTTCCTGACCCTTCTGCTCAGATAGCAAATAAAGCAAATGTTCTCATTAGCTTGCAAACTAACATCATTTACTGTGGCTCTGTTAAAGGAAATCTGTCAGCTCCAAAACACCCCCTAAACTAGAGTAAACGGTGTATAGTATAACTGGTGCAGAGTCCGGTTATGTCATTTGTATCTGCATACTCACTTACATTCTGACACTGTGCTCCCACAAACCTGCATTGAGAGGACTCCTCCATTATGTGCGTGAGCTCAGGAGTCCTCTCAATTAGTGTTGAGCGAACTTCTGTTTTAAGTTCGGCGTCTAAAGTTCAGCTTCCGATTAGCGGAGAATCCCGATATGGATTCCGAATTCCGTTGTGGTCCGTGGTATTGATTCCGCTACCACGGACCACAACGGAATTCGGAATCCATATCTGGATTCTCTGCTAACCGGAAGCCGAACGTAAAACAGAAGTTCGCTCAACACTACTCTCAATGCATTTTACTGCAGGTTTGGGGAAGCACATCATGAGAACTCAAGAGTATGAAGATGACAATTACACAAGCAGACTCCGTGTCACCTCTTACTCTAGTTTGGGAGGGGGGACTAGTTTAGAGCTGACAGATTCCCTTTAAAGGGGTTATCCGAGAGTATAAACTGCCCCCCATATGCCAAGCCTCCCGCGCTGAATGTACTTACCTGGCTCCCCACGTTGCTCCTGGTGCCCGCACCGCCGCTGCTTCTCCCCGTGCACAGATGAAAACATCTGGTGTCGGGGGGTGTTGCAGTTGAGCAGCCAATGGCAGGCGGGGATGGGTACGAGCCTCCCTAGCATCACCCGTGATGTAGCGGCACAGAGAGCGGGGAGTCAGGTGAGTATATTCAGTGTGGGGGGGGGGCTGGCATATGGGGGGCAGTTTATACTCTCGGATAACGCCTTTAAGTAGTGTAATCATAATGTGGGTATGGGTGATCGATACAACAGAAACCCATACAAATTCCGTATGGCAGTTCTTGTTACAGGAAATAAAACAATGCTGGAGTCTGTAAAATCCACACAACTTACCTATTCTGAGGGAACAGCATAATAGTGGGAACGCGGTCCACCATAAACTCCCATGGGAGATCATTCTGTGCAATATTTATTCTGAAAAGAGTCAAGTAAAAGATTATTTTATTATAATTTACCATATATATTGTTTATGATCTTATCAACAGGTATAAGCCAGCCAGAAATAATGGGGTTTTCCGGGCTCCAAATACTGTGCCTCCACACCAGGAACAGCTGATTGGTGGGGGTGCAGGTAGCTGGCCTCCAAAAATCTGATATTAATGTCCTAGTGTGAGGATATGATTAGTATGGCAAATTACTTTAAAGAATGTTTTTTTTCTAATGACCTAAAAATAGTAATATTCTTTTATTGTAACTACAAAATAATAACAGGACGCGTTTCGGCCCGTCCAGCCTTTCTCAACTGCATGATGACAATGAAAACCTGATCAGATTTTCATTGTCATCATGCAGTTGAGAAAGGCTGGACAGGCCGAAACGCGTCCTGTTATTATTTTGTAGTTACAATAAAAGAATATAACTGATTGGAATCAAGAACGTCTGCTGGGACCTTTTTTTGCTGGATTTGATTTGGGGATTGCCCCTTCCCGTGCAGCGAGAGGATCGTGAGCTGTTACCTCTGCTTTACATAAAAATAGTAATAAACCAGCAGTTAGAACAAAGTTTGATAAGTAGGTTTCTATATAAAAAAAAAAATAAAAAAAAAAACAGGATACAAAGCTATAGGTTTTATTATCAGTCGAGGAGAAGATATGGCAACATTAAGTGTCACTTGCCAAGAAAAAAAAAAGAAAAAGAAAAATGTCAATATCTCTGTAACTAAAAGACAGAGGGAGATTTACTAGGTTACATGGGTATTCCATCAAGTAAAAATGATGGCACATTTGCAAGCTCTGCATGACATACATTTGACTAATCTGCCCTTTTTAGAACTTTCCAAGTCTTCCATGTCATCTTTCACCCTTCCCCCTGGACATCGAAGGAAACTGCCCTCCCTTCTATGCCCAGTCATCATCGAAGCATGTGACCAAAATGGTTTGGCTCTGTTCCATAAAGTGTCCAAGCCGGGCCCCTTTGCCCCCCCTAATTGTCAGACCCCCTACTAGTAGTGCCCCTTCGTGCACCACACATCAGGTGACCGCAGTGATCAGACACTGCCTGCCTCCCGATAACATGTTCTAACATATGCAACTACTGAGATGCAAATCAAATACACAGTATCAAACGATATATTCTTACATCTCAATAGCCGTGGGATCTGATAAATGGACATTTTTCTCATTGGCCCGTTTCATAGGTGCAAGTGCCATTACTTTTCCCAGCCAGGCACCTTTCATTAGCTCTGGAGAGCTGCTCTCAGGCAGGGGCGGATTGGCCATAGACCTTAGATGGACATTTCCCAGTGGGCCGATGCCCAGGGGGCTGCCAGGGCCCTCCTCACAGCCGGCCAGTGGAAGTTTCTGGGGGTGTATTTTGTGATGCACTGTGGTATTTGGCTCTGTTGGGGTGGTATAATGTGCCACAATATAGTATTACTGGCCCTGCATTCCATCAATTTGGACCCAACTACAAAATGGGGCCACTTTTAGTATTTTTTTCCAGGGCCCTTTAAGTTCCCAGTCCGCCCCTGCTCTCAGGTGAGGTGGCCACAGAGGATAGCCCAGCACAGTCATGCAACTGGGGAAGGTCAGAACATGGTACTCGCCAGGAGCTGCAGTTAGGTGACGTGCCCAGGGGGATAGACGAATAGAAGAGTGTCTGATAACTGCGCTCACCTCATGTGACGCATGAAGCGAACATTACTAGTAAAAGTCTGATAACGACGCGGCGGACAGGGAAGACTTGAAAATTTCTAATAAAGGTACACAAGTCAAGCAGGAAAGAGCATGGCTTAAAGAGCATCTGTCAGAAAATTACCTATGACACTGGCTGGCCTGTTACTTGTGCACTTGGCAGCTGAAGACGTCTGTGTTGGTCCCATGTTCATATGTGTCCGCATTGCTGAGAAAAATTAAGATTTCATATATGCAAATGAGCCTCTAAGAGCAACAGGGGCGCTGCCATTACACCTAGAGGCTCTGCCCTCTCTACAACTGCTGTGCCCTCTGCACTTTGATTGACTTTAGGAGAAGTCAGGGCCAGGTGTCATCACGTCTACATGTAATGACACCTCTAGGTGTAATGGCAGCGCCCCTGTTGCTCCTAGAGGCTTATTTGAATATATTAAAATATAATATTTTTCAGCAATGCGGGCACATATGAACAAACACAGATGCCTTCAGCTGCCAAGCGCACATGTAGCAGGTGCAAATCTGCTGACAGAGGCCCTTTAAGAGCATCAACATAAAAATTGCCATAAAGTTAAGTAAAAGTGCCTAGAGATGCACCAAATGTATCATCCGGCTAAGTCACTAGTTTACTTTGCCTAAATCTTAGATGGCATCAGTTAATCTGCTCTATACGTCCAGACTGATAACTGCTCTAACTTCTAACTGATCAGATAGAATTGAATGTGTTACCACATTTTTACAGTGGTTTCTGCCAGACTGTTCCTTTCACAAAAATGAATGACAACCTCGGAAATATTCTACATTACAAACATCCCAGGGTGTCAGGAGGATGTCTATGTCTTGCACATTAGGCTATACAGTTATAGATGCAGGATGTGTCAAAAATGTCTGATGTGGGCTTTACCTTTGGGACAATCGCCTCAGGAGAAGGAGTCCTGTGACTCCCGTCCACCGATTCCCTGGCCACTGCACTCTACAGTGTAAGAGGAGGTTGTGCACTGAGTGACCTCCCTATTGAGGTAAAAAGACTTTATGGAGGGTGCAGCAGCTGGGAAGTGGTGACCAAATGTCCATGGATCTTCTCCCAATAGGTGTGTCCTCGACAGGTGGAGTGTCTTGCATCTACCAGGCATGTCTGGATATACCATAAACACTCAAAGGGGTTATCAGACAAAAAAAATGCTCCCCCATATGCCAGGCCCCTCACACTGATTCTACTTACCTGGCTCCGATGTTGGGAAAGGAAGGGGGTTCGTCCCCCCCGACACCGGATATTTTCATTGGCGCATGGGGAAGAGCAGCAGTGGTGATACGGGGACCAGGAGCGGGACAGGGAGCGGGGAGCCAGGTAAGTAGAATCAGTGTGAGGGGCCCGGGCATATGGGGGAGCATTTTTTTTAGTCTCTGATAACCCCTTGAAATCTTGGATTTACTTACTTTTTATAAAAGGGATGCAAAAACTATGTACAATATAATGCTACAATCAAAAAATATGGCTTTTCATATGAAGTCTCTGAATGACTAGAAATTAGGCCTCTTTCACACTTGCGTTGTCCGGATCCGGCGTGTACTCCACTTGCCGGAATTACACTCCGGATCCGGAAAAACGCAAGTGTACTGAAAGCATTTGAAGACGGAACCGTCTTCCAAATGCGTTCAGTGTTACTATGGCACCCAGGACGCTATTAAAGTCCTGGTTGCCATAGTAGGAGCGGGGAGCGGTATACTTACAGTCCGTGCGGCTCCCGGGGCGCTCCAGAATGACGTCAGAGCGCCCCATGCGCATGGATGACGTGATCCATGTGATCACATGATCCATGCGCTTGGGGTGCCCTGACGTCATTCTGGAGCGCCCGGGGAGCCGCACGGACGGTAAGTATACTGCTCCCCGCTACACTTTACCATGGCTGCCAGGACTTTAGCGTCCCGGCAGCCTTGGTAACCACTCTGAAAAAGCTAAACGTCGGATCCGGCAATGCGCCGAAACAACGTTTGGCTTAAGGCCGGATCCGGATCAATGCCTTTCAATGGGCATTAATTCCGGATCTGGCCTTGCAGCAAGTGTTCCGGATTTTTGGCCGGAGCAAAAAGCGCAGCATGCTGCGGTATTTTCTCCGGCCAAAAAACGTTCCGTTCCGGAACTGGAGACATCCTAATGCATCCTGAACGGATTTCTCTCCATTCAGAATGCATTAGGATAATCCTGATCAGGATTCTTCCGGCATAGAGCCCCGACGACGGAACTCTATGCCGGAAAAGAACAACGCAAGTGTGAAAGAGCCCTTATCTGCAACTGGGCCTCATTTATCAAAACGAAAAAAACAATCCTGATGAAAGCCAATTTACTGCAGTGGGTAATATAATGCCAGTCATTCTGCTTGTGGCAATTCTCCTGAATTTGGCTGCCAGGCTACCGAAGACAACTGCTCAGTTAATGGTCCATCTTCTTGCAAACATCCGAGATATCACTGCCAGGCTCAGTTTATGGCGTAGTATTAATCTTACCTAGTTACAATGAGACTGTCTGTAGACAGCAGCTGGGTGACTCGGATGAAAATATGATTCAGCGTGGCGCAAAAACCACACCAGCTTGTATAGAAGAGCAACAAGACATCCTGTCAAAGAGAGAAGTGTGGTTAGACATGGTGTCATGACTCTAGATGAACCCAGATACGACCCCACAAAGTCTACACATCTTATTTAAAAGCCTCAGAAATCATTTTTGAATGTAGCCGGTTTCTGGTTGGTCGGTTTCATACATGACACAAACTGCCCGGAACAGAAGACCAGTATATAACCGTCGTCCCGCCAACCGCCGGCAGACAATATTCCTTTCATGAGCTCATTGCTGGAAGCAGAAAGTGTGAATGGCTCATTGAGCAGAGACCCCACCAGCCGGAGTATGCAGGAGCTAAATCAGGTTATTATGTGAAGAATGCAGAAGATAAGCCCCGCACGCAGCACCGTGGTACACGCATCACACAGGCAAAACACAAACCTTTCCGCTGTCCAATACAACGTGACGAAAGGTAGTAGTGGTTACTTCAGTAATTAGCTGGGGTCTGAGCGTGCTCTGTGCAGGGTCACCGGCAAGATGTCTCCTCAGTGGGCTGTAAACTTTGCTGAAGTTCTGGATGAAAACCTCTGAAAAGTTAAGATAGTATTATAATGTTACAAGATAGCTGTGTAAAGCCTCATGCACGTGGCCATTAGTGTTTTGCGGCCTGCATGCTGCCCACCCCGTCTAGAGAAAAATCCTATTATTGTCTGCAAAACAGACACGAATAGGATATGCTCTATTTTTTTTGCAGGGCCGCAGAACAGATTTCTGGATGCGGACAAAACCCCGGTTTGGACTGAAACCTGATCAAGATGAATCTGACACATACAGCATGGCTCCTGAAAAAGCGGACCAAATAGTGTCCCTAAAGGCGTATTCTGACCAAACATATTCTGTCATATCATCCAGAATGCTGCAGAATTTTTAAAAAAATTCCCTGTACAGGATGCACAAAGTGGTCCTTCAAGTTACAAATGGCGTCGGGATACAATATTTACTGGTTCATAATTCAGAAGACTTAAAGGTAGGCAGACAATGCCATAGAGCAGCAGGAAATGCTAGCAGAATGCTTGGGTGTATAGGGAGAGGCATTACCAGTAGAAAGAGGGAGGTGCTCATGCCGCTCTACAGAGCACTAGTGAGACCTCATCTGGAGTATTGTGCGCAGTACTGGAGACTTTGGAGAGAGTTCAGAGAAGAGCTACTAAACTGGTACATGGATTGCAGGATAAAACTTAACAGGAAAGATTAAAGGACCTTAACATGTATAGCTCGGAAGAAAGACGAGACAGAAAACAGAGCTGATGGGCACGGGGGGGGGGGGGGACGGACGACGGCGCTGATGAGCACGGGGGACGGGGGGGGGGGACGGGACGGAGCCGATGGCACGGGTGGGGGGAAAACTGAGCCGATGGGCACGGGGGGGGGACGACGACGACGGAGCTGATGAGCACGGGGGGAGGGGACGGGACGGAGCCGATGGCACGGGCGGGGGGAAAACTGAGCCGATGGCACGGGGGGGGGGGAACGGAGCTGATGGGGGGGCGGGGGAACACGGAGCTGATGGCACGGGGGGGGGGGGGGGGAAACGGAGCTGATGGCACGGGGGGGGGGGGAAACGGAGCTGATGGCACGGGGGGGGGGGGGGGAAACGGAGCGGATGGCACGGGGGGGGGGGGGGGGGGAAACGGAGCTGATGGCACGGGGGGGGGGGGGGAAACGGAGCTGATGGCACGGGGGGGGGGGGAAACGGAGCTGATGGCACGGGGGGGGGGGGAAACGGAGCTGATGGCACGGGGGGGGGGGGAAACGGAGCTGATGGCACGGGGGGGGGGGGGGAAACGGAGCTGATGGCACGGGGGGGGGGGGGGAAACGGAGCTGATGGCACGGGGGGGGGGGGGGGAAACGGAGCTGATGGCACGGGGGGGGGGGGAAACGGAGCTGATGGCACGGGGGGGGGGGGGGGAGAAACGGGAGCTGATGGCACGGGGGGGCGGGGGAACGGGAGCTGATGGCACGGGGGGGGGGGGGGGGGGGGGACGGGACGGAGCCGATGGCACGGGTGGGGGGAAAACTGAGCCGATGGCACGGGGGGGGGGGGGGAACGGAGCTGATGGCGGGGCGGGGGGGGGAACACGGAGCTGATGGCACGGGGGGGGGGGGGGGGGGAACGGAGCTGATGGCACGGGGGGGGGGGAAACGGAGCTGATGGCACGGGGGGGGGAAACGGAGCTGATGGCACGGGGGGGGGGGGGGGAAACGGAGCTGATGGCACGGGGGGGGGGGGGGAAACGGAGCTGATGGCACGGGGGGGGAAACGGAGCTGATGGCACGGGGGGGGGGGGAAACGGAGCTGATGGCACGGGGGGGGGGGGAGAGAAACGGGAGCTGATGGCACGGGGGGGGGAGAAACGGGAGCTGATGGCACGGGGGGGGGGGGGGGGGGGGGAACGGGAGCTGATGGCACGGGGGGGAGGGGAACGGGAGCTGATGGCACCGGGGCGGGGGGAACCGAGCTGATGGCACCGGGGGGGGGGGGGGGGGGGGAGCTGATGGCACGGGGGGGGACGGGGACGGAGCTGATGGCACGGGGGGGGACGGGGACGGAGCTGATGGCACGGGGGGGGGGGGGGACGGGGACGGAGCTGATGGCACGGGGGGGGGGGGGGGGGACACGGAACTGATGGCACGGGGGGGGGGGGGGGGGGGGGGGAGCTGATGGCACGGGGGGGGGGGGGGACTGGGGGGAACGGAGCTGATGGCACGGGGGGGGGGGGAACGGAGCTGATGGCACGGGGGGGAACGGAGCTGATGGCACGGGGGGGGGGGGGGAACGGAACTGATGGCACGGGGGGGGGGGGGACGGAACTGATGGCACGGGGGGGGGACGGAACTGATGGCACGGGGGGGGGGAGCTGATGGCACGGGGGAACGGAGCTGATACACTTGGGTTGATCGCACAGGGGGGAACAAAAGGTGTTGGAGACTGATGGCAGGGGGGTCTTATGAGATTTTATAAAGGAAAACAGTATATTAATTCATTTTTTCTTCTTAGATTACTCGATTAATCGTAAAAATAATCAATAGAATACTCAATTTCTCAAATAATAGTTTACTGCAGCCCTAATGTGAATACACCCTAATATTGTAACTTGAGGGACCACATAGTTAAAGGGAACCTGTCACACTGAACATGGTGGTATAGAGCAGGAGGAGCTGAGCAGATTGATGGATAGTTTTGATGGAAAAGATTCGGTAAAACTTGTATTTCATTGATTTGAATTCCTGCTTATTCTGAGCTTTGAAGTCAAGGAGGCAGGCTGACTCCATACTACCCACTTTCTGGAAAGGTGGCGAGTATGGAGCAAAACCCCAAAAAGTAAAAAACAAAAAAAATTGCACAAACTGGGCACACAGCAAACTTTTTGAAGCCAGTTTTATGATGTATAGGGGTCGATAGTTTACTTTATCAGCTGCACTATATCCAATTTACTGTATGACTGTTTATTGGGCTTATTTTAGTTATCGCTATTAAAGGTCACGTCTCATAGTGTGACATCTCCAGTGACTGGTCCATAGATCAGCACCTTACACTGGATATAAACGCCCCATAATTAAAATTAATACTTCCCCTTATTTTACCATTAAAAAGGTTGTCCTACGAAAAATATTCTACATTTTCCAACCCAGCGCCTGGATCTGAATACTTTAATTGCATGTAATCAAAACTTAGTATAACTACTTTATGCTGTCCTCGGTTAGTTCAGCATAAAATTGATGACAGGTTCCCTTTAATGAAAAAAATTATATATATAAAAATATTATATATAATTAGATACGTGAAGTATTCTTCTGGTTAAAAAGGGATCTCTGACCACAAGAATAGCAGGGAAAATGTCTAGCTTCTGCACACACACACACACTGGTGCTTTGATCATCCGTTTACCATGGCAGCTCTCTGATGTGTTGTACTGGACACGACCACATAACTAGAACCAGTCACTGGATTAAGTGATGACTTCAGTATATACATGTCAGGTACACAGAAGTTATTAAAGGGGTTATCCTAGACAAGATAATGATGACTTATCCTCGGGGTAGGTCATCATTATCACATTAGTGTGGGTCCGAGTTCTGGCATCCCGACCGACCAGCTGCTTCAGGGCGCCGCAGTACTCACCGGAGCTCTGGTGAGCGATGCAGGCTGATGGCAGCTTGGTATTGACTTGAATGGGGATGAGCTGCTAGGTCATGTGACTGATGTACAGTGATGTCACTGGCCCAGGAAGAGGCTACGGCGGTCAAGAACAGCTGATCGGTGGGGGTCCCAGGTGTTGGTCCCCGGCAGATTTGATATTGATGACTTATCCTGAGGTTAAATCATAAAAATGTTTTCCTGGATAACCCCTTTAAGGAAGGGTCTGCTAGCCTCTGAGAATAGAACATTAGTCTAGAACAGGGATGGGCAAACTGCGACTCTACAGCTATTGTAAAACTACAAATCCCAGTATGCCCAGTCTGCCTACAGCAGGGTATCATGGGATTTGTAGTTTTACGACAGCTGGAGAGCCGCAGTTTGCCCATCCCTGGTCTAGAAAATCTCTCACATGCAAGGACAGCCTTAAGCAGTGTACCCGATGCTTTCTGTCTGGAGGTACCACTAAGGATCATGAGCATACCTAATGTAGGTCCGATGAGAGGCTGGCTCTGGTCTATGATATAATGAAGCTCTTCTTTCAAATCAATGATAGCAGCAAACTTCCTCTCCCGTCCAGAAGCTCCCAGTCTCTCCGCATACAACCAGGATAAATTGGAGTCCAGAAGATACATATTTAAGGTCTTGTTGGTCCTGCACCTGAGGCCAGTGATACTGTCATTGTTTATATGATAGCTGGAAGTGACTTGTCCCTTCTCCTCAATATGAGGCACTTTACGTGACAACTTCCCATTGGGGACCTTCCCTTGGGAAGAAAGCGCAAAGGATGCATTGTCTTGGCTGGTGGTGAAAGCGGTCAATCCTTTGCTTACCTTCTGACAACATGCAGAATAGAAGAAATAGGGGCTGTAGGAGCTGAGAAAGTTGCTGCATGCTCTCACAGTCGACATGAAGTTCAGAAAGAATTGTTCTTTGAGGTAGAATGACTGTAAGGCTGCGGTGAGGTCCACAAAGTTGCAGCGTGGCGCAGTGACTGTGTGCAGGGAGACTCCTCTGCTCTGGTTCACACACAGCACGCACACGTTCTGGACCCTGGACAGGAGATGCCACTGTGGAAGGATGACAGTGTTACAACAAGGGAATGCCTTTGATGCTTTATATGATGCCGGGTCCAGGTCGTCTTGCTCCTGCTGGTTAGTGTAGGGGCTCCGAGTGCAGCTGTTATACTTCAGGGCAAGTTCCATGATCTACAATACAGACAGTTCACATCATGTTAAAAGGAATTGCTCTCTTACAGTAGCGTGAAATAGCTGTGAGTAGCAGAATGAAGACCCGCCATATGTCTACTAGAGCTTGCTTACAAGGTCACATCAGTGGATGGTAGTACTGAGGGTACCCTTAGGGCTCCATTCACGCGAAGGTATTTTGTTTCTGTGTCCGCTCCTTTTTTTTTTTGCGGATAGGATGCAGACCCATTCATTTCAACGGGTCCGCAAAAAATGCTGACAGCACACCGTGTGCTAGCCGCATTCGTATGTCCGTTCTGTAGCCTCGCAAAAAAAATAAAAAATAATGAACATGTCCTATAAGCATAGGCATTGTTACAATGGATCCGCAAAAAAAAAAAAAAAAAAATGGATGCCATACAGACGTCATCCGTTTTTATTGCGGATGCGCAATTTGCGGACTGCAAAACACATACGGTCGTGTGAATGTAGCCTAAGTAGTGGCGAGGACTCAGCTCCTGAGCCCATGCCATCACAGCACCATAATAGTGCCTGATTGCAGCGACGTGCTATTACTTTAACAGACAGTATAAATTCCTTTAATCTGGCAATAGCAGGATTGGAATATGCAACAGACTCATCATAACCATCATGGCTCTGTTAAAAATGGAAGCCATGACCCCAGTGTGAACAAGGCCTTTGTACATGGCACTGTGGATGAAACAGGCCGCAGTAGTAGTTTCACATTGTACAATTATGTACGTATTAGGTAGGAGTATGAGGGGAGGGGTGTGAACCATAAAGGCATTCGTTTCACATGTTCAGATGCTCACATGAGCTGATAAACAAGTTGTGTAACCACAATGTGCATGATGCTATAAAGCCAACAAAGGATTCTGCAACTCTAACAAAACGCCCAATACACTTTTGGAACCAAGGGAATGGCATTTGTAAGTCTGGGTCATAACACACCATGTCAAAAGACCATCACCTCCAGGTCAGAAAAATACCGCTAATGTCTCTGATGTTTTTATTGCTGTAATAATGGTTAGACAGAGGTTTTGCCACTGGTCATGTCCGTCTAATCAATGAAAACCCAAAAGTTATAAATCAGTACCAGCCATACAATTACAGTTCACCTACAGGAGAAATTTAATATTACATGACACCTATTTGAAGGCTATGGACACCTTAGTAAAAAAAAAAAAATATATATTCTACACTAATTTATTTTGTGGAGAAAATTTCTCCAATTGGTTCAATTTATCTTTTTTTTTTTTGTTCTACAGCCTGCTGTGCTTCCTATGCACAGCAGGCTGCTCTCAGTGGATTTACAGAGAATCCGTCATCTGACTGATTTTCTGTAACTCCTTCTGTCTCCACACAGGAGCTACTGACAGCCGGACCTGCGATGTGTTTTACAGCTCTCAATACACATCCCAGGCGTCTGCACTTTTATCATCAGTCCTGTCATGACTATTAGGGGCTGTAAAACACATCCCTGGCAGGTGCTAACACAATGGCCGATGCGGTCATTACCGTACACATTGTATGCTAATGACAGAGCTCTGGCCACTAATGTCACTTCACATATAATGTTGTCAAGCTGGGAGATCGTTCCCTGCCCATCATCCCATCGCCTTCCCTTTGCACTTTTTCAGGTATGTGAACCCCCCTCCCCATCCATCCTCCCTGCTCACAAAGCCCCCCCCCCCTTCCCACACACACCAGCCATCTGCTGTCAGATAGCAGAGGTAGTGAACTCCACAGGGGGGGCCCTGCTCCAAAGCCCAGCCAAATGGCAGAGAACTAGCAGGTCACCTTTGTTAACAATTTCTCACCTCCATTCAGATAGCATGGACCCTGCAGGAAAGCTACCATCGAGAGGGGGTCTAGGCCATTCCCCAGTTCAATAAACATTATCAGACATCATGGCACTGGCGATTCAGAAGGGATTATGAATCACCCGTCAATCACAGACACAAACCAAATTAAGTGTGTGTGGTCTCAGTCAGAAGGACTGAGGGGCCACAGTGTTATGCGAAGCCTGATCTCTTCCCGATGTGGACTGACACTTGATGAGCGGAACCTGCTAAGGCATGGAGCCTGAGACCCTGACACTAAGCGGTACTTAGAGGTGAGTCAGGGAAACCTGTGTGTTTATGTAGAGCCCAGACGGGCAGGAGTTTATTTTGTATAACTGTTTATGTTTACGCGGAAGTGCCGCAATAAAACTGTTTTGGCCCTTAAATCCTGGTGTCTGAAGATATCTGTGTGTGACCCCCTGAAAGAGAACTATCCCTTACAATACACACAAAGTCGGTAACACACTTGACTTGGTTTTCTACTGGCTCTGCTCAATCTCCAACTTTAATAACCCTCGTCTCCAGCTTTTTGACCACAATATCCTCTCCTTCACTCCCACAAATCTGCACCCATCCCAGCACTCCCCTAACTATTACATGCACAGAAACCTACAGGCCATCGACCCTCATACACTTAGACACTCTACATGCATCATTGTCCCCAATCTCTTCCCTTTCCTGCCCCGATAAGGCTGTAAATCAATCTACAATGACACCCTAAGAAGCACCCTGGACAAAGTAGCACCCCCTAACCTTCAAAACACAGACTAAAGCAACCCTGGCTTACACCGCAAACTCCCTTCCTCCAGCGTTGCTCCAGGAGTGCTGAACGCCTATGGAGGAAAACTTGCACACCCAAGAATTTCCTCCATTACAAATTCATGCTACGGACCTATAACTTTGCCCTCAACCTCGCTAAACAGACTTACTTCAACCACTCTAATCTCCTCACTGTCCAACAACCCAAAAAGTAGATTTTTGTATAACTTACCAGTAAAATCTCTTTCTCGCTCTTCATTGGGGGACACAGAAACTGTGGGTATAGCTATGTCCTCTAGGAGGCGTTGACACTAGATGAAGCTGTTAGCTCCTCCCCTGGCAGCTATACCCCCTCCAGCCTGGAGAGAGAGCTTCAGTTTGTGTACAAGCAGCAGGAGAAGCAAGCCAAAGAAAAAACATGGAACACCAACCATGCCAAAAGATCCAACGGGGTTCAAACCAGTACCTGCCACAACTGTGGTCGAACAACAATACTAGGTGAGTGCTGTGTCCCCCAATGAAGAGCGAGAAAGAGATTTTACTAGTAAGTTATACAAAAATCTCCTTTTCTCGCCCATATTCATTGGGGGACACAGGAACCGTGGGACGTCCGAAAGCAGTCCACAGGGAGGGAAAAAAACCACAGACCCATGGAAGCAAGCGTCCCTGCAGGCATCTAAGGACTGTCGCCTGCAAGAACACGCGGCCCAAGGCAGCGATTGTCGATGCATAAGTATGCACCTAGTAAACTTTTGTGAACGTGTGTAGGAGGACCCGTAGCCACCTTACACCACTGTGCAGCCAAAACGCGATTCCTCCCTGCCCAAGAAAGCGCCCACCGCTCTGGCAGAGTGAGCCGTGACACCTAAGGGCGGAACCCTGCTCCGGGCGCGGTATGCCTCAGCTCCTGCAGGTCAAACCTAACGTGCAATCGCCACCTCGGAGGCCGCCAATCCCTAGCTAGAACCCTCCGAAGACAAAGGTTGTTCGTATACCAGAAGGGACTGGAGGCTGCCAATTATGATCAGAGCTCTGACAATGTCCAATAATGTAACTCCCTTCCGTAGGGAGTGAAGGAGAGGGACAGTGAAGGAAGGACAATGTCTTCATTGATATGGAAGTCAGAGACCACCTTCGGGAGAAGAAGGAATGGGCTGGAGAACCACCTTATCCTTGTGAAGAACCAGGAAGGGTTTTCTGTAAAAGAGCGCCCCCAACTCGGACGCCCGTCTGATGGATGTGATAGCCACAAGAAACGACTACCTTCTAGAACAGGAGCTGGAGTGAGATCTCCCACAAGGGCTCAAAAGGGAGAACACTGGAACGCTGAGAGAACTAATTCAGATCCCAAGGCGGTAAAGGACGGTACGGAGGAACCGTATGTGCCACTCCCAAAGGAAGGTTGTCATGGCACCAGGCAACCAGAGGATGCTGGAAGCTGCCCAAGGACAGAACCCATCAAGGTACTAAGGCCTAAACCAAGGTCCAACCCTGATTAAGGAGGATAGGACCGTGGGGAGAGAAAACGAAGTGAGGGGATGTCCCAGCTGTCACAGAAGCCCAGGAACGACCTCCAGGTCCTATAATAGATCCTGGGCAATGCAGGCTTCCTGGCCTCAGTCATAGTGCGCTGAAAACAGTCTCCTCGTCAGAATGGCGGTAACAGTCACGCCATTAGCAAAATGCTGATTTAAGAACGCACCTTGGGAAGAAGGTCGTCTGAGTGGCAGTGACCAAGGGACATCTCCTAGAAGGAGAACGAGGTCGGCGTACCACGCGCGACGGGGCCAATCCGGAGAGACTAGAATTTGTCGGAATGCCCTTCATCTTGATCTCCGTAGAACCTTGGGTAGGAAGGAAAGGGGAAAAAACGTATGGAGGGAGAACTCCCACCAAGGAGATATGAGGGTGAGAAAGGTGGAAGCTTTCGTGCGGATACCATAGCACACCCGGACCAATGGAGGAGTCCCTGTAGAAGGAGGGATGTGGAGGCGCCACAGCCTACCAATCTGGACCGGAGCGTACCTGGAAATGGAAGACTACTAAACGAATACCCCGTGCAACAGATGAGGGAAGCTAGTAACACAGGAACTACCAAGGCATGCGGGGGTGGCCATGAGCCAGAGGAGGAAAGAGACAGGAGAATAGGCTAGTCTAAGCCCATTCCCCGTCTTGAGACCGGCACTATACAGAAGTAGCCAAGGAATAAGTGGCTGTGCAAAACTCCGCCTGAGGAGGAAGCCAGGCAAGGGGAGTCACACCATATTGCTAGCCCCGTACCCCGCAGAGAACACCGATTTCAGTGCTAGAAGAATCCACCACCTGACGAAAGAGCTGTGCAGCAAGAACCCAAATATGTAGTGGTAACTCAATACCGCTCCCACAGTAGTAGCAGTCGCTTGCCCCATCAGCGCAAAACTGAGGTTGAGGTCTGACTATCCGTAGAAGCCACGTACCATATTGCCCCAGTTAAGTAGAGCTAACCTTAAAAACTGTACCTGAAAGGGCGGTATAGAGGAGCAACTGCCCAGCCAGCTCCAGGGTAGGACCCCTACCTGAGGGGGATGTCCCACTGCAGCGACTACGAACTCAAGCATTAGCGACAAAACTGCACCTGTGGAGAGTGCCAGCATAAGCACTTCCTAGAGAAGGAGGAGCGGTGGGTAAAAAATACAGAGTCAGTGAACACTCGACTTGCTGGAACGGACTGCCAAATATGTGCAATGGAGTACGCACTACGCATTGAAGCGGGCAATATCATGACCGACAGGAATGAAGGAGGCCCATGGAGATGGAGGGGGGGGGGGGGGGGTCACTGGGACACAAAGTGATGCTAGGTAACCCCCCTGAGACAGAGGATGCTATAAGCCTGTCCAAAACCCACGCCAAAAGAAAGATAGACACCGAATTCACTGGCGGCGCCCGTATACCACTAGAGTAAGAGTACCGGGCACCTGCGGGTACCGACTGTTGCCATGCCCCCTTGTGAATAAGCGAAGGCACCTAGAGCCGTGGCGTAGTTGAACTGCAGCATCCCAAGATGCCTAGTTATTCCCCACTAGTGGATCACTTGCGGAAGGGGTTACTGCAACAGGAAGCACGGTGAAGTGCAATACTTCGCCCATAGAAAGGGATAGCGCGACAGTCGGGACCGTATGCAATGGTAGTGCAATTACTCTACCTATGGAAGGTGGAATGCATATAGCAAGTACTTAAGCCAGCGGTAGGGAAATACTCCACCTATGAAGGGGGTTAATGCCCACTGCGGGAACTAGTGCATATGGTGAGTTCTGCACCCCATGGGAGTGCAATATATTGCACCTAAGTAAGGGGGAATGCATACCGCACACAATGTAACCAGTGAAAATGTCATTGCGCCACCTATAGAAGGGGCTAATGCATATGGCAGGTACTGAACCCAGAGGAGATGCGATTCCGCCACCTACAGAAGGGCGCACATATACGGCCGGCACCGAAATCAGTGTTATTGTACTTAGGTCACCTAGGCAGGGGACAATGTATAGAGGCGCGATTACTCCGCCCATGGAAGAGGTGTGATTACTCCGCGCATGGAAGGGGGCAATGCATACGACAAGTACTGCAGGCCACCCTAGACGCAATCCTGGGAGACTGCTTCGGATTCACGTCAGGGCCTGGATCAGTGATTTCCCCCCCACTTAGACTGACCCTCTCTGGGAAAAGAGGGTGTGTCCGAGTGTGGTCCAGAGAGGAAGGCTGGGGTTGCGGAGATATTCGAGGAGAAAGATGTCCTGCTGTGATCCGCTTGCGCGCAGGTCTACCCCTCAGAATCTCGCCCTGACCGTTGCGGACTGCACAGGTGGGGACTTATCAACCAAACCACCCAGGGGATGGAATGGGGACTTCTAGAGGTCTCTCCACCGGATTGCGCAGGCGGGTGCATTATCAACCAAACGACCCCGGAGGGTGGATTGGGAAGTTCCAGAGGTCCTTCACTGGATTGCGCAGGAGGAGAATTATCGACCAAACAACCCGGAGGGTGGATTGGGAATGTCAGAGGTCCACTATGAATTGCGCAGGTGGAGAAGAATTATCAACCAAAGACCTAGAAGGGTGATTGGGAATGTCAGAGGTCCTTCATTGAATTGTGCAGGTGGAGAATTATCAACCAAACAATCCAGGAGAGTGGATTGGGAATGACAGAGATCCTCCCTGATTGCGCGGGTGGAGGATTGTCAGCCAACGGCCCTGGAGGGCGTATTGGGAATTCTGCAGGGGTCCCTGTATTGCGAAGGTGCACGCAGAATTATCAACCAAGCGGAACGTGTAGGGCGGATTTGGGACTATGAGAGGTCCTTCCTGTGACCGGGACAGGGCATCGGGCCCAGTCTGGTACCGCAACGGTTATGATGTGCACTGAGGGGGGCGGGGGCCCGTATTAAATGTTCTATTTTTATTTTTTAACATGACTGATTAAGTGGCGGAAGGGTTAAACCTTGAATATTAAGAACTGCACTGTTTATCTAACCCCTTGATGGCCCTGTGCCGGCCCTAATAAGAAATGGCTGGCTAGGAAGGGTTAAAAGTGCTGAGACCAGGGCAATACTCAGCTGGCTTCTGGGGGAGGGGCAGCTAGGCGGGAAGAATTCACACCAGCCCACGGCCTAGTATGCTGCAAAGCCGGGCCAAGTTAATACACGGCCCGGCTGATGAAAAGAGCGACCTGAAACACTGTCGGACGGCCAGGGGGAAAAGAGGGGGGCTGGAGCAGAGCATCCTGCTTCCGCGTGAATCGCCCACACCGGCCTGTGGTGGCCGCCCCTGGGAAGGAACAGACGCTACCGCCTGTCGCTGGAACCCGGAGTCGGGCAATGTAGCCAGCCGGAGTCCCCCCAATGCCCTACAAACTATCAGCGGCGCACGAGGCGTTCGCGATAAGGTCGTGCCGGCATTAACCCTTTAGAGCGGCGCGCTTGGTGCCCGCTTCCGAAGGGGTGGAATATGGTGCTGGGTAGTGGGGAGCGCTACACTCCTCTCTCTCCCGCAGAGTGAGCAGTCCTGAGGAGGAAAATTTTCCCCCAGAGGCCAAACTATTAACCCCCTATGAGCCGGAAGCCCGTTCGGCCTATGGAGAGGGACTGCCTTAGGGGTCTTGTGCATACCGCACACCATTAAGTAAGTGCCCCAGGCAGCCTTGTGTGTCCCCCTGTAAGACATAAGTGGCGGCCTTGTTACGCAGTCTAGGATGTGTGACAATTCAGGCCTCCAGATGGGACCCTCCAGGTAATCAGTGCCCCGCACTAGTTAACCCTTAGAAACTATGCCAAGGGGGAGGGAGGGGGAAGGGGTTAATACTTACCTAGTCCCGTGCACTCACCTCATCTTCTGTCTTGCCGCCATCTTCACCCCTCCTCTGGATCCAGCAGGGTCACCCCTTCAGATACTGGCACCGTAGTGGCCAGGACGCTGGAAAAGGGGGGCTTGGATGGGTGACCCCTTGGCTGGCGGGATGCAGGGGAGCGAGGCTGCCCTGGTCCACCTTGTCTTCTGTGGGGGAGGTGGGGGAGGCAGCAGTGCGGGAGACTGTCACTGGCGAAACTCGACCCCGGGAGAACAGGGAGGCGAGGTATCTACTGTTTTCCCATCTGAAAAAGGAAAAAAATGAACTAAAATAAAAAATCTTCAGGAGATCCCTGCAGACTTAGCCGCCTACTTCACCAGAAAATTTCCTCTGGCTCACTGTCCACATTTGACCCAGTCACGGAAGAAGTCTCCAGGATCCTCTCCTTGTCCTACCACTTGCACCTCTGATCCATTTCCCTCACCACCTACTCAGTCTCTTTCCGGCTGTCACCACTCACCTAACAAAAATCTTCAACCTCTCCCTCTCTTCTGGTATCTTCCCCTCTTTCAAACACTCCATCATTACTCCATTAATAAAAAAAAACACTCTCGACCCATCCTGCACAACTAACCTACAGACCAGTCTCCAATCTTCCCTTCATCTCTAAACTCTAGAGAGTCTGGTCTACACTCTCCGAACCCGCTACTCTCTGATCACTCTCCTCGATCCATTACAAACTGAATCTTTCAAAAACCTGAACCTTCTTGTGTTCTCTCCATCTACTAACCCACCTAAACCTGATGTCTGCCTCCAGGTGTGCAAACACTGTCATCACTCCTAGGCAGCACGCCCGCTGTCTCGGGGTGACTTAACACTGATCTTTCTTTACCCCCCTATATTCAATCGCTCTCCCGCACCGTCATGTCGCCTGCACCTAGAAAACATCTCTATTATCCGCCCTTTCTCACTATGGAAACAACAAAAACCTCTCATTGTTGCCCTGATCCACTCCCGCCTTGATTACTGCAACTCACTATTAATTGGCCTCCCCCTCACCAGACTCTCCCCTCTCCAATCGATTTTTTTTTTTTTAAATCAGTTTACTTTTTATTGAAATAAAGATCACCACATGAACACCAAGAAGGAGTTCTTGTTTTTGTACAGTTGAAAATAAGTCCAAAAAGATACAAAGATAGTGGTGTACGCAGACACCATAGACAAATATGGGAAATGAAGAATTATATGAGCAATACAGCATTAGAATGATTAAAATGCTGTAACAAACATCTTACTCAATAAACACCCTCCCACCACCCTTTCCCAACTTGAGCAGAGAGACCACAATGTCGGCAACATTAAGGACAATCATACGTCTGGGAAACAAGACCAGCGCTATCGGAGTATAGTGGCTCAGACGATCAGTCACCTACATAGCAACTATGTAGAAACGCCTGGGGAGAGGAGTGTAACACGGTCAGTTGTCCCCGTACGCAATCCTGAACTAACGCTTGTGAAGCTAGTTGCGCAGACTCAACCCATCCTTCCCAAAGAGATAAAAATTTATTTGGACAATTTCATTTGACATATACCCCTCTTTCAAGTCTCAGGGTTACATTCATCCTATTAATAAACTCTTGTCTTGTAGGCAGAGCTCTACAATCTACTCTTAATGCAGCAGCCAGGGTCACCTATTCTGTCCAACCGCTACTCTGATGCCTCCGCCCTGTGTCAGTCATTGCACTGGCCTACCCATACACTATAGAATCAATTCAAACTGCTGTCCTCACCCACAAAGCCCTCCACAATGCTGCACCACCCTACAACTCTTCCCTCATCTCTGTCTACCACCCTACCCGTGCTCTCCATTCAGCCAATGACTTACAACTGACTTTCCACAAGGATCCAAACTTCTCTCTCCCAGCTCCAAGAGTCTCACCGAGCTGCACCGGTTCTCTGGAATGCCCTACCCAAGAAAATCAGGCTTAATCACCAACATGCACAGTTTTAAAGGAACCGGTCACCAGGATTTTGTGTATAGAGCTGAGGACATGGGTTGCTAGATGGCCGCTAGCACATCCGCAATACCCAGTCCCCATAGCTCTGTGTGCTTTTATTGTGTAAAAAAAAACAATTTGATACATATGCAAATTAACCCGAGATGAGTCCTGTACGTGAGATGAAGTCAGGGACAGGACTCATCTCAGGTTAATTTGCATATGTATCAAATAGTTTTTTTTGACACAATAAAAGCACACACAGCTATGGGGACTGGGTATTGTGGATGTGCTAGCGGCCATCTAGCAACCCATGGCCTCAGCTCTATACACAAAATCCCTGTGACAGGTTCCCTTTAAGCGTTCGCTAAAAACACATCTTTTCAAGGTGGCCTATCACCTCCCTTGATCTAACCTCCCCATAGCCCATTTATCATTCCCTGAAGCTGAGCCTCCACTGCAACCCAGAAGCACCTTCGTATATTGGCTTTCTGACCGGCTCATGTGGCTTTATATCTGCTCCCCTATTCTCCCAAGTTGGCTGGACCTATCGTACATAACAAGCACTTCTACCTTTTGGGTCACCACCTCTCCCCTCACAGATTGTAAGCTCTTGCGAGCAGGGCCGTCATTCCTCTTGTTGTAATAATCGACCTTGTCTGTTGCTATGTTATTTTATGACTGTTTGTACATGAACCCCTGCGGAATATGTTGGCGCTATATAAAGATTATTATTATGTATACTTTTCTTATTTATTTAGGTTTTACACAATAATAGCATCTTTCTGAGACCAAGAAAAATGAAGGTTTTAGTGTCTCCATAGTCAGAGAGCCATAGCTTTTTTATTTTTTGACCGATTGTCTTAATTGGTAATTTTTTTTGCGGGATGAGATGACGGTTTGATTGGTACTATTTTGGGGGGGGATAAGCCTTTTTTGATCGCTTTTTTGACTGTTTTTTTTACGGTGTTCACCTACCTGAGGGTGTTAGGTCATGTGATATTTTTATTGAGCAGGTTGTTACGGACGCAGCAATACCTAATATGTCTACTTTTTTTTTTTGTTTTACATTACACAATACCATTTTTGAAACAAAAAAAATTATGTTTTAATGTCTCCATGTTCAGAGCTACGATTTCTTATGTAGAGCAAATTTTTCTATAGGATCCATTTTTTGTGTGTCTATTTTATTAAATTTTTTTCTATTTTTAACATTATTTTTTTTATTAATTCATTTTTTTTAATTTTTAGTTTTTTACACTTTGCATCCCCCATAAGGTCATTACAAGACTTAATAAAAGTGTTTATGACTTCTTAGTAGTTTAGAGAGAAGGTTTACTCAGATGACTGGCACAAAGTGAAAGTACCAGTCACACAGTTAGAAAAACAGTTAAAGGGGTTGTCAGAGAGAGAGAGAGAGAGAGATATATATCAATCACTGTAAATCTGATGGGCAGCAATATATAACTAAGCTAAGCAAGTCTTAGGCCAAAAAATATATATATTTCCTCATTTCCCTTGTTCTCTTCTGGCCCTTTGTTTACCTGCAACAACAACAATCTCTGCCCTCCCCCCTGCTCATTGCAAAGGGAGTGAATACCAAGTGCTGAGTCCTGAGTGACATGTCTGACTGCTGGGATACTCAGCAGCATGTTTGTATGTGTATGACTGACTACAAGTCCCCGCTGTACAATGACACTGCTGATACCACAGGATCTTCTCCTTACCTGTTTCTTGTGCAATGCCTCTGCAGAACACCTCTAGTCTGCCACCTCTTGTGCCAGAAATGGTCTCCTCACTGCCTGCAGCTACTCAGTAAAGCCTTCAGCCCCGAGTCTGCACAGCTAAAGGGGTTAAAATTCCAGGGAGTGCGCAGATGGCAATGCAGGGAGCGTGGCCAGCACAGTGAAGTCTTACAGAAACAGATCAGCTCCCTCATGAAAACATCAAGAAAGGAGAGAAGCTGACATCAAGGTCATGTGACCATCAGTGAAATCTGAGAAAGCAGCAAACTGAATTGTAAAGTCCTTACATTTGTCCTAGTTAGAAAATACAAAGAACAAAAAAACAACCCCTTTAACCCTTTGTGACAGAACGGCTCAATATTTTTAATAAAGGCCAATTGCAAATATGATTTTTAGCCTAAAATGAGTAAAAGCAATCAAACAAAAATTTCCTCCGACGGTGTACACAGCCTTGAAACAGAACCACCACCGATCAGATAATTATCCCCTATCCTATGTACAGAGACCATTTTTAATGATGGCACAGCCACTTTAAAAGGGGTTTTCCCATCTCAGACAATGGGGGGCATATCTCTAGGATATGCCCCCATTGTCTGAAAGGTGCAGGTACCACTGCTGGGACCCGCACCTACAATGAGAACGGAGGGCGCACTGCGCATGCGCAGCCGCCCTCCATTCATTTCTATGGGGGCCGCCGAAAATAGCCGAGCACTAGCTCGGCTATTTTCGTCTGCCCCATATAGATAAATGGAAGCAGGGGCCTCGCATGCACGTTGCGCTCCATTCACTTCTATGGGAGCAGACGCTTGGTGGTGGACGGCCCCCGTGAAATCCGGGGCCCTCCAGCCACAGCTCTCTCCGCTCTCGCTGGGACCTGCACCTATCAGACAATGGAGGGGCATATCCTCGTGATATGCCCCACACAGTTTGAGATGGGAATAACCCATTAAAGTAATACATGGCAGAGCTGAGTCCAATGAAGTAGGAGCCACCCTCTCAACAGATCTTGGGGACTAGCAGGGTGTTTGATACCCCCTCTGGAGTTCAAGAGGGGCCTGGATGTATTTCTGGAGTGTAATAATATTACAGGTTATAGTTACTAAAGATGAGGTAGTTGACCCAGGGTGTTATTCGGATTGCCTGATGGAGTCGGGAAGGATTTTTCCCCCTAAAATTAGGAAAATTGGCTTCAACCTCACAGTTTTTTTTTGCCTTCCTCTAGATCAAATTGCAGGATAACAGGCTGAACATGTCCTAAATACCTACTAGTATGAGAACATGGCTACTGATTTACATGCAATCTGCCGGCAGCATTACTAAAACCACTAGCAGGTCCCCTGGCGGACATCATGCACTAACCTCGTCCAGCAGAGGCTGTTCTTCAGCTAGTGGTTGAATGGTATGAACATGAAGAGAGCCGGCCCTTTCTTTAGCTCATTATTTAGGAGAAGACTTTTGCCACCATGAGGACGTATCCAGTGCAGCAGGGCTCTCGCGATTATCTAATGCCCATTTGCAGATAATTGCAGCCTGTAAAATTCATTTCATGATTTGGGTAGACCTGGCAGGGAAAAACAAGAGGCACTGATAAATGTACACACACAATTAACCAGCCAGGCTTTAGTAACTTCTCTTATAACCTAAGGAAGGTGGACAAGTTATAAAAATAAATCCTAAAAATTGAAGGTCCCGATGCTGGGTTTTAACAGTCTGCAACAGGAAGAATACTTTCTACACATAGTAAGAAAATGACACATGCTTTAAAAGAGCAACCATACAGGGCATTTGGTAGATTCAAAAGTAAAGGACGAAATGGGAGAGGGTAAAGCTAGCCACCATACACAATAGATAAATGCTGGCCAAATCAGGGGCGCTCCAACTCTCCACCAAAATCTGCTGCGATACCCAATCCTGGTTCGCAAGAGATACTGGTCGTCACCACAGGCATCTAGCAGCGGCCAACCCTCACCGTGGAGAACACATACACCCTCAGCCCAATGTGCTTGCAGGAGATGGGAGGAACATCTGTTAGAAGAATGAGCATTCACCAACAGATATTTATTTAAGTATGGGCAGAATAATGTGTGGGAGGAAATAAGATATGTCTGATGTTAAAGGGGTTTTCTGACTTTTAGGGCTCATGCACGTGTGCCGCTCGTGCTGTGCATTGGGGACTGCATATTGGGCACCATCCGTGTGGCCTGTGCTGACGGATGCAGAACTTGAATGGGTCTGCAATATGTCCACACTGCAAAAAAAATTATAATGTTGGATTACACTTGCCGGTAATTGGTTTTCTTTCAACCTATGACAGCACCCCTGGAGAGACCGCCTCCACCTCCTCAGGACAGGAATCTGACCCTGAAGAATTTGACTTGACCGGGCCACCAGCAGAAAATAGTCTCTAGGTAAGGTATAATGATGATCTCTTTTTCCCCGACGTGGGCCATCATTTCCAAAACGATCTTTGTGAAAACCCTCGGAGCTTGAGCGAGGCCGAAGGGTAATGCTTGGAATTGAAGATGCAGAATCTCCCTTTCTAACCGAATTGCTACCCTCAGGAACCTCTGGTGGCTGAGGGTAGCAGAGGTTCCTGAGGGTAGCAGTGATGATAGTACGCATCCCCCAGGTCTACTGTGGCCATAAAGCAAAACAGGGAGAGATTGTTCACTGCTGACTTGGACTCCATACAAAATCTCTCATACTGCAGAAATTGGTTCAAACACAAGTTTATTATAGTCCAAATGAGCCATTTTGTTTTTTTGGACTAGAAAAATAGTTGAATAAAACCCCTTAGTCAATTCCTGCTCTGGGACTCTTACCAGGACCCTTTTTTCTATCAGGGAAAAAACTTCTGCGACGATGTAAGATTGTTTTGCAGGATCTGAACGGTAATCTGTAATTACAAATCTCCCTATTGGAAAACTCAGAAATTAAATTTTTAGGCCCTCCCCTATCACAGAATGTATCCAAGGGCTGTTGGAGATCTTCTGGCACTGAGGTGCAAAAAGAGACAGACGACCTCCAACAGGTGCTCTGGCGTCATTGGGACTGCTTCTGAGGGGTTAATAGCGGCGAATTGCAGCGCGCAGTCATAGAGGCTGGGTGCCGGGTATGGGATATGGCCGGCACCCGCAGCTTGCGTTTGTAAAGAGGACCTTTCATTACAATAAAAAAAAATTAAACTAAGTATACATGGAGAGCGGCACCCAGGGATCTCCCTGCACTTACTATTATACCTGGGCGCAGCTCCGTTCTCCCGGTATCTTCAGATTTTCGGCTCAACAGGGAGGAGCCTGCTCTTGCTCTCCTGGGCGTCTCCTTCTCCCAGGCTGGAGTGCTGGCCAATCGCTCATAGCCTGGGAGAAAAAACCTCTCAGGCTATGAGCTGAGTGCTGCAATTGGCCAGCACTCCAGCCTGGGAGAAGGAGACGCCGAGGAGAACAAGAGCAGTCTCCTGCCGGTTGAGCCGAAAATCTGAATATACTGGAGCCTATACCGGGAGAACGGAGCGGCGCCCAGGGATAACAGTAAGTGCAGGGAGATCCCTGGGCGCCGCTCTCCATGTCAGCATACTTAGTTTAGATTTTTTATCGTAATGAAAGGTCCCGCATAAACGATATTCATTGGTGGTGCAGTGCACCGAACACCCCCCCCCCACCCCTAACCCCTGTATTATAAAGTAAAATCATTGGTGGCGCAGTGCGGTAAACACCGTAACAGAAAAAAACAAAAAAAACATGCAATTTGCCATTTTTTTGTCACCTTGTTCCAACAAAAATTAGGTTAGGACTGTTCTATTATGATCCAGACGTTCCATAAAATCTGGAATGCACGCGGCTTTTTTGGCGTTTTTTTTTTTTACGTGGTATCGAGTATCGCAATACTTTTTTATGGTATCGAAATCTAGTCAAAATGTTGGTATCGTGACAACCCTAGGTAAGACGTGCGTTTCTCTTTTTTTTTATTATACCGTAACTATATGGATTTTAAGTTTGGCGACTAAAAATTTTAGTTTGGCTCCTAAATGTTTCAGGTTAGGAGCCAATGGCTCCTTGATATTTTTTTTTAGTCTGGAGTACGGAGGAATGAACCTATAGTCAGATCTACAGTCCCTCCTTGGGATCTAAATTTAGTATTGTCCATTTTAATTGATTCCCCATTTGAGCCATTATCTGAAATTCCTTTAAGATAGTTGTCCTTTAAAACAATTTTCCTCGTTGCAATTACTACAGCCAGAAGAGTGGGCGAAATACAAGCGGTTTCATGTAGACCTCCCCATCTAACTGTAAGAGATGACAGGATAGTGCTGAAACAGACTCCCTCTTTTTTACCCAGTTATCTCAAAATGTCACTGTCTGCAAGAAGTTTCATTGTCATCATTCGGTTCTCCATCAGGTTGTCTGGAAGAAAGGAGTTTCAATAATCTGGATGACATCCTCAGGATGGGTCATCAGTATCTGAGCGGCGCAGGTCCCACATCTGGGACCCCCGATGATCAGCTATTTAAGAAGAGCTGCGGCCTCCGCACAGCTTACCAAGCACAGTGTTGAACATTGTATAGCGGCTATGCTTGGAATCTCAGCTCCATTCACTTGAATGGGACTGAGCCTGCACCTAGGTCATGTACCTGGTACAAGTGACGTTACTGGCCTAGGGTAAGCTGCGAGACGGCCAAGACACTCAAACACTGCGACCTCCTGAAACAGCTGATCAGCAGCGGTCCCAAGGATCAGACCTCCACTGATCAGATACTAACAGGTCAGAAAACCACTTTAATCTAAACCTATGTAGCCTACACAATTGGCTGTGTGTAACCAGGTCAGTTGTGATAAATAAGCCCCTAACAGGAGTCAGGTACGTGACTAAATACTTACTAAAGAGGAATTGATGTTTCTATGCAAATAAACGCTTCCTGGACTGCTGAGAGAGATTTCCTTTGCGAGTGCTTGACAAGTGATTACTCCAAATCGAATTGTATCTATGTAATCTGTCAGAAAAACAACAGCAGAAATTAGTAAGAAACTTCCACATATCCTTTCAATAAAATGCAGAACCCCAGAGCGTCACATAACGCCAATCTAGTCAGATCTCCCATCCAATCCACAGAACAAACCATTTCCCAACCATTTACCCACAGATCACCCTTTCTACTGTCACTCAATTAGGTATCCCTGCAAACCTGTGGACTGCCACTTGTCGATGCATAGGTAATTCTGTTCCTGATCACTGCCTGATGGTTGAGCAGAGATGAAAGTTGCATTGACATGCAGTCATCATCAACCCAGTATGGAAACCAGTGGTCACTACTGCGATATTACGTCCTCAGACAATCATTGTTTGCTGATAGCAGATCACTAATTACAGAGAGTGATCTGCTAACGGCAAGATTTAAAAGGGTTTTCCAGAAATTAAGCCAATGAAAATACTTGATTATTACTTTATTATAAATATATTCCCAAATACCTTTCATTAGTTATAATGGATAGTTTTTTCTAGGGAGCAATCATTAGGAGAAATAAAATGGCCGCCGTCCTATTAGTACACACAAAACCTGTCCTAATCACACAGCAGGACAAGTTACTTTAGAGCAGTGAGCTGCCTCATCTTTCTCTCTGCTCGTCAGGGATTATGATACTGATTAAAGCTGATAAGATCTTCAGCTGCATCTCTGTAGGAATGGAGTTCATGAGGAGACATGAAGTACAGAGACGATGGTGGGGATGTGGAGAATGAGCAGCAGCACTTGTATGCAGTCTCCATTACCACAGTCTGTCCTGTCCGTCCTTTCTGTGCGTCATGTCTCCTCATCAACTCAATTCCTACAGATTCAGCTAAAGATCTTATCAGCTGTATTCAGGATCATAATCCCTGACAAGCAGAGCAGGATGAGGCAGCTCTTTGGATCAGTGTCCTGAAGTAACTTGTCCTGCTGTGTGATTAGGACAGGTTTTTTTATGCACTAATAGGACGGCAGCCATTTTCCTAAACAAGCCATTATAACTAATGAAAGGTATTTGGGAATATATTTATAATAAAGTAATATTGAAGCATTTCCCTTTTCTTAATTCCAGGAGAACCCCTTTAATGTGCCACAAGATGCGATCATTAGATTGCATATCTGTCGGGTAATTAGTGGCATACTTACACAGGGCAATTATTGGGAATGATAATTGCATAATTATTGGTCTGTGTTAAGCTAATTTCACATCAGCGTTTTTGAGATCCGGCAGAGGATCTCAAAAACACAGCAAAACACTTCGGTCCTAATACAACCGGCTACATCCGTTCAAAGCGGATCCGGTTGTATTATATAAAAAATGAAGAAACCAGATTCAACACTAAAACCATTTTAAGTCGATGGGCGCTGGATCAGTTTTTCTCCTGTCTGAAAAAACAAACAAACCCGGCACCATTGACTTGCATGGTTTTGTGTCCAGCATGAGAACGCAATAAACCATAATGGGATGCATTCTGGTGAACTCTGTTCCGGTTTGTTCAGTTTTGTCACCACTGACAATGGGGACAAAACGGAATCATCGTGCTGCGATTTTGAGAGCCTGTGCCGCATCTCAACTGGACAGCACAACACAGATGTGAAAGTAGCCTTAGAAGGGCCTTCAGATTAGGGCTTAAAGGGGGCTTTTGGTACTTGTATACTCACGGCCGGTCCTCAGGACAGACCATAAATATATGATCAATATATAAATTTCATATTGGTGTAATCATACTGACCCACAGAATAGTTATTACGTCACTTACACAACACTGAATGCCATACAACCAAAACCTCAAAAACCAATGGTGGAATCACAGTTTTTTCAAGTCAGCACTAAAATTTTTGATATGCCGCTTAGGAACATGTCACTGCTGCAGCGGCAAACAAGAACCCCATCCATGCCCTCAGTTTACATTCAGAGATCAAAGAGTAATAATGATGGGGCTTGATTCACACAGCCGGAACAAAGCGTCAGGGAGCAAGTAAATATGCTTCCCATGACAGGTCGCTGGCTGTGTGGGATGGAGGGGTAATTTTTTTAAAAAACGCATTGGAGGTTGGAAAACAACTTTAAGAACCTGTCACCAAGTCGGACACATCTGTTTCAGTAACTACTTTTTGTTGATAATAAGTTGTTTAATATAATATGAGAGGAGAATATTTTTTCTTCTGGTAATTTAAATTCCATTTTTTCTGTGGTCGATGGAAATGCCCAACTTGTTTGTGGGATAGACAGTCTTTTCTTCTGCTATTGGAATATTGAAGTACCCTGCTATGTTACAGAAAGTAGTTAGAAGTTTATTGCTATCATCTGTGTTGTTTTTTCTAATAAATAGAAAATTATCCAAGTAGTGTATCACATAACCACCACTTAAATGACTTTCTAACATCCATTGCAAGAAGGTCGAGAATGCCTCAAACTAAAAACAGGATAAAGAGAAACCCATCGGTAATGCTTTGTCATCATATTCGCCTTCAAATTGAAAACAGAGTGAGTTGTAGCCCGTTGGGTTTATTGGTAATAATCTGAAGGCAGATTTTTTTTGTCTGTTTTAGCCATTAAAAGGGTTTCTGTCACCTGAAAAATGGGTATTAAGCTGGTTGACTTTTTCCACTGTAACTGGAGCATCCAAAGGAGCCCCAGTTACATTGAAACCAGCCTGCTGGGGGGGACTTTGTACCAGAACAGAGCTGATCAGGGTCTACTGACCCTGCAGCTCTGCGCTCCTCTGCCCCCGACACACACCCAGCGATCAGGTGATCGCCGGCTCCACACTGCAGAGGGCTCATAGTGGAGAAGGCAGAAGCGCTGATAAAGCAGTTTCGTCTTCTCCTCGGCTTCCCCGCTCTCACTAATAGCCGGGGACCCTTTCCGCTCCTGCTACAGTGCAGGAGCAAAACCTGTGATCCATCCGCTGTCTTGCGCTCTGGGCAGAAACACAGCTGATTGCAGGATCAGCTGTTTCTGCCCAGCAGGACGGGGGCCGCAAACCATAGCTCTGGGGGCCGCAGGTTGTGCACCCCTGCTTTAATGCATTCCTACCAGCCCCTATCAATTAAATCATTCAAAGACTCATCTTTGGGATATGATAAATGGTGAATGAGGTGGTAACTTATGTTCATTTTTTGGGACTAGACCCAGTGGAGATCTCCTTTTAAAAATTTAGGCAAAGGACCAGCGACTATTTTCAGAAAGGTCTTTATTTTTTCCTGAACCTCTAATTTCTTTAATTTTACAGATTTCAAGTTTTTTTTACACAAAGGAAAAGCCAGAACACAGGTACATAAAAACCTGAGAAAAAGCCATCAATTAATATTTCAGCCATCGTTGTGTTTGGGTACATTTTTAAATAGCTGAGGAGCCTTGATATGATCAATGGTGACACCTAATCTATTGGATTCTTTTGTATTTGAATGATGCCAGTTTTGCTTTTTAAAGCATTTTGTTGCTGGGTGGCTTCCATTGCAAAAAGTGCATTCGTGCTTGCAATTTGTTTGCCATCTGCAAGTGGACTCATTGAATGCAAAGCAAATTCCTTTCGTTGTAATTTGCTGACGAAAAAGATTAGACCTTTGTGGTAACAGGTGGTTAATTCACAATCCAACGTCTTTGGACCCCTAATTTAGATCTGGGTAGAAAAGCAAATTTTTTGACTAAATGATTCGTCATAATTGCACCATGCTGATCCTCCAAAGTTTTTGTACGCCTCTAGGATACACGCCTCTATGGTGAAATAACCCGCTGCAAATATTTGGTTGTTTTTCACCCAGAACTGCCGAATATATGGAGAATGCTTGTGGCCAATTCAGGAAAGTTTTTTGTTGGTTTCTTTCTCTCTCATCTTCCTATTCCAAATGTTTTCTTTAACTTGACGGACAGATAAAATCCTTCGGGGAAATTTGGCATGGCATTAGTTATTTCACAGATGTTTCTTTTATACCACTACTCATTTCCAAGGATGGAATTAATCATCTGTCGTTTTGGGTGTGAATTGAATTGTCAGGAGGGTAAACATTAGTGGTTATGTAATCAGTTTCCTTGAGACTATCCGAATCAGAGTGTCTGCCTGGTGACGACCATAGTCACTGGATTCTGACTAGCCTCCTTGTGAGACATAAAAGTAAAAAATTCTTTAAAGAGTTGTATTTTTTCATCGGATAATGTATCAGAAATGAGTGTATTATTTTTTATATTTCAATTAGTGCACTGTAAAAAGCAGTAACTATTCAATGTGGGTATATTAGTTATATTCTCACCCTCCTGTGTCTTGCTAAAAGATCTGATGCGATTGGTTTCACAAGCCTTAGGGTCCATTCACACGTCCGTAGTGCATTGCGGATCCGCAATACACCCGGCCGGCACCCCCATAGAAATGCCTATTCTTGTCCGCAATTGCGGACAAGAAATAAGACATGTTTCTATTTTTTCCGGAGCCGCGGAACGGAAGATCGGCGGCGCACCTCCAGAAATGCGAAGAGCACATAGTGTGCTCTCCACATCCATTCTGAACAAATGGGTCGGCACACCCGTTCCGCAATTTGCGGACGGCTGCGGACCCATTATTACTGGACGGTGGTGAATGGAGCCTTCTGGCAGTTGCTGGAGGAGACCGTTGGTGAGATAAAAGATCTTTTATTTTCCCGGCCTCTTGTGCTGCATTATGCAGAATAATTTATATTCCTGCGTCTTATGGTGTCTTGAGGTGGGGAATAGTTTATTTTCTCCTTGCGACTTCTTTTTGATGGAGGTGCAGACTGGGGAGCATCGTTGCGGCGGAGCGCAGTGATGTCTTTTCTTGTGTCCGGCTCTGCACTCCTGCCTGAGGCTGCTACGCAGACCGGATTCAATTATTGGAGATCCGATTCAATGATGCTGCTCTCCTCATGAAGACATCGCTTCAGTTATTCTTAACCTCCGTGAGTTTCTGCTTTTTTAATTGTTTTAGGAGGTCTCCCATTTTTCATTTAAGTGCAGGTTTCTTCACTGCCACTTACGTGTGTGCGCACCAAACTGTCTTTCTCCTTCTCCTATAGGTTGATCCTCGTGGCAACGGTGGATTCTTCCTCCAATCAAGTTGCTCCTTGGCTCTTCTATGATGATTTCAGCCTGATCCATGTCCATCTGTTTTCAGGTAAGTAACTTATTGATGTTTAAGGGTCCATTCACACGTCCGTAAGTGTATTGCGGATCCGCAAAACACTGACACCGGCAATGTGCATTCCGCAATCTGCAGACCGCACATCGCCGGCACTATAATAGAAAATGCCTAATCTTGTCCGCAATTGCGGACAAGAATAGGACATGTTCTATTTTTTTGCGGAAACGGAAGCACGGATGCAGAAGTGCGGATCCGCAAATGCGGATGCGGACAGCACATTCTGGCCCCATTGAAAATGAATAGGTCTGCACCCGTTCCGCAAAATTGCAGAACGGATGCGGACGTGTGAATGGACTCTAAATTTGCACATGCAAATAGTGGGGTCATGACACCATGTCTCCCCTATTTGCATCCACAAATATGGTATGTTCATACTTCATCCATTTGACCATGAAGTGGCAGCCACGGCCACCTTGATTGAAGAACCCCCGCAAAATCTCATGCATGGTGACGTATGACATCATCACGCCGGTCAGTGTGATGTCATCACATGCCACGCAAGATTTCGAGTGGGATCTTCAATCAAGATGGCTGTGTTGGCCTCTTAGCACTTAAATGGATAAAGTTTTTTTTTTTTTTTTGTACTGATTAACCCTTGAAAGCCCAAAAAAATAATAATAATCTCAGATTCCAGCAATGAACACAGCATCTGTGGGGTTCAACGACGGTGGATGGTGTAATCACCGCTCCCAGTCATTGCGCCCGCTACTCACAAAGAAATGCACTTTGTGAAATTCGTCGAAGCAGCCAAATCAAAGTTTTATAAAATTTCGCTCATCTTTAGCTGTGGTCAATAGCAAATAGTAAAACAAACATATATTTGGTATCGCCATAATCATGCTGACCCACAGAACACAGTGGTCATTTTCTTTGCATGGCAGCTGTCGACCTAATGACGGCCCGGGCCTACCAGCAGTATATTCCCAGCAAGCTTCACCTCTCTGGCACAGCCTGCTGGTGACTGAGTATAATACATTTGTACTGAATTAGCAATATAAAATGTATTATAGAAGCAATCAAAAGATTGACGATTAAAGTCCCCTTATGGGATTAGTAATGGTTAAAAAAATGTAAAAGTTTTACGAAATAAAAAATATTTCCATGTAAAAAATAAAATTACACTTTTTCAATTGAAAAAATAAATAAAAATTCCAATACAGGGGGAAGGGGTTACTATGGCAGTTAGGTCCACATGTCCATACAGCATACTGACCCGGTGACCATTAGAGACAATTCTCCAGGTCCATATTTCGTGAGACATGGACCAGAATAGGACATACATAAGGGTTTCTCAGGTATTCTCTGGTGGTGGGCAGAACACTACTTACTTCTATGTGCGGTGCACTGTACACAGATGAAAAATAAGTCACAGAGAATAAGCCCATATGCAAATCAAATATACTCTGCAAACACACAAGATGTGAGGAGTTCATACATACATGTCTACAGGTGACAAATCAGAAAGCAGTTATGATCGAGGGGTAGAACATGCACAAAATTACTTGCTACCCTCCCCTGCTGTCATCCACAAGGACGAGGAGCTCAAAGCTTTAAAACTGACATAGACTGCATATTAATCTGCTATACAGCCTGAGATATAGCCGTTACTAAAAAGAACATCTCTCTCGCGTCCTTGGCTGCTGAAGTGCCTTTCTACTAGGATGGGTGACATGTCCGTGGCAGGGATAGGGTTAATATAGTTTTTCAGTAGTAACCAGTTATACTTCATAAAATGCAGTATGCTACATATTGTAATGCTGGACCACTTTCTTCTAAGAATTAAAGAGGTATTGGGTAGGGGGATCATGGTAAGATTGGGATTGGGGGGGTTCCAGCAGTCTATAGAATGCGGGTCCTGTGTCTAACTCCCCTTCTCCCATATGAATGGAGCAGCAGACAGACATGCCACTCCACTTAACTCTATGGGACTTCCGGAGAACCCCGAGTGCTGTACACAGCCATCTCGGACAGTCAAAGAGTCTGAATGGAACAGAAGTAAGCATGCGCAATCACCACTCCAGAACAAGGGACCAATATTCTCATGACTGGTGGGGGGTCTGAGAGATTACAGTGGTTAGCACTGGTGTCACTGGGGGTTGAATCCACCCAGGGACAAAGTCTGCATGGAGTTTGCATTTTCTCCCAGTGTTTGCGCGACTTCCCCCCGGGTATTCCGGTTTCCTCCACGTGACAAAAAAAATAAAAAATACAAATGGACCTTAGTGTTCATTGTGGTAGAGCACCTATATGGCAGCCACTGACTTCCCAGGGAGTCGCCTCAGTCACACAACTGCCCCTAAATCCCTGAGAAAAAGTGCATATTACAAAAGACTATTATCTAGTACCCCTTTAAGTCTTAGAAGATGGTTGTCCATAGTGTAGCATATTGTATTTTTGATCCATTTCTCTAATTAAATTTTTCTTAAAGCGCCCCCTGCTGCTCACACCGGGTGGAAGCGGTTCACTGCTGTGTTCCTAGCCTTCAAGGCAAGAAAAAAAAGCGCTATTATTTGAAAGCCACCTCCTGACATTTCTACACATTTATTATCCCAAAAGAGAATGTGGCATTTAAAATACTCCTCTCCGCAGTGTCAGATAATGAGAGCAGTGGACGCCTGAATCGGGAAACGTGCATGCATGGTAATCGCCTCATGACTCATAACAAAATGAGCCCATTAATTAGAGCCACAATGGATAAAATACCCTACATGGCCAAAAGCCTGACGACACCTCAATATCACATCTGCATATATCAAACGGCTCCCATTATTACACACCAGTCACAGGAAATGAGAACTTTGGCGGGTGCCATCAGTCCTTCTTAGCTGCTCATTTGAGGTCCTGCTACTGCACCACCTTAGATCAAGACATCTGAACTCATTAGGGCAATGTTTTCTAATGAATCTGCACCACACGTAGTAAGTGTCTTACACACTTTCTGTACTGCACTCAGTGAGCCGGCATGGCCTGCGGGAAACAGTATGGTCTAAAATGTGACACTGTGCACCAAAATTGTGCCAGAGTTTTTGGTGCACAATTCTGGTGCAAAGCAGCCAACTAATAGGTGGTATAAACTTGACTAGACAATGTAAAGCTGTGCCAGCATCAGCCACCATGATAAATCTGGAGCGTTTTTTAGACCGTAAGGCCGTGGCCTCCTGCATGCGACCATATCCGGATCTACAAAATATGGATACTGGCCATGTGCATCCTGCCCTTTTCTTGGCCTGCATTTTAGAAATGTCTATTTTTGCTTGCAAAAACAGACAAGAATAGGATATATGTTCTATAACTTGCATCAATGTGCTCTCAGCATTTTTTCTGTAACAGATCAGTTTTTTTATTTTCTTCATTTTTATGACTGGACACAAAAACACCGCTTGCAGCAGTTTTGTGTCCGGTCACAAAACTGAATGCTGCTGGAATGGAAGACATCCTGATGCATCCTGAATGGAAATGTTATTTTCCGGTATTGAAATTCTCTGCCGGAACTCAATACCGGAATACAATAACGCAAGGGTGAAAGTAGCCTAATAGTAAACCTGCCTCACTACTTCCGACCTAATAGTTTAGTTATCTTCGTTATAGCATCAAGGATCCATGAGATCGGATGAGTGTACACTAATGCACCATAATGCAATATAGGCGCCTGTGTCGGCAGAGGGGGCGTATTACTACATCAAGCATACACATACCTTTTTGTAATGAGTGCAAAGCAGATCTAAAAAATGTCAGATAACCAGGAGGTTGAGGTGACGCATTGAATTCGAAAAAACCCAGGACACCAGGCTGCAATGAAGAGAATAAAAATGATCATGAACTTCATTTATTCTTAAAGGGAATGTGTCAACATTTAGAAATATGCCACGTGGACCATACAGAGACAGACAGGAGATGTCCACGGACTTCTATGGGAGAGTTTTCTAGACATGCTCTGTGACCTGTGCAGAGGTCATTGTACAAGGAAAGAAGAGATGGGCTGTGACATCACATACTGTGAATGGTGAGAATCTGTGTAGTGTAAAGATATAGGTGTTACCTGTCATTGTAATCCTACATGTGAAGATATGAACATGGCTGCTGTAAAGTTCTCTATTTTACACGAATTGCCAGCATATTATTAGAAATTAATTATTTTCAGACACTGTTACCAAACTCCTTGATTAAAGTATCATACCTGGGGTATCCAACTATGGAGCCCACAATTTTTCAAAAATTAACATAAGCCCATTGTTTTTGATATCTTATGGGCTCATACATTCCCTTCTACTAGGGGAAATTAGTTGAATTTGGACTGCCTGTCCAAAAAAAAGTTGCCACCAAAAAAATAAAATAAATAAAAGATTCTCAATGGGGTTAAGGTCTGGACTCTGTGGTGGCCAATCCATGTGTGAAAATGATGTCTCATGCTCCCTGAACCACTCTTTCACAATTTGAACCCGATGAATCCTGGCATTGTCATCTTGGAATATGCCCGTGACATCGGGGAAGAACAAATCCATTGATGGAATACCCTGGTCATTCAGTATGTTCAGGTAGTCAGCTGACCTCATTCTTGGAGCACATACTGTTGCTGAACTTAAACCTGACCAACTGCAGCAACCCCAGATCATAGCACTGCCCCCACAGGCTTGTACAGTAGGCACTGGGCATGATGGGGGCATCACTTCATCTGCCTCTCTTCTTACCCTGATGCGCCCATCACTCTGAAACAGGGTAAATCTGGACTCATCAGACCACATGACCTTCTTCCATTGCTCCAGAGTCCAATCTTTATGCTCCCTAGCAAATTGAAGCCTTTTTTTCTGGTTTGCCTCACTGATTAGTGGTTTTCTTAAGGCTACACAGCTGTTCAGTCCCAATCCCTTCAGTCCCCCTCGCATTGTGTGTGTGGAAATGCTCTTACTTTCACTATTAAACATAGCCCTGAGTTCTACTGTTTTTCTTAGATTTGATTTCACCAAACGTTTAAGTGAACGCCGATCACGATCATTCAGGATTTTTTTCCGGACACATTTCTTTCTTGAATACGATGGGTCCCCACTATACTTCCAGTTTTTAATAATGTGTTGGACAGTTCTTAACCCAATTTTAGTAGTTTCTGCAATCTCTTTAGATGTTTTCTCTGCTTGATGCATGCCAGTGATTTGACCCTTCTCAAACAGACTAACATCTTTTCCACGACCACGAGATGTGTCTTTCGACATGGTTGTTTAAGAAATGAGAAGCAACTCATTGTACCAGTTGGGGTTAAATAACTTGTTGCCAGCTGAAAGATAATCGCCCATGCAGTAATTATCCAATAGGAGGCTCATAACTATCTACTTGGTTAAATCCAGGTGGCAACTTTTTTTTTGGACAGGCAGTATATAATAGTTGACCAACAGCTATTTTATGAGGAGTGTCTAACGTAAAATTTTCCACCAGTCCTAAAAGTCTAACCTTTGGACCTCGCTGGAGATTATCTGAATATACTATATTAATAATACGGTAATTATGATCTTGTCCCTAAAAGTAAAGTGATAATTACAGACCCAAAGCATGTGCAGAAGACCTGCCAGTTCTATGGACAATTAAAAATAATGAGTAAAAGTAACCAAAAATTCATAAAGATATGCTTAACACCTAGATTAACAGACATCTATTGCAATACCAGATACAATTTAAAGTTAGGCTAACCCGCAGGGATGGGCAAACTGTGGCTCTCCAGCTGTTGTAAAACTACAAATCCCAGTATGCCCAGTCTGCCTACAGCAGGGTATGATGGGATTTGTAGTTTTACAACAGCTGGAGAGCCGCAGTTTGCCCATCCCTGGGCTAAGGCATTGGAATAAAACACTAGCACCACCTGCTGGTGAATGAATATAACTACATAACCATTATTCTGAAAAAGCAAAAGCTAGAGAGACAGAGAGAGACAGAGAGACAGAGAGACAGAGAGAGAGAGAGAGAGAGAGAGAGAGAGAGAGAGAGAGAGAGAGAGACAGAGAGAGAGAGACAGAGACAGAGAGACAGAGAGAGAGACAGAGAGACAGAGAGAGAGAGAGAGAGAGAGAGAGAGACAGAGAGAGAGAGAGAGACAGAGAGAGAGAGAGAGAGAGAGAGAGAGAAAGAGAGAGAAAGAGAGAGACAGAGAGAGAGAGAGAGAGAGAGAGAGAGAGAGAGAGAGAGAGAGAGAGGGAGAGAGAGAGACACAGAGAGAGACAGACAGAGAGAGAGAGACAGACACAGAGAGACAGAGAGAGACAGAGACAGAAGGAAAGGGAAAGAGGGAGACAGATAGAGGAGAAAGGGGGAGACAGCTTTACTGACATTTTGACTCCCCATTTTATTCCCCCAAAGGATCTTAAAGGAGAGTGAAGAAAAAGAAAGCTTTTATAGCTCATCTAACAAGTAATCCTAGAGGCAGACATAAACCCCGCTGTATGAAGGCGGCCTTTCATATGGCTAAAAAAAAGCCAAAGAGAGACAAGCTGACAATACCTCCAAGCTGGAAAGGAAATCCTTAATTTTTCCTTGGAAGGAATATATAAAAACAGGGCTCATAACTCTTCGAATAAACTTCTCAATATATCCTGCTGTCAAGGGGCCTTTATACTCAATGGGTCCAAAACTGCAAGCAAAAATATGTCACATTAAGATGGAAAGAAAAAAAAAAAGACAGAAAAAAAAAAAAATATCTGGACTGATGAAAAACTTGTGAGAAAGGATCTACTTTCAAACTAAGGACAGCTGGGTTACATCACTTTATTACACTGAATGGAAGCTCTAGGTGTCCTGTACAGAATTCAGGAATATGTACCCTAATATATACTGTTAACTACAGCAGATGCCCATCGACTGCAGAGTGCCAGCTTGCCGACAGCTCTTCAAGCAGATATCCAAAGCAAAGCCGGATTCCCGACCAGTGGTGCTCATGGCTTCAGCAACACCGCTCTGCTCAGGTGCACCGCTGACCAAGGAAAACCAGGGAGATTCATTCATTCTGAGGTGTGGGTCCCGACTAAGCGAGTAAAGTCATGCCGTACCTATAGAATTCATTCCAAATTCTGATACTACACCATTAACATAACACATGAAGCCAAATTAGAAGCTTGTATGTGGCAGTAGTAGCCATAGTGATGCAGCAGAAAGTTGCCCCACTACTTTATGTAGGTTGTTTTTTTTATGCGAATTTGTTTTCTTAAAATGTCTTATTGCTTGTATGATGGCAGGTTATTTTTATAGCTTAAATAAATGAAAAAAATAAAAATAAACGGTACTCTATGGTTTACTCAGATCCTTATTATAATTCTGAGTTTTAGATTTTACCAGTTTACAGCTTGTCCGGATGCCAATTATTGTCCAGTTAACCAGCTGAAAACCCAGGAAAATGAGTGAAACTAAGAAACTAACACGTAGCAGGATGAACAATACTAGAATCTGTCCATGCATGCAGCAAGAGGCAGCATTTTCACTAAGACCCCCGAAACCAGCAGATGGCCGATACAGGCCACTACTTGATTTTGCATATCCTTGACAATGTGCGATGCTCTTACTTAAGTGGTGTATTTTAGAAGGACAAGGAGGCTAAGAAAATAGAAAGACATACTGCACAGCGCATTGAATCACTCACTGCACATCATATGTAATGCCATCCATACTGCACAGTGCATTGAATAACTCTGCACATCATATGTAATGCCGTCCATACTGCACAGCATGTTGAATCACTAACACATATGTAATGCCGTCCACACTGCACACATGTAATGCAGTCTGCACTGCAGAGTGCATTGAATCACACTGCACAGTACATTGAATCTCTCACTAGCACATCATATTGCTGTCCACTGAGCAATTAATTACTAGAAAATCGTTTGTAATGCTGTTCATATACTGACCAATACAAACCAGCACATATATAATGCCGTCCATACTGCACAGTGCATTGAATAACACTGCACATCATATGTAATGCCGTCTACACTGCACATCATATGTAATGCCGTCTACACTGCACATCATATGTAATGCCGTCTACACTGCACATCATATGTAATGCCGTCTACACTGCACATCATATGTAATGCCGTCTACACTGCACATCATATGTAATGCCGTCTACACTGCACATCATATGTAATGCCGTCTACACTGCACATCATATGTAATGCCGTCTACACTGCACATCATATGTAATGCCGTCTACACTGCACATCATATGTAATGCCGTCTACACTGCACATCATATGTAATGCCGTCTACACTGCACATCATATGTAATGCCGTCTACACTGCACATCATATGTAATGCCGTCTATACTGCACATCATATGTAATGCCGTCTATACTGCACATCATATGTAATGCCGTCTATACTGCACATCATATGTAATGCCGTCTATACTGCACATCATATGTAATGCCGTCTATACTGCACATCATATGTAATGCCGTCTATACTGCACATCATATGTAATGCCGTCTATACTGCACATCATATGTAATGCCGTCTATACTGCACATCATATGTAATGCCGTCTATACTGCACATCATATGTAATGCCGTCTATACTGCACATCATATGTAATGCCGTCTATACTGCACATCATATGTAATGCCGTCTATACTGCAAAGTGCATTGGACTTCTGAGGTCAGGAAGGTTAAAATTCACCTCGTTTGATCGCAGCACGACATATTGCAGAGCCATTACACATTAACTGACTGTGCATGGCCACTTACCTCCTATGATACAAGTTAATCACTGGGAAATAAAAAAAACTTCTTTGTTTCCTGCATTTGCCGTGATGCCACCAGCAGTTGACAGCCACAAAAAGTACCTACAAAAGAAAATGTAAGAAGAAGTCAGGCTCTCTGTATAGATTTCAACCACAGAAATAAGCAGCGACATCTCACTCTCAGGATGATGCTGTTAAAGTGAATCTCCACCTCAGGGTACAGTCTTCACAAAATATTAGGAAATTGCTTCAAAAGGAAATTTCTTTTAAGGGTCTTAAATTCCTGGTTTTCCAGGGCAATTCTGCTACTATTTAGTGCAAAATGTTATTTTAAATACATATTTTTGGGTTATTGCCCCATCTGGGACATTAATGGCATAGTGCTAGGATATTCCATCAATGTCAGATAGGTGCGGGCCCCACCTCTGCCTCCAAAGTGAAGGAGAACATATATTTGCTGTGTGCGGAAGCCAAGGACTGCAAAATCGTGCAGTCCTTGGCTTCCGCACACAGCTCGCCCCACCGTCTGGTCTCACCCCAATGAGGGCCTTTGAAATCAATTAAGTAAGGGGTATTTTTATGAACATATAATAATACAGAAATAATCACTTTACCTGATCTGCAAGCTTATTAGCCACATGCTCAATTTGTTCTCTTGCAGCATTGGACTGTGCACACCAGGGCGCATACAGAAAAAACAAGGTTATCTCCGAGTCCTGACGAAGGATATCTGCATAGTCAATCTGGCCGAGGAAGAGGTCCACCACTGGTGACTCGGTGGTGAAAAAGCGCATGGGCAGCTTTGCTGGCATGGTGACATCTTTGGCACGGCTGAAAACAAATAGAAAACTGTATTAATATAGTAAGAAAGCCAGCTGCCTATACACGGAGCGTTTTTGTAGTCACCACTGAGACTGGGTTCTGTCCAGCCTTGTATTAAATCTGGGTTAACTTACCACCTCCTATAAAATTATAGGAAAGCTGGAAGTTTCTATATACATAGTTCTCCTCCATTAATGCCATGTTACCAAGTGCCAGCAGCCTGCCCCGCTAAGCTAAGGATTCATACTTACCTGCTCCCTGTCCTCCACGCTGCCTCCGGGGTCTTCATCTTCACAGAGGAAGCAGTGCAGAGGACAAGAGCGGTGGGGAACAGGTAAGCATGAAATGAGTATTACACTCACCGGTAATCCGGTTTCCTGGAAGTCTCCATGACAGCACATCAGGAGACTAACTTCCTCTGATAGGACAGGAAAAACACAGGTTTAAATCCCACCCCTTCATCACCAGTGTATTTCCAACGTAACCAGGATAAAGAGATAAGTGACTTAGAAAAACAAAAAATGTAAGCAATCTATGTACTAAAATAAATGGGTGGGAAGTATGTGGTGTCAAGAAGACTTCCAGGAAACCGGATTACCGGTGAGTGCAATACTCCTTTCCCTAGTCGTCTCCATGACACCACATCCTGAGAAATAAAGAATATTTCAGGGGGGGACAATAGCACAAAGGACTTTCCATCCAAAGGCCATGTCTTCGCTAGAAAAAAGGTCTAGCCTGTAATGCTTGGTAAAAGTATGTATTCTTTTCCAAGTTGCCGCCCTACAAATTTGTTGTAGAGAGGCTGACAATCTCTCTGCCCAAGAAGCAGCAATGCCCCTTGTAGAGTGTGCTTTAAGTGAAGGAGGGGCTTCCTTCCCTTCCGACTTATAGGTTTCTGAAATAGCTGTTCTTATCCAGCGGGAAATAGAACTTTTCGCCGCTCTTTTACCTCTATTTGGGCAGCAAAATCATTCTCCAATCCTTTGTGATTGCTAGATACCTTAGTACTGCTCACCTGACTCTAAGGTATGAAAAATAGCCTCTTAGGCTGAGTTCACACGGGCGTTGCGGGAACATGCGCTATTTTTCCGCGCGAGTGCAAAACATTGTAATGCGCTTTGCACGCGCGTGAGAAAATCGGTATGTTTGGTACCCAAAACCCGAACTTCTTCACAGAAGTTCGGGCTTGGGATCGGTGTTCTGTAGATTGTATTATTTTCCCTTATAACATGGTTATAAGGGCAAATAATAGCATTCTGAATACAGAATGCATAGTACAATAGCGCTGGAGGGGTTAAAAAATAATTTAACTCACCTTAATCCACTTGATCGCGCAGCTGGCATCTCTTCGGTCTTCATCTTTGTGCTGTGTGCAGGAAAAGGACCTGTGGTGACGTCACTCCGGTCATCACATGGTCCGTCACATGATCTTTTACCATGGTGACGGACCATATGATGACCGGAGTGAGGTCAGCACAGGTCCTTTTCCTGCACACAGCACAAAGATGAAGACAAGAGATGCCGGCTGCGCGATCAAGTGGATTAAGGCGAGTTAAATTATTTTTTTTAACCCCTCCAGCGCTATTGTACTATGCATTCTGTATTTAGAATGCTATTATTTTCCCTTATAACCATGTTATAAAGGGCAAATAATAATGATCGGATCTACATCCCGATCGTCTCCTAGCAACCGTGCGTGAAAATCACTGCACGTTTGCACAGCCCCATAGAAATGAATGGGTCCAGATTCAGTGCGGGTGCAATGCGTTCACATCACGCATTGCACCCGCGCGGAAAACTCGCCCATGTGAACTCAGCCTTATTCATTTTTGGGGTTGGCACTAGAGTTGTTGCGATACCAAATTTTGATTCGGTTTCGATACCATGAAAAAGTATTGCGATACTCGATACCATTCGATACCACGCGAAAAAAATAAACAAAAAAAGCCACGTGCATTCCTCATTTTTAAAAATGGCGAATCGCGCAGTTTTTATTTTATTTTTTCTGTTCCGGCATTCACCACCTAGATTTTTTTTTTATATTTTAATAGTTTGGACTTTTCTGACGTGGCGATGTAATATGTTTATTTATATATTTTATATGTGAAATTGGGAAAAGGGGGGTGATTTATACTTCATATTTTAGTGTTTGTTTTTTTTTCACTTTTTATTTAATAACTATTTCCCCCCTTAGGGGCGAGAACCTGGGATCTTTCATCCCTTTTCCTATTCACCCTGATAGATCTCTATCAGGGTGAATAGGACTCCACACTGTCCCTGCTGCTCTGTGCTTTGTGCACACAGCATCAGGGATGTTACCATGGCAACCAGGGCTTCTGTAGCGTCCTGGCTGCCATGGTAACCGATCGGAGCCCCAGGCTTACACAGCTGGGGCTCCGATCAGAAGCTGCCACTGCACCACCAATGAGGGGGAGTGGAGAGGTCCCTGTGGCCACTGCCACCAATGATTTTAATACTAGAGGGTTGAGAGGGGCCGGCGCACTGTGCCACCAATGATTTTAATGGGATGGGGGGATTGAGGGGGGGGGGGGCACACTGCACCACCAATGATTTTGGACCACCGCTGATCGCAGCTCCCTGTCAGGGGCAGGGTGCCGGCAATGCGATTCTGCTGCCGGCACCCGCCTCCTGTATGTGTTAAAGACTGACTACTGTATATGAGTCCAGACTTTCACTATTAGGCCACACAGAGCGGCGCCCAGCGATGTCTCAGCACTCACCATTTAGTCCTGGGCGCCGCTCCGTTCGCCCGCAGTGCCTAGGGTTGCCACCTTTTCTTCAAGCCAAACCCGAACAGAAGGGAGGGAGGGCCCTTTCCAGGCCCCACCCATGTCCCACCTCCAGCCACGCCCATGCCCCGCCTCCAACCACGCCCATGTCCCACCTCCACCCCTGATTGCTGTCGCACCGCAATCGTTACGCCCCTGATCCCACGCCTGCGCCGTACTGTTTAGTATTCGACGCAGACGCAGGATTTACGGGACGAAGAGGAGAACTCGGACGTCAATCAACTAAACATGGGCGTGCCACTGCCAAAGGTGAATGGACGGAGCCTCTAGGTGCTGCAGCAACGCCCTCATAGCACCTAGAGGCTCATTAGCATATCATGTCTTTATTTTAAAGGGCTTCTGTCACCCACTAAAGTGATTTTTTTTTTTGGGGCTAGTTAAATTAGTTATATTGCGATATATGAAAATATAATGGTGTTACTTACTTTGATCCAGCAGTTTATTAAAAAAATGAAGTTTTATAATATGTAAATTCGGTCTCTACCAGCAAGTAGGGCGGCTACTTGCTGGTAGCTGCTGCAGAAATCTGCCCCCTCGTCGTGTTGATTGACAGGGCCAGCCGGCATTTCAAAAATCGCGCGCCTGTGTGGATTCGGCGCAGGCGCTCTGAGATGAGGAGGCTCGTCTCCTCAGAACTCCCTCAGTGCTCCTGCGCCGATGACATCACCGAAATAGAAGACGTCATCGGCGCAAGCGCACTGAGGGAGTTCTGAGGAGACGAGCCTCCTCATCTCAGAGCGCCTGCGCCGAATCAACACAGGCGCGCGATTTTTGAAATGCCGACAGGGCCAGCCGGAGGAGGAGATCCCGGCTGGCCCTGTCAATCAACACGACGAGGGGGCGGATTTCTGCAGCAGCTACCAGCAAGTAGACGCCCTACTTGCTGGTAGAGACCGAATTTACATATGATAAAACTTCATTTTTTGAATAAACTGCTGGATCAAAGTAAGTAACACCATTATATTTTCATATATCGCAATATAACTAATTTAACTGGCCCCAAAAAAAAACAACACTTTAGTGGGGTGACAGAAGCCCTTTAAGAGAACGGCAGCAGGCAGGGAGTTATAAAACACACTGTTATGCACTGCTGACATCAGCCCATCGCTAATGTCAATCAGCTACATAACATAAATGTTTTTTCTGATTGACAGATTCAGAAACCTGAGGCTGTTTAAACACTGTTACAAACATGCTTCAAATGTTTTATATTTATACCTTTTTAGAAGTAAAGTAAGTGATTACCTAGTGTCACAGTCAGACTCAGTCTTGGTCATGTTGAAAAACTAGCAGGGCACAGCGGGCACAGTCTGGGCTGGGCACTAGTTGGGCAGGCTGCTGGAGCCTGGAGCTGCTGGAAGAATGATTTCAAATCTCCCTCCCTGCCTCTCTCTCTGATGTCACTTCCTGTGGACTTGACTTAGTTCCTTATCAGAGAGAAGGAGGGAGGGACTGAGAGGCAGAGGAGGAGCGAGGAGACTGGAGACTACTAAACAGTGAGTGAGCTGCTGCGGCTGCGCTGCCTGCCTGGCAGCCGCATCACTGTAGTGATTGTAGACTGGAGGAGGAGGGGGACTGGGGGAGGGAGCGCTCCGCTCAGCTGATCATCAGTGACAGTGCAGTGCACTCAGACAGCAGCAGCTTAAATATGCGATCGGACGGACTCCACACTGACTGTCTGCAGTTTCAATGAATAGAATAATCCTGTGTCCGGGTCTAAGAAAGGCTTGTACCCGGGCACAGGATTGCAAACCCGGACTGTCCGGGTCAATCCCGGACGGGTGGCAACCCTAGCAGTGCCCCATTACTGTCTCCTCTCCTGCTCCACATGCTGCTGATTACTATCGGAGCGATGGGAGGAGACATCAGCTTCACTAGTGGGCGTTCCTTCTCCCTGGCTGTAGCGCTGTCCAATCGCAGCGCAGGGAAAAGGAACGCCCACTAGTGAAGCTGATGTCTCCTCCCATCGCTCTGATAGTAATCCTATCATTGGTGGCGCAGTGCGCCCGCCCCTCCTCCGCCCCTCTCTTCTCATTGCCGCCCCTCCTCCGCCCCTCTCTTCTCATTGCCGCCCCTCCTCCGCCCCTCTCTTCTCATTGCCGCCCCTCCTCCGCCCCTCTCTTCTCATTGGTGGCAGCGGCAGCAGCACAGGGGGGAGGGAGGACAGCTTCCTTCTCCCCGTGCTGCTGAGAGAGAACATGAGCGCGCCGACAGCAGCGCGCTCATGTTCAGAGATACTAGACTGCGCAGAAGCGCAGCCCAGTATCGAAAAAACGGAAATCCCGGTATCGTATCGATACCGGGACAAAAGTATCGATTGGGTATCGAAATTTCGATACCCGCAACAACCCTAGTTGGCACAAAACAAGGGAATTACTATATCCTGCGATCTATGGAAGGTAGAAACGACTTTTGGTAAAAAAACTGGGATCTAAAAAACACTAACTTGTCCTGAAAAATACTGAGGAAAGGATCCTGAATAGATAAAGGCCTGGAGTTCACAGACACGTCTCGCTGATGTAATAGCTACCAAGAAAATGGTTTTTAAGGTGAGCCATTTTATGGAACTAGATTCTAATGGTTCAAAGGAGCCCGAAGTTAGCCCTGACAGGACCGTGTTAAGGTTCCAGGGTGCTACCATATTCCCGACTGTTGGTCTAAGCCTGTCTGTTACTTTCAGGAACCTGGTTATCCAGGGAAACTCAGCCAGACTAGTATTCTATAAAGCCCCCAATGCTGAAACTTGAACCCTTAGGGTATTAGAAGACAGACCTAGGTCTAATCCGTCCTGAAGAAAAATCGAATATCGTTGATATGTGACGAATTTCCTCCAAACTTTAAAATACGCCTTGTTTGTATTATGTTTCTTGCTAAGGAGTAGGGTGGAAACCCCATTACTAGATAACCCCAATTTTAAAAGAGGATGGATTCTTCAGAATCCAGGCCGACAACTTTAGGATTTTTAAATTTGGATGGACAATGGGACCTTGATACAACAGATCCAATCTCAAAAGGTAGTAAAAGGGGGCTTCTATGCTGAGTGACTTTAGAAGTGCAAACCAGCTCCTCTTGGGCCAGAAGGGAGCCACCAACATCAAGGTACATTTCTCTCTCTGCAATTTCTGGAGGACCTTAGGAATTAAAAAGTATAGGCGGGCATGAGTATACTAGACGGGATGTCCAGTCCTGATTGAAAGCATCCACCGCTGTTGGGAGATCTCTTGGGTCGAGGGAGAAAAATTGGTCTACTTGCCGATTTTTTCAGGAGGCGAAAAGGTCTATTGACGGTTTGCCCCACTTTTTTATTATCAACTGGAATGCTTCTGGGCATAATTTCCACTCCCCAGGATCCAGAACATGACGGCTCAGGTAATCTGCCTCTATATTTAAAGATCCCTTTAGGTGAACTGCCTAGATCGAGATTATATTTTGTTCCGCCCAAGAAAATATTTTGTTTGCTAGACTCTGAAGTGGATGGGATCTTCCCCTCCCTGATGCTGAATGAAGGATACTGCTGTTGAATTGTCAGAATAAATTAGAACATGACGGTCTTTTGATAAATGCTATGTTTTCGTCAGAGAATCCCAAATTGCTTGTAGTTCTCTGAAGTTCGAGGATTGTCGTCTTATGAGGAGTGGCCATCTGCCCTGATAGGTTTCCTGCTGAACTACAGCCCCCCCAACCCTAAAAACTGGCGTCCGTTGTGATAAAGGAACGTTATTGCTTCCAGTATATTCCCTTCTGTAGATTGTTGTCTATGCCACCACTTTAGGGAATTTTTTACATTTTCGTCTAGAAAGATCTGTTTCTCTAGGGTCACCTGTGACCGGTTCCACTTGGATAGAATACATATTTGAAGGGGTCTTAGATGGAATTGAGCCCAAGCAACTGCCGGGATACATGATGAGACTTCCTAGAATATTCATTGCTGTTCTGATAGAGCAGAATAGCCTCTCTTAATTCTCTTATCTGGCTTTTCAATTTCTCTATTTTGATCAAAGGCAGAAATGATCTCCGAGACACCGAATCTAAAGATATCCCTAGAAACAGTTTTTGGCTGGTTGGGGAAATTTAAGATTACACTTACCGGTAATCACTTTTTCATGAGCCCATGACAGCACCCTTGAGAGACCGCCTCCATCCAGGACAGGAAACGGGAACTGTCGTGGAGAGCTCTTAAGAAGCAGCTCTGCCCCTATACCACCAGTTAATTGCAAGAACTTGTCCCAAGACACAGCTAACACAAATTTCCTGTCCTGGATGAGGCGGTCTCTCAAGGGTGCTGTCATGGGCTCATTGAAAAGTGATTACCAGTAAATGTAACCTTAAATTTCACTTACGCCCATGACAGCACCCTTGAGAGACTAGTAGAATAGTAACCAGCTTGGGGGGGGGGGGGGGGGAAGACTGTCTGCGAAAGATAGCCGGTCCTCAGTATAAATCTAATCTGTAGTGTCGAAAAAAAGTACATGGAGAATTCCAGGTAGCAGCCCTACAAATTTGTTCTAGAGATGCATTAGCCCTCTCTGCTCAAGAGGTAGAAATGGATCTGGCTGAGTGAGCACCAAACCCAATGGGGGAGTTTCCCCTGCTCAGGAATATGCTAAGGTGATAGCCCCCACTATCCATCTAGCTAGCGTTCTAGAAGAAACTTTATAACCTCTGTTTCTTCCTCCAAATTGTACAAAAAGTCTAGAGGATTTCCTCCATTGACTAGTGACTTTCAAGTATTCAGATAGGCATCTTTTAACGTCTAGACAACGGAGCCTCCTTTCTTTCTCGTTCTTTGGGGACTGACACAAGGATGAAAGAACAATGTCTTGGGTTCTATGAAACAGGGAGACCACTTTAGGTAGAAAAGAAGGATCTGGTTTAACGAACACTCTATCCTCCAGGATGTTAGTATAAGGAGGAGAGGCTGAAAATCTCTCCCACGCGCCGGGCAGAGGTAATCGCCACCAGAAACGCGATTTTAAAAGACATTTTTAATAGACAAATTCTGTAGTGGTTCGAAAGGAGGCTCCATCATCATTCTAGACAAAACTAGATTAAGATCCCATGGGGGAACTGAGGGTCTGATCACAGGTTTAATCCTACTAATTACTCTAAAGAATCTTCTAATCCATGGATGATTGGCAATAGGGAAATAAAAAAAAGCACTAAGAGCAGAAACTTGTACCTTAAGAGTGCTAGGTCTTAGGTTCTTAGAGACCCTTTTGTAAAAAAATCTAATATTTTAGATATAGGAGGAGAACTCAAGTGATCTACCGTGTTTTTGAGAAGATTAAGAATGTCTTCCATATTCTGAGGTAAATAGTAGAGGTTACTTTTTTTCCTACATGATAAAAGGGTAGATACAACTACCTTAGATAGACCCCTGCTTTCTAGGATTTTCCTTTCAAATACCAGGCTGTTAGATGAAGGTTTCTCACTTCCGAATGGAAGACAGGACCCTGAAACAACAGATCCTGCCTGTCCGGAAGAATCCAGGGATCTGTAAGAGAAAGCCTTCTCAATCAGGTGAACCATGTTCTCCTTGGCCAGAAGGGGCGATCAAAATGAGCCTCATCTGTTCCTGCCTCAGCTTCTGTAACACTCTCGGAAGAAGCCTTAGAGGAGGAAAGGCATACAGAAGCTGATTCGTCCACGGAAGGGAGAAGGCGTCTATTCCTGTCGGAGAATCTTCCGGATTTGAGGAAAAGAATAGATGGCATTTTTTGTTTTCCCTGGTTGCAAAGAGGTCTACTTGAGGATGGCCCCAGAGCTAAATTATCTGTCTGAAGACTTCTTGGTTTAAACACCATTCTCCCTGATCTAGAAGGTTTCTGATTAAATAGTCTGCCACCTTGTTTTCTGTTCCCTTTAAGTGTACTGCTTTGATAAAAGGAACATAAGGAATAATCAAAAAATGTCTGCGGCTAAGGACATAAGAGTTTTTGATCTGATCCCTTCTTGCCTGTTTAGGTAGGATACCACTGTGGCATCGTCTGAGAAGATCTTTATTCCTTTTCCTTGTATTATGGGTAGGAATCTTAAAGCAAATAGAACTGCTCTGAGCTCTCTCATATTCTGGGAGTCCTGACTCTCCATTGAGCTCCATACCTCCTGTTCAACCCCCCATCCAGTCGGATTGGCGTCTGTGGTGATCGTAATCTGCTCCTGTAGATTCCAAGAAAAGCCCTGAGACAGATTTGAAGGATCCAGCCACCAAGTTAAGGATTGTATCACCTGATGGGTTAGAGGAAGCGGGCCATCCAATGGGGATAGTGATCCCTGCCACTCTATTAGAATCTGCCATTGAAGTGTTCTGGAGTGAAACAGGGCCCAATTGACGGCGGGTAACGTGGAGTAGGGGTGGGCGATATGGCCTAAAATCTATATTGCGATATAATTTTAAGCATGTGCGATATGCGATATATATCGCGATATATTGTTTTCTATATTTGGGGGGGCGTGTTTAAACTTTTTTTTACTTTTTATTTAATAACTATTAGTCTCCTTAAGGGCTAGAACGTAGAACCCTTGTCATATTCACCCTAATAGAGCTCTATTAGGGTGAATAGGACTTTACACTCTCCCTGCTGCCCTGTGCTTTGTGCACACAGCAGCAGGGAGCTGATCCCCCTCCCCTAAACGGTGCCATCCCCAGATCCCCCCCCTCCCCTAAACGGTGCCATCCCCAGATCCCCCCCTCCCCTAAACGGTGCCATCCCCAGATCCCCCCCTCCCCTAAACGGTGCCATCCCCAGATCCCCCCCCTCCCCTAAACGGTGCCATCCCAGATCCCCCCCCTCCCCTAAACGGTGCCATCCCCAGATCCCCCCCTCCCCTAAACGGTGCCATCCACAGATCCCCCCCTCCCCTAAACGGTGCCATCCCCAGATCCCCCCCCTCCCCTAACGGTGCCATCCCCAGACACCCCCCCCCCCCCCTAAACGGTGCCATCCACAGACACCCCCCCTCCCCTAAACGGTGCCATCCACAGACACCCCCCCTCCCCCTAAACGGTGCCAACCACAGACACCCCCCCCCCTCCCCTAAACGGTGCCATCCACAGACACCCCCCCTCCCCTAAACGGTGCCATCCACAGACACCCCCCCTCCCCTAAACGGTGCCATCCACAGACACCCCCCCTCCCCTAAACGGTGCCATCCACAGACACCCCCCCTCCCCTAAACGGTGCCATCCACAGACACCCCCCCCTCCCCTAAACGGTGCCATCCACAGACACCCCCCCTCCCCTAAACGGTGCCATCCACAGACACCCCCCCCTCCCCCCGACGCTCACAGGAATACATTTAAAACCTAATCAGTAACTTTAACTTTATTCATTGGTGATCTCTTTACTGTATACCTTACTAGGTCTTGGCTCCGATAACAGCAGGCAGTGCGGGGTGCAGCGCTCACTCACCGACGTCACGCGCCTGCGCCGTCTAGTGGGAGGAGCAGGCGCATGACGTCAGTGAGTGAGCGCCGCCCGCCCGCACTGCCTGCTGTTACCGGAGCTAAGACCTAGTAAGGTATACAGTAAAGAGATCACCAATTAATAAAGTTAAAGTTACTGATTAGTTTTTAAATGTGCTACTGTCAGCGGCGTGGCCCTGTATATTCTAACCCCCAGGCAAGCGTCCCTGTCACCATGGGAACGCCTGGGGGTTAGAATATACCATCGGATTTGAGTTTTCACGCGCTCACTGAGATCGTGAAAACTCAATGATTTACTGTCAGTCCCTCCCCTCCTCCTCTTTTGTCATTGGTGGTCAGCGGCAGCCGCGCACAGTGGGGAGGGAGGGACTCTCTCCTTCTCCACTGTGCCGGCTCAGGAGAAGATGGTGCGCGCAGAGAGCGCGATCATATCGCGGTCCGGCGATATAGGCGATATGCTCAAAATCCATATCGTGGCACAAATTTATATCGCATATCGCCCACCCCTAACGTGGAGGTAATTTTGCCTATAACTGCCATACCCTGTCTGATGGTTCGATCTTTTGAGGTTACCATCTCTTAATCAGGATATCTTGTGCTGAGGAAAGATACAACATAGGTTCACCGAATCCAGAACCAGCCCTAGAAATACACAACTTTGGGAAAGGGTCAGTTTTGACTTTCCCCAGTTTATTTGCCATCCTAGTTTTGTCAAAATTTCTAATACATCTAGGAGGTGAGAGGTTAACCTGTTTGGGACACATGACGTACTGGTACGGCATGTTGCCCCGGTACTTAAGGACACATGGAGGTACCAGTACGTCATGTGTAGTTCCGATCACCGCCACCCGGTGATCGGAACTGGGTGCCTGCTCAAATCATTGAGCAGGCACCCGGGGACAATGCGCCGGGGGACCCTGTGACACCCCCCATGTCGGCGATCGCAGCAAACCGCAGGTCAATTTAGACCTGCGGTTTGCTGCGTTTCCGGGTCTCTGGGGACCAGATAACCCGGAACAGGATGGTGATCAGTGGTGTGATAATACACCACCAATAACCATCCTTCGATCCTGAGAGGTGATGGTGACATTACCTCTCAGGATCGCCTCTCATTAGTCGGCTGGGCATTTCAAATTACAGCAGCGCTCCTCTCCTCCTTTTCAGTCCGGGAGCCGAGGAGAGAGAGAGCTGCACATCGATCTCCAGAGCCAGCACCCCCATCTGTTTAGGGATCATCAGCCAGCACCCCCATCTGTGCCCCAGCACCCCCAAGGTATTTAGGGAAAGGTTAGGGTAGGCAGGGATATTCAGGGAAAGTTAGTGAAAAAAAAAAAAAAAAAAATATGTTTTTGTTGCATCACCCTAAATTGGGTGTCTGGGGTCCACAGCACAGCTGTGTGACCCTAGAACCCCAGGGGTGCTGCAGCTTGCCCCTCCCCCCAAACTTTTTTTGGGGCGCAAGCACTCTTAGCGCCCGGCCACTGTTAGCGCATCGCACACCCCACCGCTGATCAACTTCGGACGGTTGATCAGCGAGTTTGAATTTATTTATTTTTAAAAATTGTCTTTTTTTTGTCTGTTAGGTTTAGGGCAAGTTCGTGAACACCCGTGCCACCACACACACACACTCCCCTATGGCCCGCCGGATTTTCTCAGCCGAGCAGGCATACGCCCAGCTTGCCTCCGAGTCCGAGAGCCCCAGTGAGGACGAGGATGACCCCACTTTCCTTAGGTCATCCGCGTCCTCCTCATCATCTAGCGATGATGATGAGCCCCCAAGGCGGCGGAGACTTCGCCAGGTGGAGCAAGGGGACCGCCATGCTAGGGACCCTGTGTCCCACACTAGTACGAGCCACTCTGGGGCTCGTACTAGTTTTCCGTCCCACCAGTTAAGTCCACCGGGGCCCCGTGCCGGTGAACTTGCATGGTATACCCCAGGGCGTTTTGAGCCCGCGATTCCTGATTTTGTAGGCCAACCAGGAATCCAGATTTCCACAGTGGGCTTCACTGAATACGACTACTTTAGTATTTTTTCAGTGACCACTTTGTAAATCTAATGGTGGAGCAAACAAACCTGTACGCCCAACAGTTTGTTGCTCAACACTCAGGCTTTCTTTTGGCTAGGCCTGGTGGCTGGACTCCGGTCAGTGCAGCCGAGATGAGGACGTTTTGGGGCCTCGTGCTGCACATGGGCCTAGTCAAGAAACCTAGTGTCAGGCATTACATAGCACCCACTGCTAGATAAAGGTTACCACCTGTACGTGGATAACTTTTATACTAGTATCCCCTTCTTCCAGTCCCTCGCCGCCAGATCCATGTCTGCTTGTGGGACCGTGCAGAAAAATCAACGCGGCCTCCCTACCCACCCCTTCTAGGTACCTATCCCCAGGGGTGAGACCCGTGCCCTTACCAGTGGAAACCTGTTGCTGGTCAGATATAATGACAAGGGGGATGTCCTTGTACTGTCCACAATTCATGGTAACGGCATCAGCCCTGTCCCTGTGCGAGGTACCGCGGCAACGGTCCTCAAGCCCGATTGTATCGGCGACTACAACCGGTATATGGGAGGAGTTGATCTCTCTGATCAAGTCCTCAAGCCATATAATGCCATGCGCAAAACGCGGGCATGGTACAAAAAGCTGCGGTCTACTTGGTGCAGGTTGCCTTCTACAACTCTTTTGTGCTGTCCCGGAGCACTGGCAACACAGAGAAATTCCTTCAGTTCTATGAGGCACTCCTCAAGTACCTGATCTTTTCTGAACGGGAAAGAGCACGCCGGAGTACCTCGGGAACTGGAGGAGGCCGGATCGTCCCTGGACAACACTTTCCAGGTGTGGTCCCCCATACTGGAAAGGAGGGACGGACCCAAAAAAGTTGCAGAGTGTGTCACAGGAGGGGGATACGGAAGGACACCACTACGTGCCCCAATCATCCAGGCCGCTGCATTATTGGTTGCTTCAGAGAGTACCACACTTACATGGAGTACTAAATTTATATTCCCCTTCCCCAATTTAGCCACTGACAATCGGATAAAAAACTATGGTTCTCAGACTTGAGACACTAAAACGAAAAAACGAATTTTTATTTTATTTAGTAAAACTAAAATAAAAAAAGTAGACATATTAGGTATCGCTGCGTCCGTAAGAATCTGCTCTCTAAAAATACCCTATGACCTAACCCCTCAGATGGACAGGGTTAAAAAAATATATATAAAACTGCCAAAAAAGCAATTTTTTGGCAAATTTTCCATTTTAATCATTTTTTTCCAGTAACAAAGCCAAACAAAACTTAATATTTATTACCCTGATTCTGCAGTTTACAAAAACACCCCATATGTGGTCGTAAAACTGCTGTATGACCAAACGGCAGGGTTCAGAAGGAAAGGAACGCCGTATGGTTTCTGGAAGGCAGATTTTGATGGCTTTTTTTGGCCATGTCCCATTTCAAGCCCCCCTGATGCACCCCTAGAGTAAAAACTCCATAAAAGCGACCCCATCTAAGAAACTACACCCCTCAAGGTATACAAAACAGATTTTAGAAACTTTTCTAACCCTTTAGGTGTTCAACAGTTTATTGCAAATGGAGATGAAATTTCAGAATTTCTATTTTTGGTAACCTTGCCTCACAAAAATGTAATATAGAGCAACCAAAAATCATATGTACCCTAAAAATAGTCCCAACAAAACTGCCACCTTATCCCGTAGTTTACAAAATGGGGTCACTTTTATGGAGTTTCTACTCTAGGGGTGCATCAGGGGGGCTTCAAATGGGACATGGTGTAAATAAACCAGTCCAGCAAAATCTGCATTCCAATAACCACACGGCGCACCTTTCCCTCTACGCCCTACTGTATGCCCGTACAGTAGTTTACGGCCACATATGGGGTGTTTCTGCAAACTACAGAATCGGGGCAATAAATATAGCTGTTAACCCTTGCTTTGTTACTGGAAAAATAGATAAAAATGGAAAATTTGCAAAAAAATTGAAATTCTCAAATTTCATCTCCATTTGCCAATAACTCTTGTGGAACACCTAAAGGGTTAACAACGTTTGTAAAATCAGTTTTGAATACCTTAAGGGCTGTAGTTTCTATTATGTAAGCCTCACAAAGTGACTTCAGACCTGAACTGGTCCCTAAAAATTGGGTTTTTGAAAATTTTAGAAATTTCAAGATTTGCTTCTAAACTTCTAAGCCTTGTAAAGTCCCCAAAAATAAAATGTCATTCCCAAAATGATCCTAACATGAAGTAGACATATGGGGAATGTAAAGTAATAACTATTTTTGTAGGTATTACTATGTATTATAGAAGTAGAGAAATTGAAACTTGGAAATTTGCAAATTTTTCAAACTTTTTGGCAAATTTGGTATTTTTTAATAAATAAAAATGATTTTTTTTACTCCATTTTACCAGTGTCATGAAGTACAATATGTGACGAAACTGGCAAATTTGGTATTTTTTAATAAATAAAAATGATTTTTTTTACTCCATTTTACCAGTGTCATGAAGTACAATATGTGACGAAAAAACAATCTCAGAATGGCCTGGATAAGTCAAAGCGTTTTAAAGTTATCACCACATAAAGTGACACTGGTCAGATTTGCAAAAAAATAGCCTGGTCCTTAAGGTGAAAATTAGCCCGGTCCCTAAGGGGTTTAAAGGTTATTTGATTCTGCCGCCACTAGAAAATCGCCCAAATAAGGAATAACCAAAATATCGCTTTCCCTTATGTGGGCCATAACCTCTGCCATCAACTTTGTAAAGAGTCTGGGATATTCCAAACGAAAGTGCTCTGTATTGTAAATGATGAACTTGGCCTTGCATGGAAACTGCCACTGAGATATTTTTGGAAATCTGCATGAATTGGGATGGGGTAATCTGCATCTTTTATGTCTATGGCGGCTATGACACAGTCTTTGAATAGATGTTTTATTACAGACTGTACAGATTCCATTCAGAATTTTTTGTATTTTAGGAATTGATTTAAGTCTCTCAGGTTTATAATCATTTTGAATGCTCAGTCTGGCTTGGGTACAAGGAAAAGGGACAAATAAAACCCCCTCCCCTTCTCTGAGTCCGGAACAGGAACCAGAACGTTTTTCTTTAGGCCGAGTTCACACGAACGTGTGTGACCCGTGCCCGTGCTGCGGCCTGCAAATAGCGGGCCACAATGCACGATCGCCGGCCGTAGGTCAGCCACATCGGATCGCGGACCCATTCACTTTAATGGCCCGAGAAAAGAGACAAAGTCTTCCCCCCACGGGACAGAAAGCGTCATTGTTGACCAGCGTTGGGCCCTGAAGTGGACTGAGAATTAAAGGGTTTCTATCATCAGAAAAATCGTTATGTAGCTGGCTGACATTAGAAATGTGCTAATGTCACCAGAACATAACTATGATTTTTAACTCCCTGCCTGCCGCCGTTCCCTCAAAATAAAGACTTATAATATGCTAATGAGCCTCTAGGTACTACTGGGGCGTTGCTGCAGCACCTAGAGGCTCCGTCTTCTCACCCTTTGGCACGCCCATGTCCAGTTGATTGATGTCCTAGTTCTCCTCTGTGCCCGTAAAATCCTGCGCCGTCCCGTTTAGTATTCGGCGCAGGCGCAGTGAGTGAAGCCGGCAGCAGAAGAGAGTCCTTCACTCACTGTGCCTGCGCCAAATACTAAACGGGACGGCGCAGGCGCGGGATTTTACGGGCACAGAGGAGAACTAGGACGTCAATCAACTGGACATGGGCGTGCCAAAGGGTGAGAAGACAGAGCCTCTAGGTGCTGCAGCAACGCCCCAGTAGCACCTAAAGGATCATTAGCATATTATAAAATTATTTTATTTTGAGGGAACGACGGCAGGCCGGGAGTTAAAAAAAAAAAAAAAATCATACAGTTATGTTATGCTGACATTAGCACATCGCTAATGTCAGCCAGATACATAACAATTTTTCTGATGACAGAAACCCTTTAAAGAGGAATCCCTTATCCTTCTTATTCCTGTTTTCTTGTCGAAAATTCTGTCTTTTGTCTATTGAAAATTTATTTATTTCTGCAAAAAAAACTGTTGTCTTTGGGAGGTCTGGAGACAGAAACCCTTTTTTTATCAGAGGCCTTCTATAAAAAGTCATCCAGGACCGGTCGAAAGAGAATCTCCCTGGCATGAAATAGAGCCAAAGTTTATTCTTTGAACTCGTGTCCCCAGACTATCCCTTAACCCCTTATGGACCGGGCTCATTTTTTTACCTTAAGGACCAGGCCATTTTTTTGCAAATCTGACCAGTGTCACTTTATGTGGTGATAACTTTAAAACGCTTTTACTTATCCAGGCCATTCTGAGAATGTTTTTTCGTCACATATTGTATTTCATGACACTGGTAAAATGGAGTAAAAAAAAAATAATAATTTTATTTATAAAAAAAAATCCAAATTTACCAAAAAATTTTAAAAATTAGCTAATTTCCAAAGTTCTATTTCTCTACTTCTATAATACATAGTAATACCTCCAAAAATAGTTATTAATTTACATTCCCCATATGTCTACTTCATGTTTGGATCATTTTGGTAATGCCATTTTATTTCTTGGGGACGTTAAAAAGCTTAGAAGCAAATCTTGAAATTTTCAGAAAATTTCTAAAACCCACTTTTTCAGGACCAGTTCAGGTCTGAAGTCACTTTGTGAGGCTTGCATAATAGAAACCACCCAAAAATGACCCCATTTTACAAACTACACACCCTCAAGGTATTCAAAACTGATTTTTTACTAACTTTGTAAACCCTTTAGGTGTTCCACAAGAATTAATGGAAAATAGAGATAACATTTCAAAATTTCACTTTTTTGGCGAATTTTCCATTTTAATCCTTTTTTTTCCGCTAACAAAGCAAGGGTTAACAGCCAAACAAAACAATAATTACGGCCCTGATTCTGTAGTTTACAGAAATACCCCATATGTGGTCGTAAACTGCTGTACGGGCACACGGCAGGGCGCAGAAGGAAAGGAATGCCATACATATGGGGTATTTCTGTAAACTACAGAATCTGGGCCGTAATTATTGTTTTGTTTGGCTGTTAACCCTTGCTTTGTTAGCGGAAAAAAATGGATTAAAATGGAAAATTCCGCCAAAAAAGTCCAGCAAACCATACGGTTTTTGGAAGGCAGATTTTGCTGGACTGGTTTTTTGACACCATGTCCCATTTGAAGCCCCCCTGATGCACCCCTAGAGTAGAAACTCCAAAAAAGTGACCCCATTTTGGAAACTACGGGATAGGGTGGCAGTTTTGTTGGTACTATTTTAGGGTACATATGATTTTTTTTGGTTGCTCTATATTACACTTTTTGTGAGACAAGGTAACAAGAAATAGCTGTTTTGGCACAGTTTTTATTTTTTGTTATTTACAACATTCATCTGACACGTTAGATCATGTGGTATTTTTATAGAGCAGGTTGTCACGGACGCGACAATACCAAATATGACAACTTTTTTTGGTTGGTTGTTTCAGTTTTACATAACAAAGCTTTTTTTTAAACGATTCTTTAGTGTCTCCACATTCTGAAAGCGATAGTTTTATTAATTTTTTGGGCAACTGTCTTGTGTAGGGGCAAATTTTTTTTCGGGATGAGATGACGGTTTGATTGGCACTATTTTGGGGTGCCTTTTATGACTTTTTGATCACTTGCTATTACACTTTTTGTGATGTAAGGTGACAAAAAATGGACTTTTACACACACACACACACACACACACACACACACACACACATTCATATCAATTTACAAAACATATGTGTTCAATTCATTACAATTAAAAAGCAATCAGAAAAAAAATATACAATAGATTTACATAATAATAAAGTGTAAGGCCTCTTTCACACTTGCGTTGTCCGGATCCGGCGTGCACTCCACTTGCCGGAATTACACTCCGGATCCGGAAAAACGCAAGTGTACTGAAAGCATTTGAAGACGGAACCGTCTTCCAAATGCTTTCAGTGTTACTATGGCACCCAGGACGCTATTAAAGTCCTGGTTGCCATAGTAGGAGCGGGGAGCGGGGGAGCGGTATACTTACAGTCCGTGCGCATGGATGACGTGTCCAATGCGACCACATGATCCATGCGCTTGGGGCGCCCTGACGTCACTCTGGAGCGCCCCGGGAGCCGCACGGACGGTAAGTACACTGCTCCCCCGCTCCCCACTACACTTTACCATGGCTGCCAGGACTTTAGCGTCCCGGCAGCCATGGTAACCACTCTGAAAAAGCTAAATGTCGGCTCCGGCAATGCGCCGAAACGACGTTTAGCTTAAGGCCGGATCAATGCCTTTCAATGGGCATTAATTCCGGATCCGGCCTTGCGGCAAGTGTTCCGGATTTTTGGCCGGAGCAAAAAGCGCAGCATGCTGCGGTATTTTCTCCGGCCAAAAAAACGTTCCGTTCCGGAACTGAAGACATCCTGAACGGATTTCACTCCATTCAGAATGCATTGGGATAATCCTGATCAGGATTCTTCCGGCATATAGCCCCCGACGACTGAACTCTATGCCGGAAGACAAGAACGCAGGTGTGAAAGAGCCCTAAGGGTACTTTCACACTTGCGTTTTTCTTTTCCGGCATAGAGTTCCATCACAGGGGCTCTATACCGAAAAAGAACTGATCAGTTTTAGCCCCATGCATTCTGAATGGAGAGTAATCCGTTCAGTTTGCATCAGGATGTCTTCAGTTCAGTGGTTTTGACTGATCAGGCAAAAGAGAAAACCGCAGCATGCTACGGTCTTATCTTCGGCTAAAGACTTGCCTGAATGCCGGATCTGCATTTTTTCCTATAGGAATGTAGTAGTGCCGGATCCGGCATTCAGAATACCGGAATGCCGGATCAGTCTTTCCAGTATGCGCATGCGCAGGCTGAAAAAAAAGGTGAAAAAATAAATGCCGGATCCGTTTTTGCCGGATGACACCGGAAAGACGGATGCAGAATTTCAATGCATTTTTTCGACTTATCAGGCATTTTAAGACTGATCAGGATCCTGATCAGTCTTACTAATGCCATCAGTTAGCATACATTTTGCCTCATCCGGCAGGCAGTTCCGGCGACGGAACTGCTTGCCGGATCTCTCTGCCGCAAGTGTGAAAGTAGCCTAACACAGACATTGTCTGTGTTACACTTTATTATTATGTAAATCTTTGTATATTTTTTTCTGATTGCTTTTTAATTGTAATGAATTGAACACATATGTTTTGTAAATCGATATGATTCAGCACAACGCTATATATACTTAGACTTTGTCTGTACACACTGCTTGAGGAAGGCTCCTGTAAAGAGCCAAAACGTCACCTGTCCTTTCTGGGTAAATAAAGTATATATATATATATATATATATATATATATATATATATTTTTTTTTTATAGAGCAGGTTATTACGGACGCGGCGATACCTAGTGTAGTGCATTTTTTATTTTATTTTTTAAATCAGTGATAAGTGTTTTTTTATTTTTACCCAGACCCACTTGGTTCTTAAAGATCCAGTGGGTCTGATGTCTGTATAATAACAGTACACTGTGTACTGTACTGTATTTTCACTTTACACTTAGTCTTATCAGACTTCTGCCTTTAGCAGAAGTCTGATCAGACTTAGCCTTACTATGGCAAGCCGGATGCCTTCCATCACTCGCTGCCACAACAGAGCAGAGCTGTGATCTCGTCAAGAATCGGGGGCTGAAACGGCACAGCAGCCCCCGATGGAAAAGAGGGAGGGGGCTCCCTCCCTGTTAACTCCTTCCATACAGCGGTCCCTACGGACTGCGGCATGGAAGGGGTTAAACGGCTGACATCTGTGAACACAGATGTCAGCCGTTTCAAGCAGAGTGTCAGGGGTTAAAAATATAAAAAGTTAGGTAATTTTGAAGTTTCTGATCCCCGCAGTCACGGACCGCAGGGATCAGAAACTTCCGAAAGCGCTGTAAACGACACAGTTTCGATCACCGCCTACGGTACATCATGTGTCCCCAAGAGGTTAAGCCAAATAGCTCTTCTTGCAAAATTAGATAGAGCTGCTGACCTTGCATTTAATTTTAATGCATCCGAGATGGTCTACTGCTTTAAGGATGGTAGGGAACACTGCTAGTAATTGGTCTCTGGAGGTTTTATTCTGGATATGGGACTCCAGTTCCTGTAGCCCTAGCTTTAACGACCTGGCAGTAGAGGTTGTGGCAATATTCGGTTTAAATGCCTGGGTAGAGGCTTCACATACTTTAAGGTAAACGATTGCTCGTCTATCCATAGGATCCTTTAAAGCACCAAGATCTTTAAATGGCAAATCAGATTTTTTGGAGATCTTAGTGATTGGGGCGTCATTTTCTTTTAACATTTTTGGGAATAAAAAACAAACAAACAAAAAAACACTTCGTCAGGTTTTTTCCTTTCTTTTTGAATTAAAAATTTTATGTTTTCATTTAATGGAAACACTCTTGATCTTTTGTGCCCCACATCACCAAACATTATATCTTGGACCGACTTCTGTTCTCTAGATTCATCCACTTTTATAGTTGCTATATTAGCCTTCAGCAGAAATTCCGTATCCTCAGGGGAAAGGTCTACCCATGGTTTCCCCATCCGAAGAAGAGTTTGAAACTTCTAGGATTTCTCCCTGCTCGTTCTCGTCTGAAGAATCCGAATCAGATACCATGGTAGAGTGACCCTGTTTGCCTGAGGCTGAGGAAGGAGGTACTTCTTAAACATTTTCATTGAATCAGAAACTTCAGCTTTGACAATGTCCTTAATACTCTGAAGCAGAGATGGGGATTCCTCCTCTACCACCTTGTCCACACAATGCTGACATAATAATTTAGACCAGGAAGGGGCAAGCTTTTCTTGCATACAGCACACTCTTTCCCTCTGTTTTTTGTGGTAGCTTTCCCTAGGGCCCTCTTTGATACTCTAAAAATAAAAATAGAGAACAAGCCCCTATTAGAACCTGACAGAGGAAAAATAAAAGTTGGGGATTGACCCCCTTACCCCACCAGGAGTACTGGTCTGGCCTCATGACCTTCCTGGATATCAGCACGCTGACTACTCTCATCCTCCATGATAGACAGCGATAAAGCGTCTTCCATAAGGGATCCACCGATGCTTGTAGGCTGGCTGGGCTCCTTCTGACCATGCACTGGAGGGTTTTAAATACCCTAGGTCGGGTCCCTGCCGGTGCTCCCATGTGGCCTCAGTAGGAAATGTCCCTCCTCTACTTCCAGAATGCTCATGCACATGCGTTCCAAATACCGGAAGTTGCACGGCGCAACTTCCAGTTCGCGCGCAGATCACGCAGTACAAAGCTCTCCCCCCGCCTCTTTAAGTTTCCCGGGCAGGGAGGCAGGCAGAGAAAAGGCCCCGGACTTCCTAAACGCCAGGAGGATCTGACGTGTCAGCATTATCTCACGGTTATGCTGGGACTGCCTAGGAACACCGGTCCGATGATGCATCCAGGAGGCAGAAGGAAAGGCCCCAGACTTTGCAGGAGGCTCCTAGTGGAGACTTACACCGCACCAGGTAACCCCTATCACGAGTGTCTCAGGGGCTCCTGCAGCCTAAATCTAGCTCTCCACAAAATATCGTCCTATCCATAGGACAGGAAACAGAAACTGGTGGTATAGGGGCAGAGCCCCTCAAGAGCTCTCCACGAAAGTTCCTGTTTCCTGTCCTGGATGGAGGCGGTCTCTCAAAGGGCTGTCATGGGCGTAAGGGAAATCAAAGGCAGAAACGAGCTCTGAGACAACCGAATCTAAAGATATCCCTAGAAACAGTTTTCGGCTGGTTGGGGAAAGATCTGATTTCTCCCAATTGATGATCCACCCTAGCGATTGGAGGTGGTCTAGAACTTTCTTTAAGTGATCCTGTAGTAGATCTTTGTTGGCCGCTATCACTAGAAAGATCGTCCAGACACGGGATTGCTTCTGGTCTTAGTGCCGCTACCACCTCCGCCGTGATCTTGGTAAAGACTCTCGGCGCTGAGGAAATTCCGAAGGGGAGACATACAAATTGATAATGTTGGATGCGACCCCTCCTGCGTATTGCAAATCTTAGGAATTTTCTTGATGTTTTGTGTATCGGGATATGGTAATAGGCATCCCTAAAATCGATGGAGGCCAATACCAATTTATTTTTTATTAATTTTACTGCTGATCTTAACGTTTCCATCTTGAACTTTTGATAGGTAACAGGTTTGTTCAAGGGTTTTAGATTTATTATAATTCTGGAGTTCCCGTTAGTTTTTTTCACTTAGAATAGGCGAGACTATCCTAGCTGATCTTTTGGGACAGGTTCTATTGCTCCTAATTTTAGTAAATCTTTTATGCCTGTCGTTAAGGTACCTTGTTGAGAGGGGGGGGGACAGTGGTGATAAATTTTTCTGGAGGGGAAAAAGGAGCTGAGTCTTCCACCTACTTGAATGGCATCATTGTTTCGGTTTAGAGGAGGTCTCCCCTCTGTTAGGGTAAAAAGTAAATTTCTTGTCCTTACCTTCTTCTGCATAACTCCACCTCCCCGATTTTATTGATTAGATGAATCTCCAATTACTCTAACCACGAGTTAAGGGTTCTAGCTACACAAGTAGAAGCCACCCCTGGTTTAAGAAAAGCTGCCGTAGCCTCCCAGGTTTTCCTTAGTAGGCCCTCTGCTTTCCTATCCATAGGATCTTTAGGTTGCACTGAATCTTCAAATGGTAGGGTGGTATGTTTAGCTACATTAGCCACGGGAGCATCTACTCTGAGAATGGATTCCCAATCGGTGCAATCCTCATCACTAAAGGGATAGCGCCTCTTGATACCCCCTGGGAATGAGAGATCCTTTATCTGGATTCTTCTATTTAGACTTAATTAACTTCTGAATATTATCTGGAACTGGGAATATAGATTTCCTCTTTTCCCCCAGCCCCCCAAACATCTCTTGCTGCACCGACTTAGGTTTTTTAGGCACTTCCATCTGAATTGTGGCTCTAATCGCCTTTGTAAGCTCATCAATGTCATCCGGATTAAATAAGAACTGTTTATATTTGTTATCTTCTTCAGAAGATGCATATGTTTTTTCCGAGCCTCCCAAAACGTCAGAATCTGAGTCAGACACCGATTGCGACTATCACGGATGATTTAAGGAGGGTTAGGGGGAGTTGGATCCTGGGAAGCTAGTGAGGACTGAACCTCTTCCTTAACCAATGTCCTGATTTCTTCCAGGAAACTAGAGGATTCAGCTTTACCACATTAGAAGTGCATTCCTTACATAAGGGTTTAGCTCCTGTGCTGGGTAAACACTTATAACATATTCCACATTTTCTTGTCTTTTTGGAGCTGAAGCAGAATCCTTTTCTCATGAAACTGTAAGGGAGAGAAGGACCAGCTAACCAGGGAATGGAGGTGGTACACAGTGTGCCTGATACCAGGGCTACTCATAACTCTTGGATTTGATGCAGGCTCGGCTCCAGCGTCTGACGTCACACGCCGGCGTCCGGAGGGAGCACATCAGTGTCGCTCCGTTTGCCATCTTCCTTCCCCAATGCATGAAATCCGTCTGGACTGTCACAGGGGGATCTTGGCATGGGACACAGGCCGTGCACAGGCCACCAGAGGAGGAGGAGGGAGAGCCGCACTGTGGATCAGACCTCGGCCTGCATATGTGTTTAACAGGTGGGCCCCAAAGAGCCTCCATGCACCTCTCCTGTAGGACAGGAAAAACACTGGTGATGAAGGGGAAGGGGTGGGATTTAAACCTCTGTTTTTCCTGTCCTATCAGAGGAAGTCAGTCTCAGGATGTGCTGTCATGGAGACGACTAGGGAATCCTTAGCTTAGTGGGGCAGGCAGCTGGCATTATTACCGGAGAACCCCTTTACGGCAAGTGCTGGCCTTTTTGACACGTCAGTGAATCATGGACATGTGTTGTCTCCACGCACCGCTCATGTACCCACTGACTTTACAGCGTGTATTAACACATCTGCAGATCTCCACGGACCATGGGCCTGTGGTGACACCACGGAAGCAGGCCCTATTTTGTATGTGCTTACAGATCCCTCTGACACAAAGTCTATGGGGCCATAAGAACCACAGATGCGATCAGTGTTTGGTCCGTGGATTTCATGGAGCACTGGTAGGAGACACTCTTAAAACTACCTTTAGGCCTAGCAGTGTCCGTGGCATATGGATGACACACTGATTCTTCATGGATAAACCACTTGTCACGGATGTCATCATGGACGTGTGAAAGAGGCCTTATTATATTGTTTATGGAATACTCTAATTATAGTAAGGCTCATTACACACATCAGCTGCTACAGAACATCTTTTTGGAGAGGCAGTATTAGACTAATTTCTAGTTGATAACACAAAATGCTGTGCCCATTAAACGAGTTCTGCAGCAGGTGAGGCCATCAGGCTAGGGCTAGATGGTGGGCTGTATCTGTGGGACATGCAATGTCAGGCTGCTACATCGCACCCAGTGGCAATGCAATACGTACATCACAGTGCAGATATCTACACCTGCTGGATTTCTCAGCGACCACAATTACTACCATTAGGTTTAGGGCCTCATGATCCGTGACCGTTTTTTCGTCCGTGGGTCTTCCTTGATTTTGGAGGATCCACGGACATGAAAAAAAATGTCGTTTTGGTGTCCGCCTGGCCGTACGGAGCCAAACGGATCCGTCCTGAATTACAATGCAAGTCAATGGGGACGGATCCGTTTGACGTTGACACAATATGGTGCAGTTTTCAAACGGATCCGTCCCCCATTGACTTTCAATGTAAAGTCAGGAGTTAATATACCATAGGATCTGAGTTTTCTCCATTCGATGGTATATTTTAACTTGAAGCGTCCCCATCACCATGGGAACGCCTCTATGTTAGAATATACCGTCGGATTTGAGTTACATCGTGAAACTCAAATCCGACAGTATATTCTAACACAGAGGCGTTCCCATGGTGATGGGGACTCTTCAGGTTAGAATATACTAAAAGAACTGTGTACATGACTGCCCCCCTGTAGTTAACACATTGGTGGCCAGTGTGGCCGGCCCCCCCCCTCCCTCCCCTGTAGTTAACTCATTGGTGGCCAGTGGGCCCCCTCCCCCTCCCTTGTAGTTAACTCATTGGTGGCCAGTGGGCTTCGGATCCGTCTGTATAAAAACTAACCTACGGATCACGGACACGGGATGCCAATCTTGTGTGCATCCGTGTTCGTTCACGGACCCATTCAAGTCAATGGGTCCGTGAACCGTTGGCCGTGAAAAAAAATAGGACAGGTCATATTTTTTTCACGGCCAGGAAACACGGATCACGGATGCGGCTGCAAAACGGTGCATTTTCCGATTTTTCCACGGACCCATTGAAAGTCAATGGGTCCGCGAAAAAAAACAGAAAACGGCACAACGGCCACGGGTGCACACAACGGTCGTGTGCATGAGGCCTTAGGAGAAGACATGGCAGCAGGAAACTATAGGTCAGGGATGGCCAACCTGAGGCTCTCCAGATGTTGCAAAACTACAACTCCCAGCATGCCCAGACTGCCAACAGCTATCAGCCTACAGCAGGGCATGGTGGGAAATGTAGTTTTACAACAGCTGGAGAGCCACAGGTTGGCCATGCCTGCTATAGGTCATCATGACAGCTAAAACAACCCTTTTCGTCGTGCCTACATAGAACTTGTTCAGTAGGTTCCATTGTGACCAGTGAATACAGAAGCTGCAGGGAGGGGTGGGATTCGGCAAGTACATCCTGGTTGGAGTTGATATTACCCTGCTATATCCTAATGAAGATAAGTAGTCACATAACACTGCCACGTTAACTCCATGGAACAATCCTGCCGCCCGGGCACGCCATGTAATACAATGAACCCCAGTATTCTGTCAGTAAATCTGATGATCCACATTCCACAGTGTCGTATATACCCCGGCGTGGTCACCTTCTAAATGAAAGAAGAGCAGGAGGCTCACAAGAAGGTTTAATTCCTTGCATTTTTCTGGAGAAGATGGCCACCAGACATTGGCGGTTGAACTTGAGCATTGACTATTGCGGTACAGCCCACATGGCGGGTCTGCAGCGGATCTACCCAAGAGCCACCCAAAATTATCTGGTATTCATGGTGGCCTTCCTACTGGATTTGCAGCAGGTCTTCTGCTGCTTTCAACCTCTACATTAGGCCTCATGCACACGACCGTTGTGTGCATCCGCGGCCGTTGCTCCGTTTTCCGTTTTTTTTCGCGGACCCATTGACTTTCAATGGGTCCGTGGAAAAATCGGAAAATGCACCGTTTGGCTTCCGCGTCCGTGATCCGTTTTTCCAGTCCGTGAAAAAAATATGACCTGTCCTATTTTTTTCACTGACAACGGTTCACGGACCCATTCAAGTCAATGGGTCCGTGAAAAATCACGGATGCACACAAGATAGTCATCCGTGTCCGTGATCCGTGTCCGTGAACCGTGTCCGTTTTTCCTATCATTTTCAATGCAAACTTGACTTAGTTTTTTTTTTCACTTTTCATGTCCGTGGATCCTCCAAAAATCAAGGAAGACCCACGGAAGAAAAAACGGTCACAGATCACGGAACAACGGAAATCCGTTTTGCAGACCGCAAAAAAAAACGGTCGTGTGCATGAGGCCTTAGGTTGACAGTCTCAGGTAAAACCGGCAGAATAAACTGGGGACTGAAATCCCGCACCACAAACCAGTTCACACTGGGGGCTTCTCTGCAGCGTGTGGATGGGATTTCGGGAATGGCTTCCTCTTTGCTGGTAAATGCAGCAGGTTTTCAGCATGAAATTCCACTAGGAAGAATTTGCAAACCCCATTATTTAATAGGTCGTTATGGGCCGGGGGTCGCCCAATCAGGACCTCACACTTACTGATGGTTGGGCGTCCTATCAGCGGGAGGATTATCTAAAGGGGATAGATCTGCCCTTTGTGGAAGATGGTGCAACCAGGCACATAGGGGCAGATTTACTAACGGTGTAAAATAGTCACAAGTCCCCTTTATTAACCGGCTGTGCGACAATATTTAGGTGCATGGTCAGTTTTACACCGTGTCCACCAGATGGGACTGACAGGGGCCTTTACAGGGTCAGGACTCCAACCCCGGAAAATTTACTAACATTTACACCTGGAAAAACGACACCAGCCAGGGGTTGTCGTCGTTTTTACTATAGGTACATGGACTGCCATAGATGCACACCTCGTCATAAACTAGACGAATTTAATGGCAGCACAGAGGGGGAAACTAAGCTGTTGTCGGGTGATGCCCGTATTGCGGCCCGCAAACAGCGGTTCCGCAATATACAGGCACCGGCCAATTGTGCATCACATCATGGATGCAGACCCAGTCACTTGAATGGGTCCACAATCTGGAAGGTGCGGTGCAGAACCAAGGCATGGAACCCCACGGAAGCACTACGGAGCGCTTGCATGGTTTTCTGTCCGTGCCTCCGCACCGGGGGAAAAAAATATGACCATGTTCTATTTTTTGCGGTGCGGACGGATCACGTACCCATTCAAATTGACCAAATCCACCTGCAGCAGCTGCATGGATAGTGCCCATGCATTGGAGACCACAATATGAGCCCTTACTATCAGTATTGGGCATGGCTCCACAGACTGACATTAGCGCCATGTCATGGACCTTTTCCACTTGGACCCAAATTTCCCCCAGGTAAGGCTACCTTCACATCTGCGTTTTCAATTCCAGTTTTGAGATCCGGCAGAGGATGTCACAACCGGAATTAAACGGTTCAATTTGACCCCATTCATTGTCAATAGGGACATAAGTACGCATCCGTTCCGTTTAGTTGCGTTTTGGCTGCAAGCTGCGGTTGTGTGTCCAGTTTTCGAAACTGAACAAACTGAATGGTGCTGAATCCACTTTTTTTGTTAGCGATACCGGATCCGGTTTGTTAAGTTCATCCGGATGTATTAAATGGTACGGATCCGTTTTATTCCGTTTTGAGATCCTCTGCCGGATCTCAAAACTAGAATTAGCAACGCAGATATGAAAGTAACCCAATATGCAGTGTACGTGTGCTGTATACTATGTTACATACGCAGTGTACGTGTGCCGCATGCTATGTTACATACGCAGTGTACGTGTGCCGTATACTGTTACATAGGAAGTGTACGTGTGCTGTATACTGTTAAATACGCAGTGTACGTGTGCCGTATACTGTTACATACGCAGTGTACGTGTGCCGTATACTATGTTACATACGCAGTGTACGTGTGCTGTATACTATGTTACATACGCAGTGTACGTGTGCCGTATACTATGTTACATACGCAGTGTACGTGTGCCGTATACTGTTAAATACGCAGTGTACGTGTGCCGTATACTATGTTACATACGCAGTGTACGTGTGTTACATACGCAGTGTACGTGTGCCGTATACTATGTTACATACGCAGTGTACGTGTGCCGTATACTATGTTACATACGCAGTGTACGTGTGCTGTGTACTATGTTACATACGCAGTGTACGTGTGCCGTATACTATGTTACATACGCAGTGTACGTGTGCCGTATACTATGTTACATACGCAGTGTACGTGTGCCGTATACTATGTTACATACGCAGTGTACGTGTGCCGTATACTATGTTACATACGCAGTGTACGTGTGCCGTATACTATGTTACATACGCAGTGTACGTGTGCTGTGTACTATGTTACATACGCAGTGTACGTGTGCCGTATACTATGTTACATACGCAGTGTACGTGTGCCGTATACTATGTTACATACGCAGTGTACGTGTGCCGTGTACTATGTTACATACGCAGTGTACATGTGCTGTGTACTATGTTACATACGCAGTATTCAGGAACATGATATATGTACAGTATATAGGACTAGGACATACAATGTACATGTGCTGACACCTCAGGCTCCTGCCTCACTTGGATGAGAGTAGCAGTAATTTGCACTGGGGGGGTTGTAGTTACCTGCAGGTGAACCTGAGAGCCACCAGGAGGGCGCAGGTCAGCGCTATGGCCCCGCACAGCAGGTCAGGCCTCCGGCCCATCAGACACAGCAGCCGCTTAACGTGCCGCCAGGCCGGACTCTGCATTCCGCTTATAGAGCAGATGGGCGGCCCGAGCCCGCTGGGGGCAGGACGGAGCTTCTCCTCATCACACCCCGGGGCCGCCACCAGCGCGAACCGAGCGCCGCCACGTCTGTCACTGTGGACTTCCGCGGCGCACGCTCAGCCATGGGCGGGGAGCGTGTCCAAAGAGCAGCCGCGTATAGGAAAGCTAAGGCACCGTCACACAGATCTCCTCCCCGCCCCCAGCCGCACATGACGAGGGGGTCTGTGAGTGACGTCATAGCGTGTCACTGGCTCTGTGCATTCACCAGCTGGTTGCCGGAGCACACAGCTGTCCAACCATCCGGCATGTGCTACACTGGATGTGCATACTTTAACCCTTTCATGATCTTCGAGCCTTTAACAAAGCCCTTTTTTTTGCCCCCTCTTTACATTCCAAGAGCTACAACATTGTCATGTTCCCATAGATGCAGCTGTATGAGGGCTTCGTTTTTCAGAGATACTCCGGCAGGCTGTACTTTGGCGCAATAAATATACATTTTTATAATTATAAAAAAAGTTTGTTTTTGTGTTGCCTCAGACCTATAACTTTTTCGTTTTTCTGTCGACGTTGCCATATGAGGGCTTCGGTTTTTTCCGTTGGCACCGCTGAGATACATAAGAATTTTTGATCACTTTTTATTCCACGTTTTTGATGCAGAATGATCAAAATAAATAAATTATTTCCAAATTTTTCCGTGAGTCCATTCAATTATGGCGATATCAAAATGACATATCTTTAAAAAAAAAAAATCTATTAAAAACCTTTTTGCAATACGACCTGTCGTTTTTACTGGTACCATGTTGTGTTACATAAGACTTCTTGATTGTTTTTTATTACATTTTAGGCAAAACAACAAAACCTTTTTTCTAATTTTCTTTTTTTTTACAGTGTTTACCACGTGTATTAGATGACATGATACATTTATAGCACTGGTCATTACGGATGCTGCAATACCAAACTTGTATAGGTTTTTTTGTCCCCATATTAAAGGCTCTTTTATTGATTAAAAAAAAAAAGATTTTTCAGTGTTTTTTTTTTTACACAAAGTGTAACTGCCATTCATTTATCTTCTAATGTGTATGGACAGTGATAGGGAACATTTCTCAATACACTTTAAGCCTCATTCACACGTCCATGTTTCACGGACGTGTGCTGGACGTGTTCTCCACAGACAGCACACGTCCCCATTCATTTTAATGTGTGTATTCAGACATCAGTGTTTTAGCGCGGTCCGTGGGTCCATCAAGTCCATTATAGTCTATGGGTCCGAGAAAGCCACGGATACAAAAAGGATGCCATCCGTGTTTCACGGATCATTAAGAAGAGATGCTTTGAACATTATTTTTCAGCTGTTCAGTGTCAGTGAAACACGGACAGCAAAAAACGGACACACGGACCCAACAACGGATGCATCACTGACCACCTCCTCACGGATTTGGACACGGACGTGTGAATGAGGCTTTATTTAGAGAACTTGTACATTTATATGAGAAAATGTGCCCTGAAAATGTCCCTTAGTAGCAGTCTCTAAAGGCTTCATGCACACAACCGCTCCATTTTTTGGAGGTCTGCAAACCGTGGATCCGCAAAAAATGGAAGCCGCCCGTGTGCCTTCCGCAATTTGCGGAACGGGCGGCCCATTGTAGAAATGCCTATTCTTGTCCGCAAAACGGACAAGAATAGGACATGTTCTATTTTTTTTGCGGGGTGCTGTCCTCATCTTTTGCGGCCCTATTGAAGGGAATGGGTCCGCACCCGAGCTGCAAAAACCGCGGCTCGGATGCGGACCCGAACAATGGTCGTGTGCATGAGGCTAAAGGCTCATGCACACAACTGTTGGATGTTTTACTGTCCACAAATTGCAGATCCACAAAACACGGATACCACCTGTGTGCATTCCGCATTTTGCGGACAATCCGGCCTATAATAGAACAGTCCCATCCTTGTCTGTAATGCGGACAATAATAGGACTTTTTTGGCGGAATGGACATACGGACACGGAATGCACATTGAGTCATTTCCGTTTTAAATTTAAAAAAAATTGCAGCCCCATTGAAGTGAATGGTTCAGCAAAAAATTGAACGGACACGGAAAAAAATACGGTTGTGTGCATGAGTCCTAAATAAGCGTTGCTAAGGCATGTCTGTCTACACAGGACAGAGCAGAGCTCACTGTGAAGACCACTGGGGTTAATTCTTTTTCCCTTCCTGCTGGCTCCTATATACAGTGAGTAACAGAAGTATTTAAAGGGAGTCTGTCACCAGCATTTCACTTTTTTAACCCTTCCCACAGCTCCCTAGCATGCTTACAGTTAATAAAAACGTTACCTCTGGCATCAATCCTGGACTTATAGAACCCTCAAAACGATCTTTATAAGATATGCAAATGAGGGCTCGCAAGTGCCCAGGGGCGGCGTTACTCTCTTAGGTGCCCTGCTTGCTCAGCCTTCTCATTGCGTCCCCCCCGCCCCTTCCTACCCTCTGCCCGCCCATCCTTTCCCTCTGACCGCCTTTGTACTAACTTGTTATGCTGCCGATATCCCGCGCCTGCGCACTCATTCCTTTGGCCGGCGCATGGAGCACTGCGATGCCTTGTACGGCATCACAGTAGCCTATTGCGCATGCGCCGGCTAATGACGACGATTTTCGCATCGTTAGCCGGCGCATGCGCAATAGTTACTGTGATGCCGTACCAGGAATGGGCATCGCAGTGCGCATGCGCCGGCCAAAGGAATGAGTGTGCAGGCGTGGGATATCGGCAGCATAACAAGTTAGTACAAAGGCGGTCAGAGGGAAAGGATGGGCGGGCAGAGGGTAGGAATGGGCGGGGGGACGCAATGAGAAGGCTGAGCAAGCAGGGCACCTAGAGAGTAACGCCGCCCCTGGGCACTTGCTAGCCCCTCATTTGCATATCTTATAAGATCGTTTTTGAGGGTTCTATAAGTCCAGGATTGATGCAGAGGTAACGTTTTTATTAACTGTAAGCATGCTAGGGAGCAGTGGGAAGGGTTAAAAAAGTGAAATGCTGGTGACAGACTCCCTTTAAACACCCTGCGATTTTGCAAGTTCTCCCACTTAGAAATTATGGAGGGTTCTGAAATTTACATTGTATATGCATTCCCACTTAGAGACAGAATCAAAAAATAAAAATTCAGGAAATCACATTGTATGATTTTTTTAATTATAAATTTGTTTTGCACTGCTGAACATAAATAAGTATTTGAACACTGAGAAACAGCAAGAATTCTGGCTCTCAGAGACCTGTTACTGTGCCTTTAAAAAGTCCACCTCTACTCCACTCATTAATCTAACTTAGTAGCACCTGTCTGAGCTCTTTAAAGACACCTGTCCACCCACAGTCAGTCAGACGCCAACTACTACCATGGGCAAGACCAAAGAGCTGTCAAAAGACACCAGACACAAAATTGTGGACCTCCACAAGGCTGGAAAGGGCTATGGGGCAATTGCCAAGCAGCTTGGTGAAAATAGATCAACTGTTGGAGCAATTGTTAGAAAATGGAAGAGGCTAAAGACGACTGTCAGTCTCCCTCGGACTGGGGCTCATGCAAGATCTCACCTCGTGGGGTATCACTGATGATAAGAAAGGTGAGGAATCAGCCAGAACTACAAGGGAGAGCTGGTCAATGACATGAAGAGAGCTGGGACCACATTTTTAAAGGTCACTGTCGGTAGAACACTACACCATCATGGTTTCAAGGGGACAGGACAACAGCACTCTATTAGGGAGATGATGAATGGGGCCATTTATTGTGAGATTTTGAACAACAACCTCCTTCCCTCAGTCAGAGCATCGAAGATTGGTCGTGGCTGTGTCTTCCAACATGACAACGACCCGAAGCACACAGCCAGGATAACCAAGGAGTGGCTCCGTAAGGCCTCATGCACCGGCCGTGTTCCGCGGCCGAGAGCGGTCCGTGGTAACCCGGCTGGGATTCCTGCTGACAGCAGGAGCGCACGGCGTCATTGGTTGCTATGACGCCGTGCGCTTCATATGCTGCCGCTACTGTACAGTAATACAAAATATGAGTGTATTACTGTACAGCAGCGGCGGCATGAAGCGCAGGGCGTCATAGCAACCAATGACGCCGTGCGCTCCTGCTGTCAGCAGGAATCCCGGCCGGGTTACCACGGACCGCTCTCAGCCGCGGAACACGGCCATGTGCATGAGGCCTAAGAAGCATATCAAGGTTCTGGCCTAGCCAGTCGTAGACCTAAATCCAATAGAACATTTTTGGAGGGAGCTGAAACTCCATTTTGCTCAGCGACAGCCCTGAAACCTGACAGATCTAGAGGAGATCTGTGTGGAGGAGTGGGCCACAATCCCTGTTGCAGTGTGCGCAAACCTGGTCAAGAACTACAGGAAACGTTTGACCTCTGTAATTGCAAACAAAGGCTTCTGTACCAAATATTAACACTGATTTTCTCAGGTGTTCAAATACTTATGTTCAGCGGTGCAAGACAAATACATTCTTTCAAAATCATACAATGTGATTTCCTGATTTTTTTTTTTTTTGAATTCTGTCTCTCAGAGTGGGAATGCACCTAACAATGTGAATTTGAGTACCCCTCCATGATTTCTAAGTGGGAGAACTTCGCAGGGTGTTCAAATACTTCTGTTCCTCACTGTATTTCTAGAAATGAACATCTGTACTATATATATATATATATATATATATATATATATATATATTTGTTCTGCCCTCCTGCTATATAGACACTGATCAGGGTGGCCAGAACTGACAGTGAATATCCTTCTCTATCCACAATGAGTATCTAACCAGCCGTCAGGAGATACAGGGCACTGGCTACTGAGGAGGAGAGACAGGGAGTAGCCGATTTATAGTATATACTGTCCCTATATGTTGTAAATCAGCTACTCCCTCTCTCGATCTCCTGTGTGTGTCTAATTTTTTTAAGGTGCATGCCTCTTATAAATTAGTTGCATCTCTGCCCCTCTGCCAGAAAATCAAATCTACTCCAGCTAGGGGCTGGTATAGACTTGAGCTAGAACTTATACAAATTTCTGGTGTAAATTATAGTAAATATGGCAAGATGCGGGAAGCCCCCACCCCCTTTTTGCAACACATTCCGAAAGTGCTGAAAAGTCACAGATTATGGCACATATATGCCATGCGCCATAATTTACCACTTTTAGGTTTGATGCATATCCCCCCAATATGTTCCTTTCACAAATCAAACTGATAACTAAGGCATATTGTATAATCATTAGGTTTATTCCAGGTAGATGAAATTGATACATACAAGAGTGTATTAAACGGTTAACATTTAAAAATACATTAAAACACTGCAACAGGCCATCAACACTTTACATTTACCAAATTGGCAAAAACAGAACAGATACAAAGGCTCAATAGAAAATGAATACAATGTTTGCTTCATATGTTACCCGAATGATCTGAACGGATTTCCCAGCTAAAAGATACTGTACTGGCCCATGACGCTAAAAGACCCCCATATATTCAACACTTGTTAAAGGGGTTGTCTCGTATGAGGCACTGGTGGCGTATCACTCCCGCAGAAGTGAATGGAGGGTGACCACGCTTATGCTCTGCACCCGCGTTTACTTTGGGGGGCCCCTTCTAGAGATAGGTGCGGGTCCCACATCCTAGCAATAAGCCACCAATGTTTCAGATGAGACAAGCCCTTTAAAGTGCATCCATGATAAGCTTGTAGTGTCCCAGCTTACTTCACACTACCCTATATTAAGTGCAATACTCGCCTTTATAAAACATTGCAGGCTATACCAAAGAGGGAACAAGTCTAAATGCAAAAACATTAACATCACTACAATATGTGACCGGCCATGAGAACTTCATGGAAGGATTTATCATGTGCTGTATTTTTTAAGTCAGTTTTCCGAAGACGAGGAGAAGATTTATGAAACTGTCTAAGGCCCCAGGGCTGCAGTGCTCAGTGGAGCACCATGGTTTCTTCAAACAGCTGATCGGAGGGGGTGCAGGACCGCCACCAATCTGATGACTAATCCTAGTAAACACTCGGACAACCTCTAAGTCACACCCCTTTCAAATTAAGCCATGTCCCTTGTCAAGACAGGTGCAAGAAGAGTTTTACACACATACAGTGGATATATAAAGTCTACACACCCCTGTTAAAATGTCAGGTTTCTGTGCAGTAAAAAAAATTAGACAAAGATAAATCATTTCAGAACTTTTTCCACCTTTAATGTGACCTATAAACTTTACAACTCAATGAAAAACAAACTGAAATCTTTTAGGTGGAGGGGAAGAAGAAAAAAAACTAAAAAAATGTGGTTGCATAAGTGTGCACACCCTCTTATAACTGGGGATGTAGCTGTGTTCAGAATTAAGCAATCACATTCAAAATCCTGTTAAATAGGAGTCAGCATACACCTGCCATCATTTAAAGTTCCTCTGATTAACCCCAAATAAAGTTCAGCTGCTCTAGTTGGTCTTACCTGAAATATTCTTAGTCGCATCCCACAGCAAAAGCCATGGTCCACAGAGACCTTCCAAATCATCAGAGGAATCTCATTGTTAAAAGGTATCAGTCAGGAGAAGGGTCCAAATAATTTCCAAGGCATTAGATATACCATGGAACACAGTGAAGACAGTCATCATCAAGTGGAGAAAATATGGCACAACAGTGACATTACCAAGAACTGGACGTCCCTCCAAAATTGATTAAAAGACGAGAAGAAAACTGGTCGGGAGGCGACCAAGAGGCCTACAGCAAAATTAAAGGAGCTGCAGGAATATCTGGCAAGTACTGGCTGTGTGGTACATGTGACAACAATCTCCCGTATTCTTCATATGTCTGGGCTTTAGCGTAGAGTGGCAAGACGAAAGCCTTTTCTTACGAAGAAAAACATCCAAGCCAGGCTACATTTTGCAAAAACACATCTGAAGTTTCCCAAAAGCATGTGGGAAAAGGTGTTATGGTCTGATGAAACCAAGGTTGAACTTTTTGGTGCAAAAACAACACTGCACATCACCAAAAGAACACCATACCCACAGTGAAGCATGGTGGTGGCCTCATCATGGCAAGGCGCTGTTTTTCTGCAGCTGGAACTGGGGCCTTAGTTAAAGGATAACTGTCGTATTTATTTATTTTTTGGAGTATTGGATTGTGGTGATTAATATCACCTTGGTGGCCCTATTTCAACTTTTCATTGTGTATTCAATTACCCCTTAATTCCACAGTTTTGTTCCCTGTACTGCCTACTTTTACTGTGCTTAAAATAGGGTTGCTAGGCATGGTCCGTCTGTCTGCGGAGGAGCAGGCTGCGTGCAGGGTCACATTACTGACATCAGGGACTGTAAGTAAATGATTAAAGCCAGGTCCTCCCCAGCAGCTGATAACAGTGCCTGGGCTGTGTGCACTTCTCCCTGTCCCTGCGCTTGGCAGACTCTCCCTCACTCAGCAGAGCTGGAGAATGCAGAGTCGGAGCAGCGCAGACCAGGGAAGGGAGATCTGCCATCTGCTCAGTGTATAAATGAAAGCAACATGTGGTAAGAGGACCCCTTTGTGCTGCAGGAGATTAAAACCTTTAGGGGGGAGGGCTCTGGTTACTGACACTTTTGGGGGCTATTGTTGCTGGCTAGTGCATGTGAGGAGCTCAATGCATTGTGGGTAGTGAGGGCAGGCGGGATTAGCCTCAGGGTGAGGGCAGTGGCGGCCATCTTAACTGAATAGTGAGATTGCAGTTTTATGCAGTCTGGTTGCTAAGGGCTGAATCTTATTAAATATGGGGTAAGTCAGTCTAATAGTAACTGATTCTGGAATATCATGTTATTAGTAACTACATATATGAAATTGAAATTAGGGTCTAAATGCGACAGTTATCCTTTAAGCTAGAGGGAATTATTCCCATTGTTTTGTGACATTGAAATGGAAGATTGTAGATTTCTATCTTTGGAAAATAAAATATATATAAAAAAAAAAAGCTAGAGGGGAATTATGAACAGTTCCAAATACCAGTCAATATTGGCACAAAACCTTCAGACTTCTGCTGGAAAGCTGAACATGAAGAGGAACTTCATCTTTCAGCATGACAACGACCCCAAAGCCTACATCCAAATCAACAAAGGAATGGCTTCACCAGAAGAAGATTAAAGTTTTAGGATGGCCCAGCCAGAGTCCAGACGTGAATCCAATTGAAAATCTGTGGGGTGATCTGAAGAGGGCTGTGCCCAGGAGATGCCCTCGCAATCTGACAGATTTGGAGTGTTTTTGCAAAGAAGAGTCAAAATGTGCCATGCTGATAGACCTCATACCCAAAAAGACTGAGTGCTGTAATAAAATCAAAAGGTGCTTCAACAAAGTATTAGCTTAAGGGTGTGCACACTTATGCAACCACATTATTTTATTTTTATATTTTTTCTTCCCTCTATCTAAAAGATTTCAGTTTGTTTTACAATTGAGTGGTTACAGTTTATAGGTCACATAAAGGTGGAAAAAGTTCTGAAATGATTTATCTTTGTCTCATTTTTTTACATCACAGAAACCTGACATTTTAACAGGGGTGTGTAGACTTTTTATATCCACTGTAAATGTGGTTCAAAGCCTACATGCCAGTTCTTAGGTGCATTTAGCTTAGTAAATCTAAATGTGCATTCTATAAGAATGTAAAGAATATCACAAAAATAAAATATTCCTCATGTAAAAAGGCAGGAACCATAAGCGGAATGGCCATTAAATAGGTAAGGCTATGTTTACACTGCGTTTTTGTGCTCCATTTAATGTACAAGCTGGGAGAAGCCGCCAATATACATGTGACGGATGAGCTGCGACCCGCAGCATTTTACAGTAGCAGCAAAGTGGATGAGATGTTAGGAAATCTCATCCACCCACTGTGGAAAAAAAAATCCAGAGTGTAAATTTTGGCAAACTTTTGGTAAAATAGTAAATGAACTGAAAACAAACCAATAACTACAGAATGATTTCACGTTAAAGAGGCCACAAAACATGGTCAATTACTTATAAAATGAGCTGCAAATATTACCCCACGTCAAGGGAAATGATTTTTCAGGTCAAATGTCCCACTGAAGATCACTACTGTGCGCCTCTGATATGGCTGGTGACAATAGATTGGAGCCATGCTGTGCAGAGGAACCCAGAGAAGGGGCTGCAGACTGAATCAGTGGGGTCCCAGGGGTTAGATCATGAAGCGAATGCCTATCCTAGTGATATACCATACCCTTATACAATGAGAATGCCCCTTTAAGTGCCCTATGGAACATTAGATTAAACATGACTGGATTTCAGCTACAGTATATCAAGCTCAGCATATGGTATATTCCACTAAATAATCAAATACTTTACCAATATAATAATAATACAACATTAAAAAGGTTTTCAATCAATAGCTACCATTATTAGACTCAAATAAGTACGGGCTATGTTAGGAAGGTGGCTTAGCAGCCTGGCCTATGGGACTCTACACCTACGCACTGCTAGCAATGTACTCGCATGTTCACTGTCACATGCCATTAACTGGCAAAAAATAGGAATGACGGAAATAATAGTAATACTCTGTCCACATGGCCACGCATGCTGATACTATACTGCTGCAGGAGCAGCAGGACTGGACACAAACCTTACCGACGATGCCACAAGGCTACAGCCTTTGGTTACCTTGGGGATAGCTAAACTTAGGATAAAACAAAATTGGGAAAAGTAAAATTTTTCATTTTATCTTATGAACCTGTTCCTATATTTTTCTTGTATCTATACAAATATATATTCCAATAACTGTGATGCTGAGGCTAATCAATAAAAGCGTTTTCAGAAATAATCAACCCTTCCCTGTGAGATCAGAGATTTAGTTTACTGTAAATCTATCATTAGAACAACTGATCAGTCTGCAATGCCCATTTATGAAGCAGGTATCAGTATCCTTTGCTCTCATTTTTTAACCATGAGATCCACATCCACAAAATGCTTTTCTGCCTCATATGACTCAGAACATCAAGAGGAGCAGGACCTGATGTTTCCTCAATATCGGGACCTTTTTTTTAAAAAACAAACCTCCTACACCATTTTATCCATGTGGTATTTCATAATCAGATACTTTACTTGAAATATTTAATCAAAAAACTATATTTTCCAAAGTCATTATCATCAGGGTTAATGAGCTGATCCTTGCGTGCTTTCTCCAGTTTTTGGCGTAGAACCTCGCTCCTCGCTTTCCATTCCACAAGTTCAGCATTTCCATGAGCAAATGTGCACTGCTCTCCATTCAGACATGAACCAGATAAGAACCTGATTTCAAGAAAGGTAGAAGAAAAAAGTTATATGAAACTTCCATTAAAAAAAGCAGCATATATACTGCAAGACTACATGTACAAGTATATGACATGCATATTGTCCACATGGATTTACTAAGGAAATTCTGTAGTGTACTGATGACATTTAAGCACATCTCATCCATACACTGCAGAAATTGTCCATGCATAAATTGTAATGTGGGACAGATTTTAAAACCTGCAGCATGTCCATTGACTTCACAAATTGGTAGTAATATTTGTGGATTTTGCTGCTGATCAGACGCTCAGTGGCAGCAGCGGTGACCTGCCACAGCCAGTGATTGGCTGAACAGTAACTTTCCAATGTCGAGAGGGACCAAGAAGTAGAAGCAGAGACTGGCAGGGAACCTGGTAAGGGAGTGGTGGGAGGCTGGTATTGCGAGTAAGACTTTAACACTTTGCTGAACATTTTTAAAACAAATATAACCAGCGAGACAATCCCTTTAAGAAAAAGAGTCATACAGTTTAATTTCTACGAAATCAACCTAAAATTTAGTAGATATGCAGTGTCAAATTCCATGTCAGCCAGCCACCCAAAGATGCTGCTGTACTATTGGTATTGAAGGCTATGGACACATTTGGAAACATTTCTGCATCCTATAGGTTTACACAGATTCTGCAGACTGTTCTTTCTGCTTCTCACTGAAACCCGTCAGAGAGCTGCTCTGATGGCTTGATCTGTGGCCCTTACCTCTTCACTTCTGACAATTCATAAACTCTCATTAAAAGGGACCATGTCACTTTGAATATGGTGTCTGAGCTAGAGTTGTTGCGATAACAAATTTTTGATTTGATTTCGATACCATAAAAAAGTATTGCGATACTCGATACCATTCGATACCATGCGAAAAATAAACAAAAAAAGCCACGTGCATTCCGCATTTTTAATTTTTTTTTTCTGTTCCAGTGTTCACCGCACAGAGCGGCGCCCAGAGATGTCCCTGCACTTACCATTATTCCTGGGCGCTGCTCCGTTCACCCGCTGTGCCCCATTACTGTCTCCTGCTCCAAATGCTAATTACTATCGGAGCAATTGGGAGGAGACATCAGCTTCTCTCCTGGGCGTTCCTTCTCCCTGCGCTGCGATTGGACAGCGCTACAGCCAGGGAGAAGGAACGCCCACTAGAGAAGCTGATGTCTCCTCCCAATTGCTCCGATAGTAATTAGCATATGGAGCAGTAGACAGTAATGGGGGCACAGCAGGCGAACGGAGCGGCGCCCAGGAATAATAGTAAGTGCTGGGAAATCTTTGGGCGCCGCTCTGTGTAGCCTGCTACATAAAGTCTGGACCCAGGAAAAGTCCTTTCATTGGTGGCGCAGTGCGCACGCCCCTCCTCCGTCCATCTCTTCTCATTGGTGGCAGCGGCAGCAACGGCACAGGGGGAGGGAGAGACTGCTTCCTTCTGTGCTGCTGAGAGAACATGGGAGCGCTGACAGCAGCACGCTCATGTTTTGTGATACTAGACTGCGCAGCAGCGCACCCCAGTATCAAAAAAATGGAAATCCCGGTATGGTATCGATAACGGGACAAAAGTATCAACTGGGTATCGAAATTTTGATACCCACAACAACCCTAGTCTGAGCTGCAGACAGCATGTTATAGAGCAGGAAGAGCTGAGCAGATCGATATGTAATTTTTTGGAAAAGATTACAGTATAATTTTTATTTTATTCATATAAATTCCTGCGCTATCTGGGCTTCGAAGTCAAGGAGGCGGTCCTATCAGTGATTGACAGCCAGCTCTGTATGCACACTCATAGAGGGAAGGCTGTCAATCACTGATAGGACCGCCTCCAGGGCTTCAAAGCCCAGAATGAGCAGGAATTTTAATTAATAAAATACAAGTTTTACTGAATCTTTTCCCATAAAACTATATACCAATATGCTCAGCTCCTCCTGCTCTATAACATGCTGCCTGCAGATTGCACTGCATTTGTCACCGCCACTTCTGTGAGAAGGTCTGACAGACGTCCTTTTCTACCTCTTGCATGATGTTCTTTGTTTTGGTTTCACTTTGTCATCTCATATTCTTTTCCCAGGTGTCACCTATTTAGACTAATCCTCTTTCCTTTATATTCCCTCCCATACTGCCTCACTTTGCGGTTTATACTACTTCCTGGATTGAAGTGTTCACTGCTCACTGCTGGAGACTTCTGTTGCTGCTTGTTCAGATAAGTCCTTTCATGTATTGTGTTTCCTTGCTGGCTTGATTCTAGGTGACCCTGACTCCCTCCGTATTTAGTGCAGGGAGCTGGTGGTCGTGTCCCATCACTATTATAGGGTTTTCAGGTGTCACACAGTCAAGGTACGAGGGCATGCAATCGTCTACCTCTGAGACCCTTGTATGTGCTTAGCAGTCAGGGTGAGCTCTTAGGGTTTTATAGGGGTCACCTTTATGCTCCTTAGTTTGGGATCAAGCCAGTCGGATGTTTATCCATAACTTCCAGCTATCTGCAACATCATCCGTGACAGCATTTTCTTGGTGACAGGTTCCCTTTGAACTGAACTCTTGCCAGGTTGATCATACAGTAAATTACTTTAAAAGGGGTTGTACAGGCAGTACACAGTGATGACCTTTCCTCAGGATAGGTCATCAATATCTGATCGGTGGAGGTCTGACACTCGGGACCCGATCAGATATTGATGACCTATCCTGAGGACATGTCATCAGTATAAAACCCCTGCATAGTCTCTTTAAATGAGTGTTTCTGTGCTGTCAGGAGACCATGGATAATTGTTACAGACTGATCTGTATTTGGGTGGTACTATCTCTCCCTGGAGAGAGAGAGTTCCTTAATCGGCGTGAGGAGACTTATAGGCCATACAGGCTCCTCTGGAATTCTGGGAAGAAAGGGATGCAAATGAGCTCTTAACAAGCTCTGCCTCTGATGCCACCAGATGTAAGACAGCTATCCTATAAGTCAATGTTCGACCCTTTAAATAGGCCTTGAGACATGACTCAGATGTTAAAAAAGCCATCAACTCATCTGACAAACAGTTGAAAATAATAAAGACTATTTGGAAAAATGCATTTTAGCTCAAAATAAGCACAGTGCAATAATACATTTTTTTCTCAAATGTGCAATAATAACAAAAAAAAATCTCAAAAGTGTCCATAGCCTTTAAGCAGTTCAGATGCAAACAGCATCTTCTGGTGTTTTTTGCAACGATGGCATTTCTTGAATCAATCCAATCTAAGGTTAGTCTCATATATGCGTTAAAACTATCTGGCAGAGGAACAGCCTGCCGGAGTTCACCGAATCCAGCCTAGCCCGATACTGCTGTGCACTGCCAGATCTCATTAACAACTAGAAAGTGTCGTTTCTGAAGAAACCACAGGATGTTGGCTTGAAATCTGATTGGCTGTTGGTGGCTCCACCCACTTTTTTGAATTTTAATAATTTAATAAATGTAATAATTGGGTGCACCTAAAAGTCGGGGTGGATGCACCAAATCGTTGGGGTGGGTGCACCTAATGACTAAGGTGAGTGCACCTAAGGGTCTGAGTGGGTGATCCTAAGGGTCAGGGTGGGTGCACCTAAGAGTCGGGGTGGGTGCACCTAATCGTTGGGGTGGGTGCACCTAATGACTAGGGTGAGTGCACCTAAGGGTCGGAGTGGGTGCACCTAAGGATCGGAGTGGGTGCACCTAAGGGTCGGAGTGGGTGCACCTAAGGGTCGGAGTGGGTGCACCTAAGGGTCGGAGTGGGTGATCCTAAGGGTCAGGGTGGGTGATCCTAAGGGTCAGGGTGGGTGCACCTAAGAGTCGGGGTGGGTGCACCTAATGACTAGGGTGAGTGCACCTAAGGGTCGGAGTGGGTGCACCTAAGGATCGGAGTGGGTGCACCTAAGGGTCGGAGTGGGTGCACCTAAGGGTCGGAGTGGGTGCACCTAAGGGTCGGAGTGGGTGCACCTAAGGGTCGGAGTGGGTGATCCTAAGGGTCAGGGTGGGTTCACCTAAGAGTCGGGGTGGGTGCACCTAATCGTTGGGGTGGGTGCACCTAATGACTAGGGTGAGTGCACCTAAGGGTCGGAGTGGGTGCACCTAAGGATCGGAGTGGGTGCACCTAAGGGTCGGAGTGGGTGCACCTAAGGGTCGGAGTGGGTGCACCTAAGGGTCGGAGTGGGTGCACCTAAGGGTCGGGGTGGGTGCACCTAAGGGTCGGGGTGGGTGCACCTAAGGGTTAGGGTGGGTGCACCTAAGGGTCGGTGTGGGTGCGCCTAAGAGTCGGGGTGAGTGCACCTAATCGTTGGGGTGGGTGCACCTAATGACTAAGGTGAGTGCACCTAAGGGTTGGAGTGGGTGCAACTAAGGGTCAGGGTGGGTGCACCTAAGAGTCGGGGTGGGTGCACCTAATCGTTGGGGTGGGTGCACCTAATGACTAGGGTGAGTGCACCTAAGGGTTGGAGTGGGTGCACCTAAGGATCGGAGTGGGTGCACCTAAGGGTCGGAGTGGGTGCACCTAAGGGTCGGGGTGGGTGCACCTAAGGGTCGGAGTGGGTGCACCTAAGGGTCGGAGTGGGTGCACCTAAGGGTCGGAGTGGGTGCACCTAAGGGTCGGAGTGGGTGCACCTAAGGGTCGGAGTGGGTGCACCTAAGGGTCGGAGTGGGTGCACCTAAGGGTCGGAGTGGGTGCACCTAAGGGTCGGAGTGGGTGCACCTAAGGGTCGGAGTGGGTGCACCTAATCGTTGGGGTGGGTGCACCTAAGGGTCGGGGTGGGTGCACCTAAGGGTCGAGGTGGGTGCACCTAAGGGTCGAGGTGGGTGCATCTAAGGGTCAGGGTGGGTGCACCTAATTGTTGGGGTGGGTGCACCTAATGACTAGGGGGAGTGCACCTAAGGGTCGGAGTGGGTGCACCTAAGGATCGGAGTGGGTGCACCTAAGGATCGGAGTGGGTGCACCTAAGGGTTGGAGGGGATGCACCTAAGGGTCAGAGAGGGTGCACCTAAGGGTCGGGGTAGGTGCACCTAAGGGTCGGAGTGGGTGTACCTAAGGGTCAGAGTGGGTGCACCTAAGGGTCGGAGTGCGTGCACCTAAGAGTCGGGGTGGGTGCACCTAATCGTTGGGGTGGGTGCACCTAATGACTAAGGTGAGTGCACCAAAGGGTTGGAGTGGGTGCACCTAAGGGTCAGGGTGGGTGCACCTAAGAGTCGGGGTGGGTTCACCTAATCGTTGGGGTGGGTGCACCTAATGACTAGGGTGAGTGCACCTAAGGGTCGGAGTGGGTGCACCTAAGGGTCGGAGTGGGTGCACCTAATCGTTGGGGTGGGTGCACCTAATCGTTGGGGTGGGTGCACCTAATCGTTGGGGTGGGTGCACCTAAGAGTCGGAGTGGGTGCACCTAAGAGTCGGAGTGGGTGCACCTAAGAGTCGGAGTGGGTGCACCTAAGGGTCGGAGTGGGTGCACGTAAGGGTCGGAGTGGGTGCACCTAAGAGTCGGGGTGGGTGCACCTAATCGTTGGGGTGAGTGCACCTAATGACTAGGGTGAGTGCGCCTAAGGGTCGGAGTGGGTGCACCTAAGGGTCGGTGTGGGTGCACCTAAGGGTCGGGGTGGGTGCCTTACAGGGGGGGTGATCAAAACACATACGGACCTCTGAATGGAGCCAGCCTTACAGGGGGGTGATCAATGACAGGGGGGGTGATCAGGGAGTCTATATGGGGGGATCAGGGGTTAATAAGGGGTTAATAAGTGACAGGGGGGGGGGGGGGGGGGGTGTAGTGTAGTGGTGTTTGGTGCTACTTATTACTGAGCTGCCTGTGTCCTCTGGTGGTCGATCCAAGCAAAGGGGACCACCAGAGGACCAGGTAGCAGGTATATTAGACGCTGTTATCAAAACAGTGTCTAATATACCTTTTAGGGGTTAAAAAAATCGCATCTACAGCCTGCCAGCGAACGATCGCCGCTGGCAGGTCTAGATCCACTCGCTTAGGCCTCTTTCACACTTGCGTTGTCCGGATCCGGCGTGTACTCCACTTGCCGGAATTACACGCCGGATCCGGAAAAACGCAAGTGTACTGAAAGCATTTGAAGACGGAACCGTCTTCCAAATGCGTTCAGTGTTACTATGGCACCCAGGACGCTATTAAAGTCCTGGTTGCCATAGTAGTAGTGGGGAGCGGTATACTTACAGTCCGTGCGGCTCCCCGGGCGCTCCAGAGTGACGTCAGAGCGCCCCATGCGCATGGATGACGTGATCCATGTGATCACATGATCCATGAGCTTGGGGCGCCCTGACGTCACTCTGGAGCGCCCGGGGAGCCGCACGGACGGTAAGTACACTGCTCCCCGCTCCCCACTACACTTTACCATGGCTGCCAGGACTTTAGCGTCCCGGCAGCCATGGTAACCACTCTGAAAAAGCTAAATGTCGGCTCCGGCAATGCGCCGAAACGACGTTTAGCTTAAGGCCGGATCCGGATCAATGCCTTTCAATGGGCATTAATTCCGGATCCGGCCTTGCGGCAAGTGTTCCGGATTTTTGGCCGGAGCAAAAAGCGCAGCATGCTGCGGTATTTTCTCCGGCCAAAAAACGTTCCGTTCCGGAACTGAAGACATCCTGATGCATCCTGAACGGATTTCTCTCCATTCAGAATGCATTAGGATAATCCTGATCAGGATTCTTCCGGCATAGAGCCCCGACGACGGAACTCTATGCCGGAAGACAAGAACGCAAGTGTGAAAGAGCCCTTACCTGCAGTTCCTATGAATGCGCGCGCCTGTGTGCACGCGTTCACAGGAAATCTCGCGTCTCGCGAGAGGACGCGCCGGCGCGTCCACTCAGAATAACAGGGCCGCCGCAAAGACGCAATCCTGCGTACGGCGGTCCTGTAGTGGTTAAAGCATCCCAAAGTTACAGATTTTTAAAACTAGGCTCTGTCAGGAAGGTGAAAAATAACAGGAACGGGATGAAATCCATCTAGTGGAATTAATAATAATGCTTATTTACGGCATAGTGAAATAAAAAAAATGTTTTCCTTTAACCATATGTACCCTGCTATAAACAAAAAAGTTGAAGTATTTCAGGGGCAAAAGAGCAAAAGTATGAACACTAATGAGAAATGTAATCTGCATCAACCGTACCAACACTTTGCTCTGGGGGTAATAACTGGTCCACCTCACAGTCGCACACATCAGTTGTGCTGCACTCAGGGCTCGGGCTGTTGTGTGCTCCTCCAGTCCCAGGCTGTAGAGAACAGAGAGCTGCTGATTGGTGGATTAGAATCTGATCAACCAATCAGCACTTCCCCTCAGAAACATGAATGATAACTGCTGTTACCAACTGTCATTCCTGGTTGCCGGCTGCAGGAGGAGGAAGATGTCTCCCAGCTCTGCTGCATCACATCCCCCTCTGTCTGCAAGAGAGAAGCATCCGTGTGTCTGTAGTGAAGTCTGCGCCCCCTCTTTAGATCATGGTAAGTTCTGACATTGCAGGAGGGGGATCATTACTGCACCAGGGAACTGTATGGGATGATTTATGTGGATGAAGAGGTTCATCTAAACCACTGCATAAGACGAGCGGAGCTTGTTCATAGCAGCCAATAAGGTTCCAGCTTTCAGACCATTTGGAAAGTGCCTTTGGTTCATCTATTCACTGCCCCCTTTATCGTACTGGTCACTTCCCACCCTAATTTACAGATCACTGCCTTATCTTACAATTCACTTCCATATATTACTGGTCACTGTCCTAACTCACTGGTTATTACCCTACCTTACTGGTCTCTATCCGCCCTATTTTACTGCTAACTGTCCTATCTTCAATTCACTGAGATTGATGATGTAGAACACCAAAGAAGATATGTTGGGAATTATGGGTTATCTCAATGTCCTGTTTTTGGGTATGGTCATGAATCAGTAAAATCTGTTTTTTGATACTACAATTGGGGTTATGGATGATATTTATTGTGGGTGACTCTCACAATTTACCCATTATTAATTACTGTATCGCCCATTATCGTATGTATCAGTGGTCTTAATAGTCTGACATTTCCACTGTCCTGTCTTACTGGTCATTACCCTATCATACTGTACTGGTTATTATTCATCCTATCTTACTAGTCTCCGTCCTATCTTACTGCTTATGATCTCCCCTATCTTCCTGGATGCTGCTCTATCTTACTGGTTAATGTTCCCCCTATTTCACTGGTCACTGGTCACTGTCACTGGTCACACAAACAATAGCAACCATGATAACACCAAGGTAAGGAGAGGCAATGATTAAGGCCCCCTGCACACGAACGTATTTTTTTGCGGTCCGCAAAAACGCGTCCCGTTTTTCCGTGATCCGTGACCGTTTTTTCGTCCGTGGGTCTTCCTTGATTTTTGGAGGATCCACGGACATGAAAAAAAAAGTCGTTTTGGTGTCCGCCTGGCCGTGCGGAGCCAAACGGATCCGTCCTGAATTACAATGCAAGTCAATGGGGACGGATCCGTTTGACGTTGACACAATATGGTGCAATTTCAAACGGATCCGTCCCCCATTGACTTTCAATGTAAAGTCAGGAGTTAATATACCATAGGATCTGAGTTTTCTCCAATCCGATGGTATATTTTAACTTGAAGCGTCCCCATCACCATGGGAACGCCTCTATGTTAGAATATACCGTCGGATTTGAGTTACATCGTGAAACTAAAATCCGACAGTATATTCTAACACAGAGGCGTTCCCATGGTGATGGGGACGCTTCAGGTTAGAATATACTAAAATAACTGTGTACATGACTGCCCCCTGCTGCCTGGCAGGTGCTGCCAGGCAGCAGGCGGCACATCCCCCCCTGTAGTTAACACATTGGTGGCCAGTGCGGCCGGCCCCCCCCCCCCTCCCCTGTAGTTAACTCATTGGTGGCCAGTGGGCCCCCCTCCCTCCCCTGTAGTTAACTCGTTGGTGGCCAGTGGGCCCCCCCCTCCCTCCCCTGTAGTTAGCTCGTTGGTTGCCAGTGGGACCCCCTCCCTCCCCTGTAGTTAACTCGTTGGTGGCCAGTGGGCCCCCCCCTCCCTCCCCTGTAGTTAACTCGTTGGTGGCCAGTGGGCCCTCTCCCATTCCCTCCACCTCCTAATTAAAATCTCCCCCCCATCATTGGTGGCAGTACCAGTAGGAGGAGCTCCCGGCCGGACGCAGAGATCGCAGCTCGCAGGTAAGTATAATGGTTCTACAAATTGCTAAGTAACCATGGCAACCGGGACAGCAGTAGCGTCCTGGTTGCCATGGTTACCGATCGGAGCCCCAGCGATTAAACTGGGACTCCGATCGGTACTCTTCGCTGCCACCAATGATAGAGGGGGAGATTTTAATTAGGAGGGGGAGGGAGGGGAGAGGGCCCACTGGCCACCAACGAGTTAACTACAGGGGAGGGAGGGGGGCCGGCCGCACTGGCCACCAACGAGTTAACTACAGGGGAGGGAGGGGGGCCCACTGGCCACCAACGAGTTAACTACAGGGGAGGGAGGGGGGCCCACTGGCCACCAACGAGTTAACTACAGGGGAGGGGGGGGTTCGGGCGGCCGCACTGGCCACCAATGTGTTAACTACAGGGGGGGGGGGGGGAGTCCACTGGCCACCAATGAGTTAACTACAAGGGAGGGAGGGGGGGGGCGGCCACACATGTGTTAACTACAGGGGGGGGGGCCCACTGGCCACCAATGTGTTAACTACAGGGGGCAGTCATGTACACAGTTCTTTTAGTATATTCTAACCTGAAGCGTCCCCATCACCATGGGGACGCCTCTGAGTTAGAATATACTGTCGGTTCTGAGTTTTCACGAAGTGAAAACTCAGCTATGAAAAAGCTTTTATGCAGACGGATCTTCGGATCCGTCTGTATAAAAAGTAACCTACGGCCACGGATCACGGACACGGATGCCAATCTTGTGTGCATCCGTGTTCTTTCACGGACCCATTGACTTGAATGGGTCCGTGAACCGTTGGCCGTGAAAAAAATAGGACAGGTCATATTTTTTTCACGGCCAGGAAACACGGATCACGGATGCGGCTGCAAAACGGTGCATTTTCCGTTTTTTCCATGGACCCATTGAAAGTCAATGGGTCCGCGAAAAAAAACGGAAAACGGCACAACGGCCACGGGTGCACACAACGGTCGTGTGCAGGAGGCCTAAGGCTACTTTCAAACTGGCGTTTTGGCTTTCCGTTTGTGAGATCCGTTCAGGGCTCTCACAAGTGGTCCAAAACTGATCAGTTTTGCCCTAATGCATTCTGAATGGAAAAGGATCCGATCAGAATGCATCAGTATGCCTCAGTTTGCCTTCGTTCCATCTCCATTCTGCTTTGGTGTCCGTCTGACGAAACTGAGCCACAATGTAAGTCAATGGGGACGGATCCGTTTTCTATGACACAATCTGGCACAATAGAAAATGGATCTGTCCTCCATTGACTTTCAATAGTGTTCAAGACGGATCTGTCTTGGCTATGTTAAAGATAATACAAACGGATCCGTTCAGAACGGATGCAGACGGTTGTATTATCTGAACGGATCCATCTGTGCAGATCCATGACGGATCCGCACCAAACGCGAGTGTGAAAATAGCCTAATTATTAAGTCCACTGCTTTTGGTAGTTCACAGCACAAGGAGAGATTTATCATTCCTGTACACCAGAAAACTGATAAACAAAAGTTGCAAATTCTGTTTAAAATGTTTGTAAATGGTGTTTTACTGCCAGCCTCTTCATTTTTTGAAAGGGGTGGACTTAGACATTAGCCCCAGAAGATTTACTTGATGTATGCCAGTTTTCTGCTGTAAATGATGACCGAAATCTATGGCAGCTGTGAGCTGGCCAGGAATTCATTCAGGGCGCATAGACTGTCAGAGGATGCACTTAATTTGTAACCAGGCGTGAACTTCATGATAAATTAAATGCATCCCCCCTGCTCTTGATAAATTTCCCCTGAGATGTTTAGTGAGTGGAAAACAACTCCAAACATGTTCTGACAGTTGCTGGCTATTATGGGATGATGGTAGTTGTATTTCTACAGCAGCACTTGCTGAGCCAGAGGTTGGAGACCATTGTTCTAGAAGTTGAAATGATTTCTTGCATCAATCGTTATCAGGGTTTTGTTTTATTTCTAGTTTACATCAAATTTTATATTTCTTCTCTATTGCCTCCACAATTGCCTGGAAATGATTTATATGTTGTATTCTTCCTTGCAGGTGTGCACATGTCCATTTTGTAGGAAGGATGACATCACAGCTACAGAGTTGACCGTCTGATAGCCTAGCTTGACTGCCCACCTCTCCTGAAGACCCCCTCAGTCGAGTGGAGGACATCATCTCTGAAAGAGGGTCCCACAGATGCATCCTAGCAGTTTGAGCACCACCCCTACAAGAGTCAATTCCCTGAGTGATTTGTGAATGTTTAGATTAAATGGCTACTATCAGACAACCAGGAATGGATGTCTAACATCCCATGATCTATGCAGCTTATCTGGATACTTCATGCAGTATGGGAAGTCTAAGTGGCCATTTATGGACAGGTAGGAAAGATAGTTAGCTAACAAATGAGAAATGCATATATGAGTGACAATGTAAAAAATGTGGCAAGAAAGAATTCACTCTGATTTCTTGTATCAATTATTATCAGAGTTTTGGTTCATGTCTGGTTTCTTTCCACTTTCCTGCTTCTCCTCTATTTTATAACATTCAATTATTGCCTGGAAATTATTAATATGTTATATTCCTAGTTGAGGGCGTGGATATGTCCATTTTGTAGGAAGGATGACATCACAGCTACAGAGTTGACCGTCTGATAGCCCAGCTCGACTGCCCACCTCTCCTGAAGACCCCTCAGCTTTTTGAGAGTTGGGTGGAGGACATCATCTCTGAAAGAGGGTCCCACAGATGCACCCTAGCAGTTTGAGCACCACTCTTACAAGAAGAGTCAATGCCCTAAAAGCGTGATTTCACCGGGGATTACTCCAGGGTGGTCCTTGTGTTGGGATGCATCTCTGGCTGGCTGTCGTCATCCTTTTAGGTAGATAATGAAGTGTGTGCTGTCAATTACCCCATAAAGAAGCGGAATGTTCAGATGAAATGGCTACTATGAGGTTTTCAGGAAGGGATATCTAACATCCCATGATGTATACAGCTTACCTAAATACTTCATGCAGTACATGCAGTTTAAGGGGCCTTTTCTAGATGGCTAGGACAGATAGATAGCTAACAAATAAATGAGAAATGCATATATGAGTGATAATGTAATGATCAAAAGAGGAGAAAATGTGTCAGGAAAGAATTAACTCTGATTTCTTGTATCAATCATTATCAGAGTTTTGGTTCATGTCTGGTTTCTTTCCACTTCCCTGCTTCTCCTCTATTGATATAACATAAAATTATTGACTGGAAATGATTAATATGTTATATTCCTAGTTGAGGGCGTGGATATGTCCATTTTGTAGGAAGGATGACATCACAGCTACAGAGTTGACCGTCTGATAGCCCAGCTCGACTGCCCACCTCTCCTGAAGACCCCTCAGCTTTTTGAGAGTTGGGTGGAGGACATCATCTCTGAAAGAGGGTCCCACAGATGCACCCTAGCAGTTTGAGCACCACTCTTACAAGAAGAGTCAATGCCCTAAAAGCGTGATTTCACCGGGGATTACTCCAGGGTGGTCCTTGTGTTGGGATGCATCTCTGGCTGGCTGTCGTCATCCTTTTAGGTAGATAATGAAGTGTGTGCTGTCAATTACCCCATAAAGAAGCGGAATGTTCAGATGAAATGGCTACTATGAGGTTTTCAGGAAGGGAAATCTAACATCCCATGATGTATACAGCTTACCTAAATACTTCATGCAGTACATGCAGTTTAAGGTGCCTTTTCTAGATGGCTAGGACAGATAGATAGCTAACAAATAAATGAGAAATGCATATATGAGTGATAATGTAATGATCAAAAGAGTTGAAAATGTGGCAGGAAAGAATTAACTCTGATTTCTTGTATCAATCATTATCAGAGTTTTGGTTCATGTCTGGTTTCTTTCCACTCCCCTGCTTCTCCTCTATTGATATAACATTCAATTATTGACTGGAAATGATTAATATGTTATATTCCTAGTTGAGGGCGTGGATATGTCCATTTTGTAGGAAGGATGACATCACAGCTACAGAGTTGACCGTCTGATAGCCCAGCTCGACTGCCCACCTCTCCTGAAGACCCCTCAGCTTTTTGAGAGTTGGGTGGAGGACATCATCTCTGAAAGAGGGTCCCACAGATGCACCCTAGCAGTTTGAGCACCACTCTTACAAGAAGAGTCAATGCCCTAAAAGCGTGATTTCACCGGGGATTACTCCAGGGTGGTCCTTGTGTTGGGATGCACCTCTGGCTGGCTGTCGTCATCCTTTTAGGTAGATAATTATGTGTGTGTGTGTTGTCAACAACTCCATAAAGATGTGTGAATGTTCAGATGAAATGGCTACTATGAGGCGGCCAGGAATGGATGTTTAACATCCCATGATCTATGCAGCTTATCTGTATACTTCATGCAGTACAGGCAGTCTAAGGGGCCTTTTCTAGACAGGTAGGATAGATAGTTAGCTAAAAAATCATTGAGAAATACATATGTGTGATAATGTAATGATCAAAATGGTGAAAAACTAAATAAATTATTTCTGATACCCTGCCTGCCTGTAATCTAATTTCATTCATATTAATAATATATTCTGTTGTGCTTGAGAAAATTATACTTATATATGCATAAAAACTTTTTTAACAAGAAGACCTCATATCTTCAGGACCCGTCGAGCCTACCATCAACACCCCCACATTCCAAGAAGAGAGAAGACAAGGACACATATCTCTTGAATTTGACTGCTTGCATTCTAATAAGTTGTTTACCATGTTCAATACTACATGCTCTTTGCATGCTGTATGTGACTATATTGTAATCTTACAATATATTGCCATATTACTTTATTGTAATCCCCTGCGGGGACCCTTAAAACGAGTGGAGAGGCAATTCTACTTGAACTAGATGATCGCGTTAATTGTCTTATGAAGAATGCCTTCATTAAACTGGGCAATGTTAACCAGTTGTTGACTGCCCATTTATATACATCTGGGGGGGTGTTGTATTTAACTACACAAGGACATTTCTGAGTGTCCTTGCAAAGTTAGGATACTTTCACATCTGCACTTTCACTTTCAGCTATTGAGATCCGTCATAGGATCTCAAAAGTGGGGAAAACGCTTCAGTTTGGTCCCCATTCATTGTCAATGGGGACAAAACTGAACTGAAGGGAACAGAGTGCACCAAAATGCATTCCATTCTGTTTCATTGTGTTCCAATGACGCACACAAAAACACTGCAAGCAGAGCTTTTGAGTGCGTCCTGGGATGCAGAGCAAGACGGATCCGTCATGACTCTCAATTGTGACAGATTCGTTTTCTCTGACACAAAAAAAAAGATCCGCCCCCCCTTGACTTACAATGGTTTTAGAGACGGATCCGTCATGGCTATTTTAGAGATAATACAAGAAGAAGGTTGTATTATCATGACGGAAGCGTTTTTGCTGATCCATGATGGATCCAGCAAAAATGCAGATGTGAAAGTAGCCTTAGCAGTTGCAAGGACATCATGCAGCTGCAGAAGCAGTATTCCCCCTTAGCTGGGGCTAATATGTTGGCCTCTGTTACAGGAGAAATCAGCAATTAAAAGAAATCTTAAAAAAAATATAAAAAAATGTATAACAATTATAAAACACCACCAATCAGGGGCATTGCTGGGGTCTCAAAAGATCCAGGGCCCAAGCCCCAATGCATATGGCTCCAGTCCAAACCCCACCGCTCGCATTAGCACTAAAGATTTTAGGCTACTTTCACACTTGGGATAGCAGGGTCTGGCAGGCATTATAGTGATTGGGGCCGGAGCAGACTTCTGGTGGCATGGTGGGCTAGCGTTAGCACGGATCCGGCAGGCTGTTCCCCCACTAGAACAGAATGCCGGACCCTGCTACCGCAAGTGTGAAAGTAGCCTTAATTGCTTTACTTGCTGCATAGACACTATCAAACATACAGGACAATACAGCAGCACATACTTCTCACATCCAGAGCCTCCCAGGTGACGTCTACTCTGATGTAGATGTTTTCTTTCATCTTCTCCTACACAACTTATTTCAGCCGTGCCCTATCTCTGCAGAGATTAACGCATAGACATCTTAGGTTCCTCACTTTTCTATCATTCTCCCCATCCTCAAGTCCCACAAGATTTATCTTGCTGCTCTCTGTGCTCCCCAATACCCCCAAATACTATCCAGAAGAAATAATAGTGCCAAAGACATAGTTCCCCCTATAGTAATTGTGCTCCTCAAAGCCCCACCAATAATAATTCCCTTCATTAGTAATAGAGCACCCTACAGTGCCCCTGTTATAGGACATATCAATTATTAATAAATAATATAAAAAAATAGGCAACTACTACTGACTCTGCCTACTTCCTATCTCTATCTCTCTGTTCCTTTACCTTTCTGAACTGTGTGTCTGTAGTGAACTACAGTGGCGGCGACTGAAAACTCTATATACGGTATTATGATTAAATAAATTTATTAAAACAATACAAAGTTTACAGTCTATTATTTTCTACTATGTATATATTTATACACATTAAATATATATATATATATATATATATATACGGGGGGGGCGTGGCCTGGACTGGGAGCGCAATAACTGCTTAGCTCAAGAGCTCCCTTCAGGCATCCTGCAAAAGCGACTTATAAAGCAGTGGATCACCAAAAACTTGGCAACCATCAACCCCTTTAAGAACCCCACTCCACAAAAGATGCCCAAGCGGGGTAAGAAAGAAGCTTCTTATAGCTTTTTTTCGACGGCAAACAATGGCGCTCGCAATTCCGCCACCGCGAGACAGGCGGAAATGGAGTCCATGAAATCCAAAATTGCGGACCAAGAAGACCGCAACCGGCGGAACAACGTAAAATTCTGCGGCATTCCAGAATCCGTATCACCAGCCAACTTGGTCAAATTTCTCCAGAAACTGATCATCACTACACTCCATGCTACAGATACGGATGTAATTATTGAAAGGGCCCACAGGCTACCAAAGCCTAAATCTCTCCCTGACTCAGTACCAAGGGATACAATTTCACGTATCCACTTTTATCACATAAAGGAGCAGCTCATGCAGGTGGTGAGAAAGAAAGGCAAGCTACCTGACCCCTTCCAAGAGGTAACACTCTTTGCAGACCTCTCGCAGCACACCTTGGCAGCAAGGAGAAAACTACTACCCCTCACCAAAAGCCTTTGTCACCACGAGATTCCGTAGTGGGGCTTCCCAAAGAAGTTTATCATGACCAAAAATGGAGATCAGCACCTCATCACCTCCCTGGAAAAAGGACTCCATTTACTGAAAAGTTGGAGGCTACACCATCCAAATGCCGTCTCGCCTAAATTCCCCATACAACCGTCTAGAATACCTATAGAGTGGCTATCCACATCACGGGACACGTGAGGCCTTCATACTGTATTCCAAAATGCAGGACACTATTTTATGATTCATTAAACTTTCCCCATGTGTAACTCCCCAGAGTTGTGTTACAAAACTCTTTTACCCCAATACAATCTGCTAAGAGAATTAACTTTGTCATCTGATATAATTTTACATAATAACCTCACAACTGTGCATTATAAGCCTTGTTAAATGTATATTGTTGTCATTCTTCATGTTTACCAGCAGGTGGCAGCAATGTTCTGGCAAGGAGCTAGGTTCAGTTTAGTATTTCTGAGCTGGAATAGTTCATTCCAGCTTGGCTCCCCCCTCTGTAAGCAGAGTGAACTGTGTCCATATCCTTACAACAACAACCAAGAGAGTATATATAAAATTCATAATTCCATCAATATAAAATAAATATTTATTGATAATTTTTAAAAGAGTGTACAAAACACTGTCATAAACAACATAAAGTACGAGTTTCCAAAGTTGTGGCTTTATTGCACAAGTAATTTGACGCTATAGATGTGGTACTACAACTTTGGAAACTCGTACTTTATGTTGTTTATGACAGTGTTTTGTACACTCTTTTAAAAATTATCAATAAATATATATTTTATATTGATGGAATTATATATACTCTCTTGGTTGTTGTTGTATTGAATTATTGAGCATCCCGGACATGTTTGCCCATACTAGCTGCAGACCTTGTTGTGTAGTAATGTGTCCATATCCTGCCTCATGGTGAGGGAAGGAAGTTAAGTCAGTGTGCCACCCACCCCTGCTAGGGTAAAGCTGTGCGTGTAGGAGCTCCCAGATATAGGGAATAAAGCCAGGATCTTGTCTCGGCTAAGACATTGATCATCATCCCCAGCCTGAGCCTTGCAGCCTCAGCTGGAAGAAGCAAGCAGACAACTCCAGAATTCCAGGAAGAAAGCATACACTGTGAAGATAACTGTGAGTACAGTCCAGAGACCCAGGAGAAGCCATTTTCCTCCTCAGCTAGTCAGTCCCTATAAAGCAGAAGATAGAAAGTGTAGAAGCCAAATTCCTGCCACATTATAGAGCTAACAAGCAGACGTCCTTTCCTGCAAGCTACGGGTACATGAGAGAGCAGAAGCATAAATTCCTGCCAACCATTGCCAATATCTGCTGGGACCTAAGACTAAAGCTGTATCTTGCTTGGATGAAAGTTACCATCAGTAAAGACAAGTTTGAACTTTACCAAAGGTCTGGATCTCAATTACTGCTGCAAATCCCTCTATTACTCCTACTAGCACCACACTCAATTTATTGCAAGTGATCCAGGATCCAGGAGTCCAGCCGTACTCAGGTAGGAGACACCGTTGACACTATACCCACTACCATACAGAGACATTACACCACTCTGGCATTCCTAACCTGGTGCGTGAGTTACAACACCTTAAAGGGCCCTGGCTATGAGCTGAGCGCTGCGATTGGCCAGCGCTACAGCATAGGAGAAAGAGACGCCGGCAGGTTCCCCTGGGTGGAGCCTAACTATGACTATACCGGAGGCTATAACCGGAGAACGGAGCGGCGCCCGGGGATAATAGTAAGTGCAGGGGGATCCCTGGGCGCCGCTCTACACGTCTGTATAGTCAGTTTACATACTTTATTCTGGTGAAAGGTCTTCTTTAACCACTTCAGCCCCCAGTGCTTAAACACCCTGAAAGACCAGGCCACTTTTTACACTTCTGACCTACACTACTTTCACCGTTTATTGCTCGGTCATGCAACTTACCACCCAAATGAATTTTACCTCCTTTTCTTCTCACTAATAGAGCTTTCATTTGGTGGTATTTCATTGCTGCTGACATTTTTACTTTTTTTGTTATTAATCGAAATTTAACGATTTTTTTGCAAAAAAATGACATTTTTCACTTTCAGTTGTAAAATTTTGCAAAAAAAACGACATCCATATAGAAATTTTGCTCTAAATTTATAGTTCTACATGTCTTTGATAAAAAAAAAATGTTTGGGTAAAAAAAAAATGGTTTGGGTAAAAGTTATAGCGTTTACAAACTATGGTACAAAAATGTGAATTTCCGCTTTTTGAAGCAGCTCTGACTTTCTGAGCACCTGTCATGTTTCCTGAGGTTCTACAATGCCCAGACAGTACAAACACCCCACAAATGACCCCATTTCTGAAAGTACACACCCTAAGGTATTCGCTGATGGGCATAGTGAGTTCATAGAACTTTTTATTTTTTGTCACAAGTTAGCGGAAAATTATGATTTTTTTTTTTTTTTTCTTACAAAGTCTCATATTCCACTAACTTGTGACAAAAAATAAAAAGTTCTATGAACTCACTATGCCCATCAGCGAATACCTTGGGGTCTCTTCTTTCCAAAATGGGGTCACTTGTGGGATAGTTATACTGCCCTGGCATTCTAGGGGCCCAAATGTGTGGTAAGGAGTTTGAAATCAAATTCTGTAAAAAATGACCTGTGAAATCCGAAAGGTGCTCTTTGGAATATGGGCCCCTTTGCCCACCTAGGCTGCAAAAAAGTGTCACACATCTGGTATCTCCGTACTCAGGAGAAGGTGGGGAATGTGTTTTGGGGTGTCATTTTATATATACCCATGCTGGGTGAGAGAAATATCTTGGCAAAAGACAACTTTTCCCATTTTTTTATACAAAGTTGTCATTTGACCAAGATATTTATCTCACCCAGCATGGGTATATGTAAAAAGACACCCCAAAACACATTCCTCAACTTCTCCTGAGTACGGGGATACCAGATGTGTGACACTTTTTTGCAGCCTAGGTGGGCAAAGGGGCCCATATTCCAAAGAGCACCTTTCGGATTTCACTCCTCATTTTTTCCTGAATTTGATTTCAAACTCCTTACCACACATTTGGGCCCCTAGAATACCAGGGCAGTATAACTACCCCACAAGTGACCCCATTTTGGAAAGAAGACACCCCAAGGTATTCCGTGAGGGGCATGGCGAGTTCCTAGAATTTTTTATTTTTTGTCACAAGTTAGTGGAAAATGATGATTTTTTTTTTGATTTTTTTTTTCATACAAAGTCTCATATTCCACAAACTTGTGACAAAAAATAAAAACTTCCATGAACTCACTATGCCCATCAGCGAATACCTTGGGGTCTCTTCTTTCCAAAATGGGGTCACTTGTGGGGTAGTTATACTGCCCTGGCATTCTAGGGGCCCAAATGTGTGGTAAGTAGGTAAATGACCTGTGAAATCCGAAAGGTGCTCTTTGGAATGTGGGCCCCTTTGCCCACCTAGGCTGCAAAAAAGTGTCACACATCTGGTATCTCTGTATTCAGGAGAAGTTGAGGAATGTGTTTTGGGGTGTCTTTTTACATATACCCATGCTGGGTGAGATAAATATCTTGGTCAAATGCCAACTTTGTATAAAAAAATGGGAAAAGTTGTCTTTTGCCAAGATATTTCTCTCACCCAGCATGGGTATATGTAAAATGACACCCCAAAACACATTCCCCAACTTCTCCCGATTACGGAGATACCAGATGTGTGACACTTTTTTGCAGCCTAGGTGGGCAAAGGGGCCCATATTCAAAAGAGCACCTTTCGGATTTCACAGGTCATTTTTTACAGAATTTGATTTCAAACTCCTTACCACACATTTGGGCCCCTAGAATGCCAGGGCAGTATAACTACCCCACAAGTGACCCCATTTTGGAAAGAAGAGACCCCAAGGTATTCGCTGATGGGCATAGTGAGTTCATGGAACTTTTTATTTTTTGTCACAAGTTAGTGGAATATGAGACTTTGTATGAAAAAAAAAATAAAAAAAAAAATAAGCATTTTCCACTAACTTGTGACAAAAAATAAAAAATTCTAGGAACTCGCCATGCCCCTCACGGAATACCTTGGGGTGTCTTCTTTCCAAAATGGGGTCACTTGTGGGGTAGTTATACTGCCCTGGCATTTTCCAGGGGCCCTAATGTGTGGTAAGTAGGTAAATGACCTGTGAAATCCTAAAGGTGCTCTTTGGAATATGGGCCCCTTTGCCCACCTAGGCTGCAAAAAAGTGTCACACATGTGGTATCGCCGTATTCAGGAGAAGTTGGGGAATGTGTTTTGGGGTGTCATTTTACATATACCCATGCTGGGTGAGAGAAATATCTTGGCAAAAGACAACTTTTCCCATTTTTTTATACAAAGTTGGCATTTGACCAAGATATTTTTCTCACCCAGCATGGGTATATGTAAAATGACACCCCAAAACACATTCCCCAACTTCTCCTGAGTACGGCGATACCAGATGTGTGACACTTTTTTGCAGCCTAGATGCGCAAAGGTGCCCAAATTCCTTTTAGGAGGGCATTTTTAGACATTTGGATACCAGACTTCTTCTCACGCTTTGGGGCCCCTAGAATGCCAGAGCAGTATAAATACCCCACATGTGACCCCATTTTGGAAAGAAGACACCCCAAGGTATTCAATGAGGGGCATGGCGAGTTCATAGAATTTTTTTTTTTTTTTGGCACAAGTTAGTGGAAATTGATATTTTTAATTTTTTTCTCACAAAGTCTCCCGTTCCGCTAACTTGGGACAAAAATTTCAATCTTTCATGGACTCAATATGCCCCTCACGGAATACCTGGGGGTGTCTTCTTTCCGAAATGGGGTCACATGTGGGGTATTTATACTGCCCTGGCATTCTAGGGGCCCTAAAGCGTGAGAAGAAGTCTGGAATATAAATGTCTAAAAATTTTTACGCATTTGGATTCCGTGAGGAGTATGGTGAGTTCATGTGAGATTTTATTTTTTGACACAAGTTAGTGGAATATGAGACTTTGTAAGAAAAAAAAATAAAAATTCTGCTAACTTGGGCCAAAAAAATATCTGAATGGAGCCTTACAGAGGGGTGATCAATGACAGGGGGGTGATCAATGACAGGGGGGTTGATCAATGACAGGGGGGTTGATCAATGACAGGGGGGTTGATCAGGGAGTCTATATGGGGTGATCACCACAGTCATTGATCACGCCCCTGTAAGGCTTCATTCAGACGTCCGGATGCGTTTTGCGGATCCGATCCATCTATCAGTGCATCCGTAAAAATCATGCGGACATCTGAATGGAGCTTTACAGGGGGGTAATCAATGACAGGGGGGTGATCAGGGAGTCTATATGGGGTGATCACCACAGTCATTGATCACGCCCCTGTAAGGCTTCATTCAGACGTCCGGATGCGTTTTGCGGATCCGATCTATCCATCAGTGGATCCGTAAAAATCATGCGGACGTCTGAATGGAGCTTTACAGGGGGTTGATCAATGACAGGGGTGTAATCAATGACAGGGGGGGTGATCAGGGAGCATATGGGGTGATAACCACAGTCATTGATCACGCCCCTGTAAGGCTTCATTCAGACGTCCGGATGCGTTTTGCGGATCCGATCCATCTATCAGTGGATCCGTAAAAATCATGCGGACATCTGAATGGAGCTTTACAGGGGGGTAATCAATGACAGGGGGGTGATCAATGACAGGGGGGTGATCAGGGAGTCTATATGGGGTGATAACCACAGTCATTGATCACGCCCCTGTAAGGCTTCATTCAGACGTCCGGATGCGTTTTGCGGATCCGATCCATCTATCAGTGGATCCGTAAAAATCATGCGGACGTCTGAATGGAGCTTTACAGGGGGGTAATCAATGACAGGGGGGTGATCAGGGAGTCTATATGGGGTGATCACCACAGTCATTGATCATGCCCCTGTAAGGCTTCATTCAGACGTCCGGATGCGTTTTGCGGATCCGATCCATCTATCAGTGCATCCGTAAAAATCATGCGGACATCTGAATGGAGCTTTACAGGGGGGTAATCAATGACAGGGGGGTGATCAATGACAGGGGGGTGATCAGGGAGTCTATATGGGGTGATCAGGGGTGATCAGGGGCTAATAAGGGGTTAATAAGTGACGGGGGGGGGGGGTGTAGTGTAGTGTAGTGGTGCTTGGTGGGACTTTACTGAGCTACCTGTGTCCTCTGGTGGTCGATCCAAACAAATGGGACCACCAGAGGACCAGGTAGCAGGTATATTAGACGCTGTTATCAAAACAGCGTCTAATATACCTGTTAGGGGTTAAAAAAAACACATCTCCAGCCTGCCAGCGAACGATCGCCGCTGGCAGGCTGGAGATCAACTCTCTTACCTTCCGTTCCTGTGAGCGCGCGCGCCTGTGTGCGCGCGTTCACAGGAAATCTCGCCCATCGCGAGATGACGCATATATGCGTGACTCTGCGCAGGGCTGCCACCTCCGGAACGCGATCCTGCGTTAGGCGGTCCGGAGGTGGTTAAGTTCAACAACCCTGCCATTAACAATGTTGAAATGGCAGCAATTTAAAATTTTCTCATTGAAGTCAATAGGGAAAATCTGATTGGTTGTTTGTAGCTCCGCCCACTTTTTAATGTCCCCAAAATGTGACATAAATTTTCAGGTTGACCCCATGACTAAGTGACCCAATTTTGGTGAGTTTCACTCGGAAGCTGTATGAGTGACAAACGTTTGCATTTTTCCAATAAAACTCTATGGGAAAAAAAGAGGTTTTCGGGGGCCCGCCTCAGGGCCCCGGAGGGTGGGATCGGTTAACAAAGCACAAGCAAGATACTCCTGTATGTACCGACCAAGAGTGCAAAGTTCGGTATTTATACTCCTAAATCTGTGGGAGGAGTAGCAATTTGAACGTCCTATTATAGTCAATGGGGAGAATTTGATTGGTTCTGTGTGGCCCCGCCCACATTTTAGGGTCTCCGAAATGTTCTAACAAATTGCGCGTTGACCCCATGACTATGTGACCCAAGTTTGGTGACTTTAGTTTCAAATCTGTGCGACTGGGAGCGATTTGAAAATTTTCCCTGTCAAAGGGAAAAACGTGGATTTTGGGGGCCCTTCCCAGGGGCCCGGAGGGTGGGATCGGTTAACAAAGCACAAGCAAGGTACTCGGGTGGGTGCCAACCAAGTCTGCAAAGTTTGGAATTTGTACTCCTAAAAATGTGGGAGGAGTAGCAATTTGAACGTCTCATTACAGTCAATGGGGAGATTTTGATTGGTTCTGTGTGGCCCCGCCCACATTTTGGGGTCCCTGAAATGTGCCAAAAAACTTTGGGTTGACCCCATGACTAAGTGACCTAAGTTTGGTGACTTTAGCGTCAAAGCCTGGCGAGTGGGAGCAATTTGAAAATGTACCCTGTCAAAGTCTATGAGAAAAAAGGGGGCTTCCGGGGTCCGCTACGGGGGCCCCGGGGGTGGGATCGCTTATAAAAGCACAAGCAAAAAAGCACAAGCAATGTAGAAAGTTTGGGGTATGTAGCACCAAAACTGTAGGAGGAGTAGCGTATAGAAAACGCGGCTAAGAATAATAATAATAAGAAGAATAAGCTGAAACGCTTTTTGACAATCGAATATCAATATGTTGGCTTTTGCAAGCCAACATAATAATGGGATGCGCTGGGAATTCAGTTTCCAGCCTGAGCACTGGGCTTCGACTGGACAACAACTGTTGCATGTACCTGTTTTTGTGCGGTCAGAACTCAGCATGCATGCTGGAAAGCAGTCAGACCCTATTGACTACAATGAGATACGTTGGGGTCCCATTGTAGTCAGTGAGGTCTGGCAACACATGGCAGTATCTGGCTAGGCCAGGTAAGGTTCCTCTGCCAGAACAGCCTGCTGGATAGCTTTACCACGTGTGTGAAACTAGCCTAAGACAGGATTTGCATGAAGCAGCAAGTATGCAAACTTACCTTTTACATATGCTAAAACAGCCAGTAGGGAAGCGGTGCTGCCAGATGTTCTGATCATCTTCAGAAAGGAAAACTTTCTCTTTGTGCTTTTCTGATGACATATGCATCTTCCACTGACGCTCACTATTGCAGTTTCTACCACAAAGCCAGCAATGAAAATCAACCTGCAGAAATCAGAGATTTACCACCATATCATTTTAAAGGATGATTTAAAGATTTATATTGATGATCTATCCTCAGGATCAGATCAATATCTGATCTGTGGGGGTCTGACACCCGGCGCCTCCGCCAATCAGCTGTTTGATAAGGAGGTGGTGCTCCATGCGAGCAATGCTTCCTGTTCATTACACTGCGCTTCATCTTGGAAGTGAGCGTAATGATGAGTGCTTATTCCGTTCACTTGAATGAAACTATGCCACCGCTCCACAGAAGAAGACGCGCAGTGTAATGAACAGAAAGCGGCGCTCGCATGGAGCACCACCTCCTTATCAAACAGTTAATCGGTGGAGCTGCCGGGTGTCAGACCCCCTCAGATCAGATATTGATGACCTATCCTGAGGATATGTCATCAATATACTATAAACTGCCTGGTGCAGCTTAGCTATTCAGAATTAGATGGAACAAGGTAATAGCATCATGGTAGGGCTTTTTTGCACATATTACAAGAACATTGTAAAGGGCTATTAAAAACATTAGCATTTTGCATAGAAGAGCATAAAAAAAAGACATGGTCATCAGCCCTTCCCACAAAACATTAGTAAAGCCTCATTCACACTGTCCGTGCTCAAATCGGTGAGAAGGTGGTCAGTGATGCGTCCATGAAGGACAGCGGGTCGGTGTTAGGTCTGCTTTTGCTGGCCATGACCCATCCGTTTTTCACTGACACTGCAGAGCTGAACAATGATTTTCAAAGAATCTTTTCCTGATGATCCGTGAAACACGGATGCAACATGGATGGACAAAATAGAGAATGCATCCGTGCTAAAACCACAGACCGTGCTCAAACACTGATGTGTGAATACAAACATTAAAATGAATGGGGACTTGTGCTGTCGGTGGAGAACACAGAAATTCCCTTATATTTTAGTGTTAGCATCCGGTACTCAAATGCCCCCATCCTTTCTTTAATTGTAGGACACCTTGCTATTAGTATGCTAACAAATGTATACAGATATCCAATAGAGACAAAAGGTAACCAATAGCAGAGACAAGAGGCGCAACAAAGGGCGAGGACGTCCAGAGAATAGAATAATACTACAAATATGGAAGCTCACCTTGTTTGGTTGTGCTGGAACAGGCACAACACTATTGTAGGCTTGTATGAATACCAATCCCAGTTGTCCGGTATGCTGCCGAGGTGGATCGCCTTGAGGCAGAGGTGCCCAATCTCCCAAAAGGACAGATACAGCTTCATATTCACCTTTTCCGGCACAAGGAACAGTCACAACAGGCATAGGAAGAGGGAGCTTCTCTTTTAGTGTTGCAACCCTAACCGGATGAAGGGGTCCTGCTGATCCCCGAAACGCGTTGTTTCCTTTTTTAAATTTATTTTATACTTAACAAACAAAATAAAAGAAGATTCCTCTTCCTATGCCTGTTGTGACTGTTCCTTGTGCCGGAAAAGGTGAATATTTCTAAAACAAATATATAGACACATTTCTAACTATTCCCACTCTGAATAAGGGGATGCCAGACAAAAACTTACTGCGGTTTCTGCGTAGTCAGTAGGAAGGTGAATTAGTTTGTTCCCTTGACTTGAAATCTCATTCCCTTTTGCAGTCTTCTTGCTGTTCAACTTCTCATACAATTGTTCCATATCCTGAACTGAGCAGAAAGTGACCGTATTACAATTCAATTCACACACATTGAAGCATGACCTCAGACAAGGGACCAAGTATATGACAATTAGTGCACACGAAGACTAGAGGTTTACTGATCACAGTTACTTACCGCCTCTCATCCTCAAAAATTAAAGTTAAAGCAGAGATTTGATTGGGGCCTTCAAGTAATACCTTCACTCGTCTACAAATGTTTTCATAAAAGAGATTCAATATATTAACCCCTTCAGGACCCTGCCATTTTTCACCTTAAGGACCAGGCCATTTTTTGCAAATCTGACATGTGTCACTTTATGTGGCGATAACTTTAAAACGCTTTTACTTATCCAAGCCATTCTGAGATTGTTTTCGCATCACATATTGTACTTCATGACACTGGTAAATTTGAGTCAAAATATTTAATTTTTATTTATATATATATATAAAAAAAAAAAAAATATGCCATGCAGTATTCAGCGCAGGCGCAGTAAGGAAGTTGGCAGCCAGTGAGCGTTCTTCCTTCACTATGCCTGCGCCGAATACTGAACGGCATGGCGCAGGCGCGAGATTTACCATGCGCTCAGGGCCGGCAGCAGGATGCGAATGCTGCCTGGCCGTGTCAATCAAGACTTGGAGGGAGGTGACAGAGGTGGGAGAACAGAGCCTCTAGGAGCAGAAACAACGCGCGCCCCCCTGCTCCTAGAGGCTAATTAGCATATTATACAAGTAATTGAGTAACGGGGGGCATGGATAAAACTATGAATAGACTAGTTAGGTTCAGCTGACATTAGCACATCGCTAATGTCAGCCAGTTTAATTTAGGTATTTCTGGTGACAGAAACCCTTTAAGGGGTTAATATCAGGAGCCTAGGTTTTCTTTTTTTTTCTTTTCTTTTTTTATAAAAATAAAGATTAATCACTGTATAATGAAAATGTTTGCACATATTTTCATACATTTTGTTTTACACCTCCCCTCCATTTTCAAGATCTCTGTCTGCTGTCAGTGAATTATTACATTTTTCTTTACTGTCTGAAAACGTGAACTGAACCAGTCCGGCTCTCTGCTCAGATACAACGGTATGCTTCTCTTCTGCAGCACAACTCCCTATGATAGATTGCTATAATGCTACTAAATGTAAATGTGTGGAATACAGGCTGCTTCGCTGGGGGAGGATTACATACCAGATGTAGTCCCTTCTGAAGGGCAGACTAGGCTGGTTTGGGTTTTCACTTTAAAGGGAACTTGTCACATTGAACATGGTGTTATAGAGCAGGAGGAGCTGAGCAGATTCAGTATGACTTGTATTTCATTCAGGCCTCATGCACACGACCGTATTTTTTCACGGTCCGCAAAACGGGGTTCCGTTTTTCCGTGATCCGTGACGGTTTTTTCGTCCGTGGGTCTTCCTTGATTTTTGGAGGATCCACGGACATGAAAAAAAAAGTCGTTTTGGTGTCCGCCTGGCCGTGCGGAGCCAAACGGATCCGTCCTGAATTACAATGCAAGTCAATGGGGACGGATCCGTTTGACGTTGACACAATATGGTGCAATTGCAAACGGATCTGTCCCCATTGACTTTCAATGTAAAGTCTGGAGTCTCTTTTATACCATCGGATCGGAGTTTTCTCCAATCCGATGGTATATTTTAACTTGAAGCGTCCCCATCACCATGGGAACGCCTCTATGTTAGAATATACTGTCGGATATGAGTTACATAGTAAAATCTCATATCCGACAGTATATTCTAACACAGAGGCGTTCCCATGGTGATGGGGACGCTTCTAGTTAGAATATACTACAAACTGTGTACATGACTGCCCCCTGCTGCTTGGCAGCACCCGATCTCTTACAGGGGGCCGTGATCAGCACAATTAACCCCTCAGGTGCCGCACCTGAAGGGGTTAATTGTGCGTATCATAGCCCCCAGTAAGAGATCCGGGGCTGCCAGGCAGCAGACCCCCCTCCCTCTCCAGTTTAAATTTCATTGGTGGCCAGTGCGGCCCCCCCCACCCTCCCTCTATTGCATTAATAACATTGGTGGCAGTGTGCGGCCTCCCTTCTCCCCCCCCCCCCCATCATTGGTGGCAGCAGAGTTCCGATCGGAGCCCCAGCGATTAAACTCGGACTCCGATCGGAAGTCTATGCCAGCCTCAGTGCCTCATCACATCTCCTGCCACAGTGCGCCGTGATTTGCCAGCCACACTGCCTCAACACATTAGAAGCCATAATTCCCAATCACTATGCCAGTCTCAATGCCACCTGGCAACCACAGTGTCTCATCACATTGCAAGCCACAGTGTTTAATTACAGTGCCCGCTGACTACGCTAGCCACAGAGCACTATCATAAGTAGGGCCAGTTCACACCACTTATTCTCTTCCCCCCCCCCTTCATCATTGGTGGCAGCGGAGTTCCGATCGGAGTCCCAGTTTAACCGCTGGGGCTCCGATCGGTAACCATGGCAACCCCAGGACGCTACTGCAGTCCTGGTTGCCATGGTTACTTAGCAATAGTAGAAGCATGATACTTACCTGCTGGCTGCTGCGAGGTCTGTGTCCGGCCGGGAGCTCCTCCTACTGGTAAGTGACAGCAATGCGCCGCACAGACCTGTCACTTACCAGTAGGAGGAGCGCCCGGCCGGACACAGACATCGCAGCAGCCGACAGGTAAATATGATGCTTCTACTATTGCTAAGTAACCATGGCAACCAGGACTGCAGTAGCGTCCCGGTTGCCATGGCTACCGATCGGAGCCCCATCGGTTAAACTGGGACTCTGATCGGAACTCCGCTGCCACCAATGATAGGGGGGGGGGGGGAGAGAGAATAAGTGGTGTGAACTGGCCCTACTTATGATAGTGCTCTGTGGCTAGCGTAGTCATCGGGCACTGTGATTAAACACTGTGGCTTGCATTGTGATGAGACACTGTGGTTGCCAGGTGGCATTGAGACTGGCATAGTGAGAGGGAATTATGGCTGCTAATGTGATGAGGCAGTGTGGCTGGCAAATCACGGCGCACTGTGGCAGGAGATGTGATGAGGCACTGAGGCTGGCATAGACTTCCGATCGGAGTCCCAGTTTAATCGCTGGGGCTCCGATCGGAACTCTGCTGCCACCAATGATCGGGGGGGGGAGAGAAGGGAGGCCGCACACTGCCACCAATGTTATTAATGCAATAGAGAGAAAGGGGGGGGCGGGGGAGGCCGCACACTGTGCCACCAATGATATTCAAACTGGGGAGGGGGGGTCTGCCCCCTGCTGCCTGGCAGCCCCGGATCTCTTACAGGGGGCTATGATACACACAATTAACCCCTTCAGGTGCAGCACCTGAGGGGTTAATTGTACGGATCACAGCCCCCTGTAAGAGATCGGGTGCTGCCAGGCAGCAGGGGACAGTCCTGTACACAGTTCTTTTAGTATATTCTAACTAGAAGCGTCCCCATCACTATGGGAACGCCTCTGTGTTAGAATATACTGTCGGATCTGAGTTTTCACAAAGTGAAAACTCAGCTCTGAAAAAGCTTTTATGCAGACGGATCTTCGGATCCGTCTATATGAAAGTAACCTACGGCCACGGATCACGGACACGGATGCCAATCTTGTGTGCATCCGTGTTCTTTCACGGACCCATTGACTTGAATGGGTCCGTGAACCGTTGTCCGTCAAAAAAATAGGACAGGTCATATTTTTTTGACGGACAGGATACACGGATCACGGTCTCGGCTGCAAAATGGTGCATTTTCCGATTTTTCCACGGACCCATTGAAAGTTAATGGGTCCGCGAAAAAAAAACGGAAAACGGCACAACGGCCACGGATGCACACAACGGTCGTGTGCATGAGGCCTCATTTAAATTCCTGCTCATTTTGAGCTTTGAAGTCCAGGAGCGGTCAGTGATTGACAGCTACCTCTGTATACACAGTCATAGAGGGAAGGCTGTCAATCACTGATAGGACCACCTCCTGGACTTCAAAGCTCAGGATGAAATACAGGTTCTACTGAATCTTTTCCCACAATCTATATACATCAATCTGCTCAGCTCCTCCTGCTCTATAACATGCTGCCTCCAGCTCAGAAACCATGTTTAATGTGACGGGTTCCCTTTAAACAAGTGAAAACAAATGTTCTCATTTATCAAAACTGTTTAAGGGAAAACTCTTAGGGCCTGTTCACACAGCGGGTTTTACCGTGGAATTTTGGTGCGGACAGCCACTCCGAAATTTCGCCGAAAAACCCGCCAGCAGCCGCATCCTCTCTGCCTCCCATACATTTCAATGGGAGGCAGTGCTGAGGATCAAGGAGCGGTGGCTTATAGCCACGGTCGCACCAAGAAGAGACATGTCTGTTCTCAGCGTGGTCGCGACTTTAAGCCGTCGCTCGACAACCCTCAGCGCTGCCTGCCACTGAAATAAATGGGAGGCAGAGAGGACGTGGCCTCCCACGGTAAAACCCGCGGTGTGAACAGGGCCTTAAACACTGATGGACACCGACCCCCGTCCCGCCTGGTGAGGCAGCTGTTCGAATATGAATGGAGAGGTGGCCACACAAGTCCACGGCTCTCTCCATTCACTTCTATAGGGAGGGGGGGCCTTGTGCGTACATGGTCACCTCTCCTCACATTGCCCTCCTAGACGCAGAGGCCAGTGACTGCCTTCCAGAACAGAACGCAGTTTCAGAGGACCTCTGTTCTGGAGATAGGTGCAGGTCCCAGAGGTGGATGTGCCATACATATCTAAGATGGGAATACCCAAACTGTCCATGCTCCCGAAAACAACAAATCACAGTGCAGCTTTAATGGATCCAGAGCAGTTTCAGAAATGAAGGCCAGCTTCTGATTGGGTGCTATGGACAACATGGCTAGATTGGATAACTAAGGGCCAAGTGTTCTCATGAACCGAGAGCATACCAAGTCCTTTCAAAAGTCTATATTTTATTTTACAAGGAATAAGGTTGATTCACAACAGGTGCTACAAAATATCAGAATTACATCAAGTATTCTAATCAACAAACAGCTCGAGCAATGGACAAAAGATGAGGTAACAGATACTGATGACATTAGGATGGGGGTGGATTTACTTACTGTCTAGATCTTTCATGAACGTCCATATCTCTTTCTCCTCTTGGCTGTGAGCAAACGCGCAATTTCCAATATACTGACATTTTTTGGCATTTAATATATGATGACACAACTGTACGAGATAAAATATATATATATTTCTATAAGAACCAATGGAAGGTTAACTGCTCTCTCCTATCTTGACACATATTCTGCTTTACTGATCTCTTTCAGTATTCAACAAAAAAAAATGCTTAGGTGAAAGACTAGAAATAATAGCACAATTCATTAACCCGTTAGTGACATCTGTCAGACATGTCAGCAGACGAGCACAGGGACAATATGGTGTGGGTTCACCAAGCACGCTATGTAAGCAGCAAGTGTCGACTGTGTGAACAACGTAACAGTGAAACCCAAAAAACAATGGCGGAATTTCATATTTTTTCCATTTCACCCCACAAATATTTTTATTTTTTTAAGTTTCTCAATACATTATATGGTCTATTCAAAGCTATGGACACCCTGCGTGGACATTTTTTTAATTATTGCATTCTTTTTATTTTTTGGCTAAAAACCTTTTTTTAACTGGTCTTTATTTTTCCCCTTTATGCCGCAGCTCCACGATCCTCAGCGCTGCCTCCCACTGAAAAGAATGGGAGGCAGAAAAGACGCGGGTGCTGGTAGGTTTTTAGAGAAATTTCGGCGTGGCTGTCGGCACCAGAATTCGGAGCAAAAAACATGCCATGTGGACGGCCCCCTAGAGAGGTTTTATGTATGTGGATTATTAATGACCTATCTGGAGTAGGTCATCAATATCTGATTAGTGGGGGTCTGACTCCCGACAGCCCCGCCAACCAGCTTTTTGAAGAGGCCCTCTTTGGTAAGCTCCACAGCCTGTTTCTAGGCCAATGACATCAAGTTCATTGCTCACATGGTCTACAGTAGGTGCAGCTCAGTCCAATTCAAGTGAAAGGACCTGGGCTACAATACCACGCACAACCTCTACACAATGAACAGCACTGTGCTTGGTGTGCTGCACAGAGGCCACATCGCTCACCGGGGCACCGCAGGCTCATTAAACAGTTGCCGGGTGTCGGATCCCCACCAATCAGATATTGACTTTTCCTGAGGATAGTTCATGAATATTTTATTCCCGAAAACACCCTTAAAGAGGACCTTTCATCAGTTTGTACTTTCTAAAGTCAATACCTCTCATTGTAGGCCAAGATTAGGAGATGTCATTGCTGCTCCATTGCCCCACTGTGCCCCCCCCGGGCTGTTTTGGCGCCCTGTATGCTAATCAATAGGGAGTAGAGGAGACGGCTGCGTTTCTCAGGGGGCATCTCCTTTCTCCCTGGCTGTGAGCTGTCCAATTGCAGCAGTCCGCGTCAGCCAGAAAGACGCGTCCGTCTCCTCCTCCCTGTACCAATTATGTTGATTAGAATACAGAGAGCCAAAACAGAATTGGGGGCACAGCGCCGTAACGGAGCAGTGCATCAGTAACGCCGCAACGGAGCAGTGTATCAGTAACGCCGCAATGGAGCAGTGTATCAGTAGTAAAAAAAAAATATAGAGCAATGACATCTCCTAATCTTGGCCTACAACGTGAGGTATTGATTTTAGAAAGTAAACTGATGAAAGGTCCTCTTTAAGTCAACAGTAATAACCATCTCAACATACTAGCTAAGGAACATAACTACAAGAATTTAGATTAAAATCACCTCAAACTGAACAGGTACGGGCTTCTTTGTAGGACATGGTCGGATAGATATCCACTTTTTGCGCTCATTGGACATCACAAGAACAACCTGGCAATCTTTAGTCCATCTAAGATAAATACATTAAGTGTCATAAGGCAATAAATGTAAATCCTTTATCAGAGAGGACGATTTTTAGTCTACTAAATGACTACAAAGAGATTACATACGTGTGTCTTGCCTTTGCGCTACAGTATTTTCGATTTTTGTCAGATTCAATCACTTGCCCATTTCTCCAGCATTGTCCACAAACAAATTTGATGTTGAAATTTGGGTATCCTGGACTATTGGGAATGCTCAACAGCTGAAAACAAATTTACGGTATATAACGTAACACAAGAAACCACAACTTATCCAGAGTACACAAGGGAGCAAATGTAATTGTCATAATGCCAACCTCAGTTGGTGATTGGCACATCGGTTATTTCCTGTGTGTCCACAGTCACAAGGAAGTAGAGGCCAGTGGGGACCTGGAAATCACTGAAATCGGCGCAGCAGGGGTTCAGTTTGGTCAGCATCTCTTTTATGCTACTCTGATACTTTAAAACAAATTTTGGCGGTCAAACAATCCCTTTAAAGAGGACCTGTTTGTGTTTTTTTCCTTCCTCCATTCCTGTGCAATCGATGCTGTTAATTTTGGTTCCAGATATGCTATTGTGACCATACACTATCATGGGGGTGGTTCCTGGCACTGATTCTCAATAGACTATATATAGTTATCAGAGGCTGGGAACTTAAAGTGACCCTGGAAAAAAGCCTAAAAGTGGCCCTATGTCGTAGGTGGGTGCAAATTGACAGAGGGCGGGGCAACAGAAGTAGGCAGCCCTAGCAGAACCAAATACTACAGTGCACCACAAAATACGGCCTGCATTAACCCCCCTTCTACCCTGGACCAGTTTTCACCCTTTTGCCCAGGTCATTTTTTGCAAATCATTCATCATTCATTTTTACACTTTATGGGTCAAGTTGACCAAAAAATTGCTAATATTGGCACAGTTTTTATTTATGTATTTTTACAGCGTTTACCTGAGGGGTTAATAGGTCATGTGATATTTTTATAGAGCAGATCATCACGGACGTGGCAATACCTAATATGTATACTTTTTCTTATTTATTTAAGTTTTACACAATAATAGCATTTTTTAAACCAAAAAATGATGTTTTAGTGTCTCCATAGTCTGAAAGCCATAGATTTTTTATTTTTTGACCAATTGTCTTAGGTAGGATCTCATTATTTGTGGGATGAGGGAACGGTTTGATTAGTACTATTTCTGGGGCATACGCCTTTTTGATCGCTTGGTGTTGCAATTTTTGTGATGTAAGGTGACAAAAAAAAAGACTTTTTTGGCACAGTTTTTTTTTTTTTTTTACGGTGTTCACCTCAGGGGTTAGGTCATGTGATATTTTTATAGAGCAGGTTGTTACAGACGCGGCAATACCTAATATGTCAACTTTTTATATTTTTTTCACTTTAGCACAATAATAGCAGTTTTGAAGCAAAAAAAAAAATCATATTTTAGTGTCTCCATTGTCTGAGAGTCATATTTATTTTAATTTTGTTACTAATTGTCTCAGGTAGGGTCTCATTTTTTGCGGGATGAGGTGACTATTTTATTGGTACCATTTTGTTCAACATACACCTTTTTGATCGCTTGGTGTTGCATTTTGTGTGATGTAAGGTGACAAAAATGGCTTTTTTGACACAGTTTTTAATATTTTTTTTTACGGTGTTCACCTGAGGGGTTAGGTCATGCAATATTTTTATAGAGCTGGTTGTTACGGACGCGGCGATACCTAATATGTATACTTTCTTTTTTATTTATTTCACTTTAACACAATAATAGCATATTTGATGTTTTAGTGTCTCCATGTTCTGAGAGCTATAGTTTATTTTATTTTTTAAGCGATTTTCTTATGTAGGGTCTCATTTTTGTGGGATGAGGTGACGGTTTTATTGGTACCATTTTGTTTGACATATACATTTTTGATCGCTTGGTGTTGCACTTTTTGTGATGTAAGGTGACAAAAATTGCTTTTTCTGACACATTTTATTTATATTTCTATGGTGTTTATTGGACGGGGTGGATCATGTGATATATTTATAAAGCCGGTCGTTACGGACACAGCGATACCTAATATGTGTATTTTTCAATTTTTTATTATGAAATCTGGGGAAAGGGGCGTTTTTTTTCAATTTTTTTACTTGAAACTTTTTTTTCTTTATTTATTAAAAACACATTTTTTTTACACTTTATTTCTGTCCCACTTCGGGGGTCTGATCCCATCTGTATTGTAATGCATTGCCTGTTAGTGTACTACAGTGAGTAATACACTAACAGGTGGCCTAGGAGACACCTGAGGCTGGATCTCCTGGGCACCCGTAGAAGGCAGGTCCCGATGCTGTGCAAGACATTGGGCAGCCTCTGCACGGCATCAGGCTGCCTTGTCACACATCGGGTCCCCGCCAAAGCAGCGATGCAGGAGGATACAGCAGGGGCCCGGCTACCAGGGACTGCCGGACCCCTGCAGTGATCAGGCGCGGACCGTTCAGGTGCCCGCCCGATAACCATGACGTACTATTACGTCAAAATGCGGGAAGTCACTGACTTCCATGATGTAATAGTACGTCACATGTCGGGAAGGGGTTAATTACTGCTGAGAGAATTAGATCTGCGGCCAAGAGGAGGGCTCGGGCGGCCCTATAGGGTCTATGGCCAGTCGGCCCATGATAGTTATAGTAAAAGTTGGATACATTTAACATTAATAGTGTCTGGTTTAGGGCTCATTCAGACGACCGTATGCTGTCCGCAAAAATGTGGATCTGTTTTTTTGCGGCCAGTTCAGCATGTTCGCCAAAAAACGGATTGTATTCAGTTTTTTGCTGATCCATAGACTTCAATGGGGCCATGTCCTGATTTTCACTGACAAGTATAAGACATGTTTCATTTGTTTTGCTTAGCCGTGCAATGGAAGAAAAGGCCCCATAGAAGTTAATGGGACAGCATCTAATCCGCAAAAAAACAGATCCGCATTTTTGCGGACAGCATACGGCCGTCTGAATGAGGCCTTACTCCCACACTCCAGAAAGCAAACTGATAGATTGACTGGCGTCCTTTGAATTTGTGTGTTTAAAAAAAGGGAATTTACTGTAGAATGTAAGCGCCATTGAGAATAAAAAATGTGAGCAATGACAATATCTGTACAACATAACCAACAATTCATACACACAAGAAAAATCAAAAAACGAATAGGTACCTGGGGCTTTAGTGAACTGGACTCCTTTGCCCAATATGACTCAGACTCTTGAACAATTCTTTCAAAGGAAATTCCTTCATGCAAAAAAATAAAGAAGCAATATAATGCTATGTAATACATAGTACTGTATGTATTAGCCCTCAATTACAAGACAGCATGGCCTCCATGTCAGTGTTGTTTACCGCAAACTGCGGGTCCACAAAACACGGGCACTAGCTGTGTGAACTACGCATCGCGGTACAGACACTGACTTGAATGAGTCCTACGTGTCCTATCTTTTGCAGAGTAGAGGAATACAGCTGGAAGCCCAAGGAAGGTCCTATCTTTTGCCATATCTTGCGAATCACGGACCCATTCAAGTCAATGGGTTTGCAGTCCGCAACACGGGCACAGCAGCCATACAGTCGTATGAATGGGGCCTTAGACTGTAGTCACTTACTAATGTTTGGCCAATTCATTGTCCCGTCCATCATTACTTGGGGGATAGGGAAACCTTTTTGAAATGCTGCTGTTGCTGAGATCTTGGTGAATAATAATGCACAGGAGAATGGATCTCTCCAAGTGTAAATTCATACCTAGTGTACTCCAGCTAGTAGCAGACACTACTCTAAGCAGGCTCACCTGTCTTTTCTTGTATGACCCAGACTCTTAGTTCCACCAAGCTGTGGGCGTAGAAGCAATCATCATCTCTTAAGCATCTATATTGGACCTCATGTCGACAAAGATCTAGTATAAAGTGTTTGCTGAATGGACGGATCTTGCAGTACTTAACAACAGTGTCTCTGAACAGATGAACAAGACACCTATATTACAGGGAAAAATACCTAGTTAATACATTTACCATACGTATAGCGCATACATGTGTGATAAGCCACTGGTAAGACTAGATCTAGTAAGGCCTTTCCAACATTACATGGCTTGTATATGTTATTATATAACCTCTATGAAAGAGGGTTGTTCACTTGAATGGGACTGAGCTGCGCCTAGGTCATGTGACCGATGAACATGAGGTCAGTGGCCTAGGAAGGGGCTGCAGCGCTCACCGGAGCCTCTGCCGCGGTCTTTTCAAACAGCTGTTAGGCAGAGGTAAAGGGAGTTAGACCCCCACTAATCAGATATCGATGACCTATCCTGACTAGGATATAAAAATCTCAGAAAACACCTTTAAAGATTGCCTTATTGTCCTACTTAATGCAACATATAGGCAGATCCCCCTGGGGACACCAGACGACAGAGGAACCATAGGTTTCCTTCCATTTCAGATCACTACCTGACAGGAGAGAGATAATAAAACAAGATTTTTCTAATTCTTCCCTTAATGTAGAGTCAGGCCTTTCCCTCCAATAGAGCAAAAATTATAGATGAAATCATTTTTGATATATATATATATATATATATATTTTTTTTTTTTACCTTTATGAATTGTCTCTGTTAAATCAATTGTATTGTGTCTAACTTACTGGCCAGTAGGCTGCTTAGCTTGATAAGAATGCACTTCACATTATATGTTCATGAAGATTGTATTTATATTTGAATATGATTGCATAAAGGTCATCGGTACTTTAGGGTTGTCTGGCTGTGTAAATGATGAAAGAAATCTCCGGTCTCCTGCTTCCCGCTCCCTCTCGACACACAAGAAATAACCGATCAGCCAATCACTGTCCACAGTGGTCGCCCCTCCGGCAGTGACCGGCTAAACAGTCAACTTTACTGAGTGGTAAAGTAAGAAAATGGAGACCGGAATAGAATTGTGAAGCAGCAGAACATCAGGAGTAAGGCGAGTATGACTTATTTGATTGTTTTTGGAGCCTTTTCCAAAAAAATGTCAGACAATCCCTTTAATATCACCAGTTTCAAGTGCTTCTACCTCAATGTTGGTTCTCGGGTTCTTTTCGCTAATACTGTATAGTGTTGTCACAGGCAGTGTGTCGCTAGCAAACCGCCTGGCTCCTATTCACATATTCACAAGACATAGAGCCTGAGCACCGTTCAGAGAAGGCTTCATAGTAATAAACACCCTTCTCTCTAACTCAATGATGGTTCCCTGGCGGCCTATATAACCCGATCGCCAGTACAAGGCAGCTGGATAAGTTGCAGTGCCTTTCCCAGATTAACTAATAAACTCTTACAAATCTATCCAGTTACAAATCCTTATATGTGTGCATATGCCAATCCCCTTGTGCCATACCTGGCTCAACATGACAAGCAGCTTTCTGATGGACTCATTAGTAGCTACCACAATCCGGGAGGTTGACCGCCACTGCTCTATCCCAGGCTACTAGCCCTTACTACTATATTAGGGTCCATTCAGACGTCCGTAAGTGTTTTGCGGCCCTATGATAAAAATGCCTATTCTTGTCCGCTGTGATAGAAAGAAGACACTGAATACTAGAAATGCAAGCTTCTGGCAAAGGCAAGAACATCAGATATATAATCTGCAAGTAAAAGCAAAAGGGTCTCTCTCAGGGAATGAGAACCATCTCGCTAGAGCCACCTTTTGACTTTTTACAAGCCTTGGGACGTGACAAGGGAAAATAGTCAAATCAAATATCCATCCGTAGACAGGTGTTTCGGGGTTCTTGCCCTAAAGGATTCTGGCTGTCCGAGTGTGATGCCTTGAATGTAGCTTGGGCAGGGTACTGGCTCCGTATATACAGGGCCGGATTAAGAGCATCATGGGCCTGGTGCTGAGGATTTTTCTGGGGCTTTTTATGGAACTGCACTCAGTGTCTTAATTACATATATATTTTATCGATACCATTAAAGTATTTTGTTCCTGCAACTTCCCCTTCATTTGGCGTCTATCTTGGCAACGTGGAGTGGGAGCACGGGAGGGGGACCCTGAGGGTGGGGCACCCTCAGGGCACTATAGTGTCAGGAAAACCGCTTTGTTTTCCTGACACTATAGTGATCATTTAACATGACTATGAAGATTACTGTTTTCTAGCTGCTGTCGACTGTGGACAACAGCAGCTAGAAACAGTAATTTTCATAGAGCTGTGTTATGATTTATGGACACAGCACTCAGCATGCTTAGCCAGTCAGATAGAAGGCTGGCTAAGCATGCTGAGAGCTGTGTCTAAATAACACAACACATTAAAGGTATTCTGTCACCAGGTTTGACCCCTGTCAGCTAAAAATATGCTGATGTTCAGGGCGTCTTCACGATTCCTAATGTGGGCTTATAAATGTCATCTGTGGGCTTATTTAGCTAAAAAACAGCTTTTACTAACCTGTCAGTCAAACAAATAAGGTGCCCAAGGGGATGTTAATTGATGCAAGGTGCCGGCCGCACCCGCCGCCCTTCGTGCCCAGCGCCGCCTTTCCGGACTTCTGCGCAGCCTCCTAATCCTCTGTGCCGCCTCTCGCTCTCCCTCCCTCCCCCCTCCTCCTGCTGTAAGATCTCGCACATACAGGGGTTGAGCGAAATGCCGGCGCATGCGCACTTCGCTGTAAGAAGCCAAATGGAGAAGTCTGCACGGGCGCATCAGGCAGAGCCCTGTGCGCAAGCGCGAGATCTTACAGCAGAAGGAGGGGGGAGGGAGGGAGAGCGAGAGGCGGCGCAGAAGTCCGGAAAGGCGGCGCTGGGCACGAACGGCGGTGGGTGTGGCGGGCATCTTGCAACCATTAACATCCCCTTGGGCACCTTATTTGTTTGACTGACAGGTTAGTAATAGCTGTTTTTTAGCTAAATAAGCCCACATATGACATTTATAAGCCCACATTAGGAATCGTGAAGACGCCCTGAACATCAGCATATTTTTAGCTGACAGGGGTCAAACCTGGTGACAGAATCCCTTTAAAGAAATTACTGTTTCTAGCTGCAGTGGACTAGCTGTGGACTAGCTGTGGACTGTGGACTGTGGACTAGCAGCTAGAAACAGTAATTTCTTTAATGTGTTATGTTATTTAGACTGAGCTCTCAGCATGCTTAGCCAGTCAGTAATTTTCATAGTGCTGTTATGATTTATGGACACAGCTCTCAGCATGCTTAGCCAGCCTTCTATCTGGCTGTGCTTCTTGAGAGTCACAGCCCACAGGCTCAGAAACAGCCAGATAGAAGGCTGGCTAAGCATGCTGAGAGCTGTGTCCATAAATCAGAACAGCACTATGATTGCCCTCCCTTCCAACTGGATGAGTTTATCTGATACCTGCCCTGCTCCAGAAGCTCCTGCTGTCTCGCGGGCTGGTGTGGCTGAACGCTGTGGGCCGTGTGCTGGTCGAAACTGCTGAGTAGGTTGTACACAGCGCAGCGTGCAGGAGGGATAACCGCGGGCGCACTGAGGTCATATCCGGCGGGCCGCGGCATTACAGGAACCGCACCAGCGACTCTGACGTCCTGCCGCCGGATATCCTGTGACGTATATCCGGCGGCAGGACGTCAGAGCAGCTGGTGCTGTTCCTGTAATGCCGCGGCCCGCCGGATATGACCTCAGTAGTGATAGGAAGTTCGGATCTTTCAGATGAATCGGTTCATGAATCGGATCTTCGGTTCACTTGCTGAGTCACTGACTGCTGAGCTGACTCGCAAGTGAACCGAAGACTCTAGGTGCCGGTGCGCATGCGCAGATGCTATCCATCCGATTCACTTGCTGCTGCTGACTCAGTCGGCTCTTCAGCTCTCTAATGAGTGAGTCAGGATCAGGAAGAGTGATTGATTATAGTGATAGTGAAGGGAAGCTGAGGCTGACGCCGGACAGGAGGACTCAGGAGCTGTCACTGTGGTGTGCATTGTTGTCTGTTGTGCATTGGTACCCACAGTGACAACAGTCTGACACTGACAGTAGTACAACCAACCAAGTGAAGTGAAATGTGAATGCTGCACAGGGAAAACTATGTGCTGATACAGTAACACAGTCACTGGCTGATAATAAAATAGTCCCCACAGTCCCCAGTTAACGGAATCCATAAAGGAGATGTGAACCCACCCTTAGTTATATAGCTACTGAATGAGATGCCTTTAACATATTTATCTCCTGAGAAGCCAATTTGATCCTAAAGGGTTAATTCAACCTGTAATCTAAACTCTGTGTCATCTGTCACTTCTCTTATCTCTCTGCTCCTGTCAAAGGGTACATACAAATCACTGGGCCCCATAGCAAGAATCTAAATTGGGCCCCCATTCCCCTTTTATAGCCCCTCCCACTACCCATTCCAGGCCTCTCTCTTTGTTCCATGAACTATGTTCGCTGCTGTTTTATAATTTATGCCATCAGGGCCGGATTGGGATTACAAAACAGGCCTGGCAGACAAAAGAGGTATAATATATGCAGTGTGTACAGATGTATAGTGTATACAGCAGTGTACTGATATGTGAGGTACGAGGTATAATATATGCAGTGTGTTCAGGTATATAGTATATACAGCAGTGTACTGATATGTGAGGTACAAGGTATAATAGATGCAGTGTGTACAGGTATATAGTATATACAGCAGTGTACTGATATGTGAGGTATGAGGTATAATATATGCAGTGTGTTCAGGTATATAGTATATACAGCAGTGTACTGATATGTGAGGTACAAGGTATAATAGATGCAGTGTGTACAGGTATATAGTATATACAGCAGTGTACTGATATGTGAGGTATGAGGTATAATAGATGCAGTGTGTACAGGTATATAGTATATACAGGGAGTGCAGAATTATTAGGCAAGTTGTATTTTTGAGGATTAATTTTATTATTGAACAACAACCATGTTCTCAATGAACCCAAAAAACTCATTAATATCAAAGCTGAATATTTTTGGAAGTAGTTTTTAGTTTGTTTTTAGTTTTAGCTATTTTAGGGGGATATCTGTGTGTGCAGGTGACTATTACTGTGCATAATTATTAGGCAACTTAACAAAAAACAAATATATACCCATTTCAATTATTTATTTTTACCAGTGAAACCAATATAACATCTCAACATTCACAAATATACATTTCTGACATTCAAAAACAAAACAAAAGCAAATCAATGACCAATATAGCCACCTTTCTTTGCAAGGACACTCAAAAGCCTGCCATCCATGGATTCTGTCAGTGTTTTGATCTGTTCACCATCAACATTGCGTGCAGCAGCAACCACAGCCTCCCAGACACTGTTCAGAAAGGTGTACTGTTTTCCCTCCTTGTAAATCTCACATTTGATGATGGACCACAGGTTCTCAATGGGGTTCAGATCAGGTGAACAAGGAGGCCATATCATTAGATTTTCTTCTTTTATACCCTTTCTTGCCAGCCACGCTGTGGAGTACTTGGACGCGTGTGATGGAGCATTGTCCTGCATGAAAATCATGTTTTTCTTGAAGGATGCAGACTTCTTCCTGTACCACTGCTTGAAGAAGGTGTCTTCCAGAAACTGGCAGTAGGACTGGGAGTTGAGCTTGACTCCATCCTCAACCCGAAAATGCCCCACAAGCTCATTTTTGATGATACCAGCCCAAACCAGTACTCCACCTCCACCTTGCTGGCGTCTGAGTCGGACTGGAGCTCTCTGCCCTTTACCTATCCATCCACAGGCCCATCCATCTGGCCCATCAAGACTCACTCTCATTTCATCAGTCCATAAAACCTTAGAAAAATCAGTCTTGAGATATTTCTTGGCCCAGTCTTGACGTTTCAGCTTGTGTGTCTTGTTCAGTGGTGGTCGTCTTTCAGCCTTTCTTACCTTGGCCATGTCTCTGAGTATTGCACACCTTGTGTTTTTGGGCACTCCAGTGATGTTGCAGCTCTGAAATATGGCCAAACTGGTGGCAAGTGGCATCTTGGCAGCTGCACGCTTGACTTTTCTCAGTTCATGGGCAGTTATTTTGCGCCTTGGTTTTTCCAAACGCTTCTTGCGACCCTGTTGACTATTTTGAATGAAACGCTTGATTGTTCGATGATCACGCTTCAGAAGCTTTGCAATTTTAAGAGTGCTGCATCCCTCTGCAAGATATCTCACTATTTTTGACTTTTCTGAGCCTGTCAAGTCCTTCTTTTGACCCATTTTGCCAAAGGAAAGGAAGTTGCCTAATAATTATGCACACCTGATATAGGGTGTTGATGTCATTAGACCACACCCCTTCTCATTACAGAGATGCACATCACCTAATATGCTTAATTGGTAGTAGGCTTTCGAGCCTATACAGCTTGTAGTAAGACAACATGCATAAAGAGGATGATGTGGTCAAAATACTCATTTGCCTAATAATTCTGCACGCAGTGTACAGCAGTGTACTGATATATGAGGTATAAATTACAGCTCGTACCTCACATATCAATCCAATACTGTATATACAATATACCTGTACACACCATCTATTATACCTCGTACCTAACATATCAGTACACTGCTGTATATACAATATATCTATACACACTGCATATATTATACCTTGTACCTCACATATCAGTACACTGCAATATATATTATATATCTGTACATATTGCATCTATAATACTGTTTAATATATGCAGTGTGTGTGTGTATGTGTATATATATATAGGGCTGCACGATATGGGAATTTTGTGCGATTGCGATTAGGGCCCTAAAAATTGCGATAACGATGTGCGATGCGATATTTTAAGGGAATTGTGCTAGAGGTCTATTTGCTTGGATTTTCCCATATGAGCCGCTGACGCGGCTGGGTATGACATAGTTATGGGGGATCTGTGGAGGACGCTGTTATGGGGGACCTGCGGAGGACACTGTTATGGGGGACCTGCGGAGGACACTGTTATGGGGGACCTGCGGAGGACACTGTTATGGGGGACCTGCGGAGGACACTGTTATGGGGGACCTGCGGAGGGCACTGTTATGGGGGACCTGCGGAGGGCACTGTTATGGGGGACCTGCGGAGGGCACTGTTATGGGGGACCTGCGGAGGGCACTGTTATGGGGGACCTGCGGAGGACACTGTTATGGGGGACCTGCGGAGGGCACTGTTATGGGGGACCTGCGGAGGGCACTGTTATGGGGGACCTGCGGAGGGCACTGTTATGGGGGATGTGTGCTATGACACATGGGGCCACGAGGGGGGCCAGCATAAGACACACATATAGCATCTTATGCTGGTCCCCCTCATGGCCCCATGTGTCCCTTCATGTGTTAACTCTCCTATTCATAAAATGGCCAGCCTCTGTACTTTCACTATGAATGCACTCACACTGCAGAGAGCGGCATAGAGCGAGCCGACCGGCGCGTGACTGACGTCACTGTCACGCTCCTCCCACTTAATTCAGGAAGCAGGAGCGTGACTAAGTGACGTCAGTCATGCGCCGGCCGGCTGCCTCGCTCGCTCCCGCTCGTCGCTGCAGTGCATTCATCGTGAAAGTAAGTACAGAGGCTGGACCTGTTATCAATAGGACAGAGGACTTTTTTTTATCATTAGGGGCCCCTTCATATATAATAATCGCGGCATTTTCGGCTCGGCCGAATCGCCAAACCACATTTGCCGATTATATAGATGTGAGGCATACAAGGTATATTACTGTAGATGCAGTGTTTATAGAAATATGTGGTCAGTTATGCATTATAGTCACTGTGTGTGTGAAGTACATGAGGTTGTGGTCACTGTAACTGTCTGAAGTATTATACATGAGTGAGCAATGAGTAAAAACAGGGCATGGAGGGGGGGGGGGGAAATGATGAAAAGTGGAGGACCTCCTCCTACCACTCCATTCCAGTCTGTATGTGGATCAATGCAGAGCTGATTGTTAACTTCTAATACTTGCTGTTAGGGGTTGAAGGACCTGTGATGATGTCATCACAGGTTCTGGCAGATGTACCTTTCAAACCTAGGAACTACACCATTTTTGGTGCAGTTCCTTTGCTAGATTCTGCAGGACCTGTGATGCTGAAGATGATGTCATCGCAGGTCCTGGCAGATGCACTGTTCTAACCTGGGAACTACACTTTACACTGTGCAGTTCCCTTACAGGACCTGTGAAGACTCCCTGTACTACTCAGACGACTCAGAGCTGCTAGTGCTTGCCTTGCCCCCTCAGCTCTGATTGGTTGGTGGGCGGGGAGGGGAGGGGCTGGCAGAAGCAGCTTCCACTCTAGGATCATATTACGCTCCTCCCGAGTCCCTCCCTCAGGCTCCCTGCTGCCAGTGTGAGGTGAGCGTCTCTGCATTGTCTGTGCTCTATGTGACGCTGTGCTGTGTACAACAGAGGACTATTAACCCTCCCGACGGCCTTTTGGCTGACAGATGGGCCTATTTTATGGTAGGGGCCTGGAGCTGCAGCTCCATCAGCCCCTACGTTAATCCGGCCCTGCGTATATAGAGACTTGAGGCGGGTTTAGAGAGAGTCCAATTGACGGGCCGATTGTCGGGAACGAAGTCGGCTGCTCGCTCAGTGAAAGAGACCGTTACATCCGAAGTTGCTTCGTTCAAAAGTTCAGATTAAGGCTAGGGCTACACAACGACATTTTGTCGCGCGACAATTTTTATAATGATAGTCTATGGTGTCTCACTGCGAAATGCTGCGACTGTGACACGAAAGTAGCAAGAAATCCATGCAAGATGGATTTTTCTGCGACTGTCGCGTCGCAGTCGCAGCATGTCGCAGTGCGACACCATAGACTATCATTATAAAAATTGTTTTGTGACATGAATGTCGCAGTGTAGTTGTGCCCTATATGTCATGCGACACATGTCGACATGTAGACCTAGCCTAAGGCTACATTCAGACATCCGGCACTATGATAGGAAATACCTATTCTTGTCTGCAATTGCGGACAAAAATAGGACATGCGCTTATATTTTTTGCGGGGCCGCAGTGTGCTGTCCGCATCTTTTGCGGCCCCATTGAAATGAATGGGTCAGCACCCGTTCAGCAAAACTACGGAACGGATGCGGAGCCAGAAATATGGACGTGTGAATGGACCCATAATCAGATTTTTATAGAAATAAGTATAGAAACAAGCAGGTCACATACCCGCTTCACCACAGTTTAATTAGGCTACATGGACACGAACGTTGTTTGTTTCTGTGTCCGTTACGTTTTTTTTGCGGATAGGATGTGGACCCATTCATTTCAATGGGTCCGCAAAAAATTAAGACAGCACAGCATGTGCTGTCTGCATCAGTATGTCCGTTCCGTAGTCCCGCCAAAAAAATAAAAAAATGTCCTATTCTTGTCCGTTTTAGGCATTGTTACAATGGATCAGCAAAAATAAATGTAATCCGTTTTTTTTGCGGATTCGCAGTTTGCGGACCGCAAAACACATACAGTCTTGTGCATGTAGCCTTACAATCACAATTTCTGAAACATTTTGACATGATCATAAAGATCACAACATTATAATTTACAGTGGTTGTCTCATCTTGCCGTTACCAATTCCAAATAAGACACAGTCCTTACCATCAGTCGGCTGAGAAACAGCGCAGTGCATTGGTGCTCACTGTTTCGGTAGCTCCTATTGCAGTGTATGACAGCTGTAGAAACAGCATAGCACTCGGAACTCGGAAAGAGCATAACTTGCTGTGCAATGCTGTTTCCATAGCTGCCATGCATTGCAATGGGAGATACTGAAACAGCATAGTGCTGACCCGCTCTCCACCTGGTGCTCGGTGCTTAGTCCCATCTTGCCTTAGTAACGGCAGATGAGACAACCCCTTTAATGTTAATAGATGCCATCCCTTTATACTTACTTATTTTCTTCAAAATGATGTTTTGCAACAGGATGTGAGCAGCTAATGTGGTTGTCTTTATCTTTTTCACTGATAATCCTGGGTTTGTGGTCAAAACATTTCTGGAATAAAATATCATCATCTCATAATATAAAACTTCAATCAATGTCATTCACTTCACTTTTATATCATCATTAGCCACATGCTGTATACACAGTCTTAGGCCTAGTTCACACGAACGTGTGTGATCCGTGGCCGTATTGCGGCCCACAATACACGGCCACAGTTCCGTGTGCATTCCGCATCACGGATGCGGACCCATTCACTTCAATGGGTCCACAAATCCAGAATAGCGGAACGGCCGCACGGAACGGGACCCCTCGGAAGCACTACAGAGTGCTTTCGTGGGGTTGTGTCCCGTACTTCCGTTCCGCAAAAAGATAGAACATGTCCTATCTTTTTGCGAAACGGGCGGATTGGGGACCAATTAAAGTGAATGGGTCCGCGATCCGATGCGGCTGACCTACGGCCGGCGATCGTGCATTGCGGGCGGCAGCACGGGCACGGGTCGGCCTTAGTCCTAGTTCACACGATCGTTTTTTTTGCGAGTGTACGGGCCGTTTTTTTGTGTTCCGTATACAGTCCGTATACGGAACCATTCATTTCAATGGTTCCGCATTAAAAACGGAATGTGTTCCGTAAGCATTCAGTTTCCTTATTTCCGTTCCGTTGAAAGATGGAACATGTCCTATATTTGGCAGCAAATCACGTTCCGTGGCTCCATTCAAGTCAAATGGTCCGCAAAAAAACGGAACACATACGGAAATGCATCCGTATGTCTTCCGTATCCATTCCGTTTTTGCTGAACCATCTATTGAAAATGTTATGCCCAGCCCAATTGTTTCTATGTAATTACTGTATACTGTACATGGCATAAGGAAAAACGGGACGGAAAAACGGAAAGGGAACGGAAACACAACGGAACTCAAAAACGGAACAACGGATCCGTGAAAAACGGACCGCAAAAAACTATAAAAGCCATACGATCGTGTGAACTAGGCCTTAGGCCTGTATTAGACTTGCGATTGTTATGAATGAAGCGTTTCTTCCCGGCAATCGCTTGCTAATCAGCAAAGGAGACCGATGCTATTACATGCAGCCATCTCCTCCACAGTATGGCAAGAAGTGATCACTAATGCCATCGCTCGTCTTCATACTAAATCATTATATTTGCCGGCAGCAGATCGAAATTAGACAGCATGATCTGCCGATGATTTTTTAACCTGTTTAAAGATTACAATTGCCCAAAGAAGAAGCTGGTTTATTGGGCATTCAGCGGCTTACTCAGGGGGGTCATCGCTAATGAGAGCGCCTCCTATGAACGTTTTTCAGTGATGATTTGCCCGACAATCGTTAGGTCTAATACAGGCTTCAGTCACAAACAAGTGCACCAGGGCTGGACAAGTCACTGCAGACATAGCACACTATAGGTGGCAGTTTCATCTTTTACCAAGTCATGCAATGAAAACTTTCACTCTTGTAAGAAAAAAGTAAAAAAAAACTCAAGGTGTCTACACATAACAGAAGACTGGCTGAACAAGACAATATGGGTGGGACTGGCCACCATCTAATGTATATGGGATTGTCCCGACTCCCCCCCCCCCCACGGCAATTGTAGGGGGAAAAGGGATTGTGCAAGTTGGATGTCAAAATGCCCAATCCTTTATTTTCACGGGAGATAGGCTGTCAACCGGCCATGTAATGTGCACAGGAGTTTTTAACTCAACATGCCTGATCCTTTGCTCCTGCAATATAAAAGCTGATGTCTGGCAGCAGTGATGGCCAGTTCACATTGTTCGCCTGCGAACATATGCGGGCTGCCATCTTTTTTCACAGTCCAGCGAGGCACAGGTAAGCCCTTAGCCCTTAGGCTGGGTTCACACTTGAGCGTTTTACAGCGCGTTCAAACGCGCTGTAAAACGCTCAACACATGAAAACCAATGCTTCCCTATGGCCCTGGTTCTCACTTGAGCGTTTTACAGCGCGTTTGAACGCGCTGAAAAACGCCCTACGCTCAAACAAGTTCTTGAGCTTCTTTGGGGCGTTTTGACGCGCGTTTGTGGCCATAGGACACTGCAGTCAATCACACAAACGCGCGTCAAACGCGCGTTTACTATTGCAAAAAACGTGCATAAAAACGCGCGACAAAAACGCGCGTTAAACGCGCATATCAAATAGGCTCAGGTCTGAACCCAGCCTTACTTGTGCCTGTGCGTGAGCCGGTCTGAAAACAAGTGCGGTCAGCGGGAGCAGGCAGTTCCGAGAACAGCCACTGGGGGCCTTCATCGGGCTGTACTCGGAACTGCCTGCTCCCGGTGACCGCACATGTTTTCAGACCGGCTCGCGCACAGGCACAGGTAAGGACTTACCTGTGCCTCGCTGGACTTGTGAAAAAAGATGGCGAACAATGCGAACTGGCCATCACTGACTGGCAGCAGCTTATTCCCGTCTCCGTATTCAGAACACATTCATGCTTGGCCAATCATGCAAGTGTATAGGAGGAATGACTGACTGGGGGCTAAGGTGTATGGCCACTATTAGCCACAAGAAGCAAATGTCTACGCTGGATCCCTGGCTCCTGGGATTTGTCTACCCCTGTGTTAAAGTAATGAGGACAATACGTCACATCAAATTTGACACATCTTGGCTAGCAGAGCAGCAGATTCATGTGTTCACGTTCATCCAGCAGCCTATATGGACACTTTGCATACAGAGATCAATGTTTTAACAGTAGAGCTTGGTCCAACGATAGAAATCAGAAACTCAGCAGGTGTATACGGCATCTCGCAGCTGCAGACGAGTTAAGTGCACTCAGAAGGCATAATGGATCACTGACTGTAGGCTGTATATATTTTCTAACGTCATAATTTACCTCGCACAAAAAAACGAATGTCCCAGAATACTCCTGCAGTAGATGTGGGATTGTCAAATTGACTTCACTATTGCCTCCAAATATTGCTTCTCTGCAAAACATTCCTTTCCTCTCCAGAGTCCATACATCAATTTCTTCTTGACAATATGCAAATGTGCAACATCCTGGGTAAGTGCACTCAATGCCCTGAGCAACATCTAGAAAATATAATAAAACCAACATTCAAAGTCATCAACCTAAAAAAATTAATAAAAGAAACATACATGTTGCCTGTACATACTGGTCGGCTCTTACTATGGTAATCGGCACTATTGGCTGTGTAGCTAGCCAGAAATTAAAGGGCTGTCTCACTTCAGCAAACGGCATTTATCTTATAGACAAAGTTAATACTAATGTATTGCGATTGTCCTTATTGCTGCCTTCATTCGTTTTTCCATCACATCATACACTGCTCATAGTCAGGGGTTACACTGGCACACTATTGGAAAAAGTGTTGGTCTCGCTGGTGGCCGAGATCGTGGGAGCGTGCACAGGCACGCATGCGCAGCATCTGCCGTCCTGGCCACCTCGTATCTGCGCTGCAGCGGTGGCCAGAACTCGGGCAGTGTATAATACGATGGTAAAAGGAATCAAGCCGGCAAAGAAGGCAATATGGCCAATCACAATACATTAGTAAGTGCCTTGTATTAACTTTCTCTACATGATAAATACCATTTGCTGCAGTGAGACAAGTTTCAGAGCTCCTCTGTATTCATTATAGACCTATATACTGGCCTGCAACCAAATATGTGCGGCAAACATCAGACATTGCACAGACTGGGATCTTGAAGAACTGTTCAACAGCACTTCTATATTATAATAGCAAAGCTCAGGCATCTGGTGTACTGGTGCATGATGCACATAGTATTCATAGAGTTCTAGAGCTCAATGTCCAGCTCTAGCTGTAAAGGATAGAGTTCCTTGTTATTAATGGTCACAAGTAAACCGTTATGGTCATGTGGCTCCTAAAAGCCACCAAGTGATAAGCGATCATCAGTTACCTTTACATATATAGTATTGACCCGCATAGTGATTCTTTGTTGGTCTTCGTCTGATTCCCTTCCAGGAGTCATCGGCAGAACTCTTCATTCTTCCTATAAAAATGTCCTTCTTGCATTTATGATCCAAGTTTGGATGATAATTGTAGTTTAAGGACTTTAACCCTAAAGAAATAAAGATAAATATAGCATAAAATATATGAAATTAAGATATGGAGATTATGGCTGGGCGATTATGACCGAAATCAAAATCTCAGTTAATTGAACATTTTACCTTGATTATTATTAATTAACGATTATTTTGTTATGAATGTGTAGATAGGAGGCGGCGGGCCTCCTCTTCTGATTCCATCCCGGCCGCGGTGGTTTCTCTGGCATGCACACAAATGCAGTGGAGAGCATGCATGCTATGCATCCCAGGGAATCAAGACATGGACAGACTTAGGGTCCAGTCACACGTCCGCAATTTCGTTCCACATTTTGCGGAACGGAATTGCGGACCCATTCATTTCTATGGGGCAGCACGACGTGCTGCCGGAATCCGGAATTGAGGATCCGCACTTCCGGGTCCGCAATTCCGTTCCCGAAAAAAAAATAGAACATGTCCTATTCTTGTCCACAATTGCGGACAAGAATAGGCATTTTCTATTATGCGCCGGCGATGTGCGGTCCGCAAAACACACATGGACGTGCAAAACACACACGGACGTTTGAATGGACCCTTAGGCTAATTTCACAGGAACAGCCTGCCAGAAGACACTGTATCCATCATAGCCGGATACTACCTGCCCCCGCCAGGCTCCATTGACTATAATAGGACTCGGCAGGATCCGGACTGTTTCCAGCATTAGGATTCGGCCAGACAAAAACCTCTGCTTGCAGCGCTATTTGTCTTGTTGAATCCGAACACTAATGCTGGAAACAGGCCAGATCCCCGCTGAGTCCCATTATAGTCAATGGAGCCTGGCGGTGCTCCGGCCTTTTCCAGCTATGCCGCATACAATGTCTTCTGATGGAAAAGCCAGTCTGAAGAATTTACCGCTAGTGTGAAACTTGCCTTAGCGGTGACCCAAGTGTCACTGGCATTGCTCCTTGGGCATCTGTCCCAAGAGAAGAAGATGCAATCAAAATGCACTAAGATAAATGTAACAATAAATGTAAACGCGTTCTACCCTTTAGGAAAGTAACTCCATCAGCTCCAGCTTTTTTTTTTTTTAAATAGGAGTTCCACCTGATCTTGAAGGAGACAACGCAATTTAAAGGATCTGGGAGTACCACCCTTCTATAGAGGGCAATGTACTCAGCTATGTATAGTGTACCATATATATATATAGCAGGTGGAATGCTTACAACTGGATGCGACATTACTACCACCATCCTGAGATGCTCTTAATGGGAGCACCAACTGTCCTTGGAAGGCAAGACAATTTTAATGGTAGATGGGAGTACCATCCTTCTAAGTAGTGCTACAGTATATAGGAAATGGGATGCTGTCAGCAGGACTTTACAGGACTACCACCACCACCATCCTGAGCTGTTTTCAATGGGAGTACCAGTGGTTTTGCTATATTCATTACATAAAGTATATTACAAAGTGTTTGTGGTAATTTATTTTGCACCATTACATTTTTTGTAATTATTGAAAAAATTTATACTTTTATCCTTAAAAAAAAAAAAAAGCCCATACAATGTACTGGAATATACATATCCATCATGTGAAAAATTCTACTGAGGTTTTTAGTTAGAGAAAAAACATGGGGAGCCTCTGGGGTATCCACAAGCACTGACCCAGGGCTCGGGCAGTGCAGGGACTACTCACAGTGTCGGTTAGCGCCTGGTGAGTCTCATTTTGGCTAGGGCTTCACAGCGACATGTGCCATGTGATCGCAGAAAAGTCGTGTGACTTCTCTACAACTTTCTGCTGAGCGATTATTTAAGAGCTGTGATTTGGCTTTGAAAACACAGTCAAGTTGCCAGCATGTCTGGATTTTCTTGAGACTGTCACGCGACACGTGTCACCGCGTAGCCCCAGCCTGATTGCCCAGCCCTAATGGAAATCTTAGGGCTCATGCACACGAAGGCGTTTGCCCCATGCCCCCATTGACTTGAAAGGGTCCGCAATCCGCAAGATACGTAGCGGTAGAACATGTCCTATTTTTTGGCGGTGCGGATCGTCTCTTGCAGATCCATTCAAGTGAATGGGCCAACATCCGCAAACGGCAGGGCACACCCGTTCGTGTACATGAGCCCTTATGGTACGATGTTGGTTTCCCTTTTGGGTCTATAATCACATATAATGATCTCACCTGCTTTGGTAAAACACTGCTGACAGGCCTGTCTGAACTCATGGGTATCTTCAAGAGGATTGGTGCTCCTCACAGTGGAACTGATGCTTAATACAGAAGATGGCTCGACATCAACACATTGAAACTGAAGTGCTTTCTTATGTGTCCCAGAAAAATCTATAGGGCTTCCTGATCTAAGAAAGTGTGTGGAATCGTTTACCTGTAAGATATTAAATTGATGAATTAAAGTGGGGTTGTCCCGCTATTACTTTTCATATTCATTGTACAGGTCATAAAATATGAAACATAATTAACAGTTATGATCCAGTGAAGAGTTGTGTTGAAGAGACTTGTGCATAGCTGCTGGTCACACATGCTCAGTCAGGTCTCTGCAGAGTCATCCCCTGTTCTCTGCAGAGCCGCCAATAGAAATAGCCTTTCTGCAGCGCAGAGACACGACTCTGCAGGGAACAGAGGATCACTATACAGAGACCTGGCTGTGAAGAGAGTGACCAGCAGCACACAGCTCAGTATATGGACATGCACACTGCTATACCCTCTGAACACCAGGTGGCGCCATGCTATGCAAGTACATGTCATAACGCTTCATTGGATCAGTTTATTAACAGCATGGAAATGGCAAATATGCTTCATGTTTATGATCTATAAAATAAATATGACATGTAACAGTGGAACAACCCCTTTACTTCCATTCACAGATTTTCACTATTATGGCAATTTTACTTTGGATTAAACGGTATATGATGTATTTATACACTCACCTAAAGAATTATTAGGAACACCATACTAATACGGTGTTGGACCCCCTTTTGCCTTCAGAACTGCCTTAATTCTACGTGGCATTGATTCAACAAGGTGCTGATAGCATTCTTTAGAAATGTTGGCCCATATTGATAGGATAGCATCTCGCAGTTGATGGAGATTTGAGGGATGCACATCCAGGGCACGAAGCTCCCGTTCCACCACATCCCAAAGATGCTCTATTGGGTTGAGATCTGGTGACGTTGGGGGCCATTTTAGTACAGTGAACTCATTGTCATGTTCAAGAAACCAATTTGAAATGATTTGAGCTTTGTGACATGGTGCATTATCCTGCTGGAAGTAGCCATCAGAGGATGGATACATGTTCTCATTCTATTTACGCCAAATTCGGACTCTACCATTTGAATGTCTCAACAGAAATCGAGACTCATCAGACCAGGCAACATTTTTCCAGTCTTCAACAGTCCAATTTTGGTGAGCCCGTGCAAATTGTAGCCTCTTTTTCCTATTTGTAGTGGAGATGAGTGGTACCCGGTGGGGTCTTCTGCTGTTGTAGCCCATCCGCCTCAAGGTTGTGCGTGTTGTGGCTTCACAAATGCTTTGCTGCATACCTCGGTTGTAACGAGTGGTTATTTCAGTCAACGTTGCTCTTCTATCAGCTTGAATCAGTCGGCCCATTCTCCTCTGACCTCTAGCATCCACAAGGCATTTTTGCCCACAGGACTGCCGCATACTGGATGTTTTTCCCTTTTCACACCATTCTTTGTAAACCCTAGAAATGGTTGTGCGTGAAAATCCCAGTAACTGAGCAGATTGTGAAATACTCAGACCGGCCCGTCTGGCACCAACAACCATGCCACGCTCAAAATTGCTTAAATCACCTTTCTTTCCCATTCTGACATTCAGTTTGGAGTTCAGGACATTGTCTTGACCAGGACCACAACCCTAAATGCATTGAAGCAACTGCCATGTGATTGGTTGACTAGATAATTGCATTAATGAGAAATAGAACAGGTGTTCCTAATAATTCTTTAGGTGAGTGTATTTATCATGTTATATTGGCTGCAAACTACAAAACATATAAAAGGAAAGCTTTTAGATGTGAAAAGGGAGTACTTTATCCCCAAACCGGAGAAACTGCCAAAGGGATGTGACTGATATTGCAGTTCAGCCCCATTCAAAGGAATGAAAAGTGTTGAAAGGGTACATAAATGCTGCAATTTATACAGTATTAGGGCTCATGCACATGACCATATGTATTTTGCAGTACGCAAAACACGTATCCACAGAAAATCTGGATGGCGTCTTTTGCGGAACGGAACAGCTTGGCCATAATAGAACAGTCCTGCCTTGTCCGTTATGCGGACAATAATAGGACATGCTGTACTTTTTTGCGGAGTGGACATGCGGACGTATGGAAACAGAACGCACATGGGAGTCATTTCCAGTTTTTTGCGGCCACATTGAAGTAAATGGTTCCGCAAAAAAAATAAAAAAATGGGACAGACACGGAATCAAAATACGTTTGTGTGCGTAAGCCTTAGTTATGATACGCCTAGCTGGACATATTGGTGAACACTTTTTTTTTTCTTTTAAAAAGGCACTTACAGAAAATTGAGTTTTGTCTGATAGACTAGCGTTCGGTATTCCATTCAAGTGATCCAATACAGAAGTATCTATAAAAAAAATATATATATAGAAAATAAAAAATTATGATACACCCACAACAAACATAATAAGGGAATTTATTAAGCCATACCCACCAGAATTCTGTCACCAAAAAGTCACAAAATAGGGCTTCTGTGACTTTTTGTGGCTTATTTACACACAATAAATTGCAACATTTTGAATTTTTACACACCGCTCACTGCAGTTTTGAAAAGTGGGTGGGAAAGTGGGTATAATGAGCTAAGTTAATTAGTTTCAATCCAAGTCACAAACACACTCCAGTAGGAGGTGGTGTAAAAAAAACCTAACTGAAGTAGGATTTCTAGACAAAAGTGTTAGATTTAAAGGGGTTGTCTCACCTCAGCCATTGGTGGCATACCTCTAAGATATACCACCAATGTTAGATAGGTGTGGGTCCCACCTCTGGGAGCCGCTCCTGTCTCCAGAATAGGACCCTGATGTGAATAAAGGGTAGCAGCGCATGCGCGGCCACCCTCCATTAATTTCTATAGGAGCGCTGGCTCGGCTATTTCCTGCAGTCCCCTAGAGTTGATTGGAGCAGAGGCCACACTTGTGCAGTGCACTCTCCATTCATTTCTATGGGACTTCTGAATATAGCTGAATGCACTCACTCAACTATTTTCCAAACTCCCAGATAAATGAACGGAGAGCATGCCACACATGCGTGGTGTGTTCTCCTTCACTTTCTGGCCCAGTTCTGGAGACAGGTGCCGGTCTGGGACCTGCAACTATCTGATATTGGTGGCATATCCTAGCGATATGCCACCAATGTCTGAGATGATAAAACTCTTTTAAAGATAAACAAAATAAAAATAAAAAACAATATGCAATGTTTACCCTCATAATAAATTACCCCCAATATGTTTAATCATTTATTGATCTATATGTTTGAAATTACCTCTTTGAGAGCTCGTCATGGGCAGGGGTGTTAATAGCTGTGGGAATGCGTAACTCTGGTATATCAAAGGAGACTCCAGTCCTGGAAAGTCATGCAATCTGCTGGTACCTCCTACAGCACTGCTAGTCTGAAAGAGAACAGCAAACATATTTATGACACCAAGAGATTACATACTACAGTCATATGCTATCATGTTACTGAACATTAAAGAGTCACTGTACTTTCACACCATTTAATAGAGAATGGTGTAACTATCAAATTTTTAAATCACTTCATTTAAAAAATCTGCCTGCATCCACCTGAAAAAAAAAAAAAAAAAGCTCTAAAGTCATGGCCACTAGGGGTCTCAATTCCAACTAAGTTGCAGTCCATTGCCTGTGGTCCGGCAAGATCTGTCCCTGGTAACAGAGACACAGAAGACGGCTGAGAGGAAGTGGAGGCGTCTCAGAGGTAGCTGAGATCCTGAGCCTGACTCTAAACATCAGAGGAGCCCCCTGCCTTACTGTAAGTGTGATTTATCCCTCCTTATAATGTATGTTCTGTGAGCTCCAGAGCTGAAAACAAATATAGTGGGAAGAAAGGGAAAGCCTCGCTACCTACACTCACCTAAAGAATTATTAGGAACACCATACTAATACGGTGTTGGACCCCTTTTGCCTTCAGAACTGCCTTAATTCTACGTGGCATTGATTCCACAAGGTGCTGATAGCATTCTTTAGAAATGTTGGCCCATATTGATAGGATAGCATCTTGCAGTTGATGGAGATTTGAGGGATGCACATCCAGGGCACGAAGCTCCCGTTCCACCACATCCCAAAGATGCTCTATTGGGTTGAGATCTGGTGACTGTGGGGGCCATTTTAGCACAGTGAACTCATTGTCATGTTCAAGAAACCAATTTGAAATGATTCGAGCTTTGTGACATGGTGCATTATCCTGCTGGAAGTAGCCATCAGAGGATGGATACATGTTCTCATTCTGTTTACGCCAAATTCGGACTCTACCATTTAAATGTCTCAACAGAAATCGAGACTCATCAGACCAGGCAACATTTTTCCAGTCTTCAACAGTCCAATTTTGGTGAGCTTGTGCAAATTGTAGCCTCTTTTTCCTATTTGTAGTGGAGATGAGTGGTACCCGGTGGGGTCTTCTGCTGTTGTAGCCCATCCGCCTCAAGGTTGTGCGTGTTGTGGCTTCACAAATGCTTTGCTGCATACCTCGGTTGTAACGAGTGGTTATTTCAGTCAACGTTGCTCTTCTATCAGCTTGAATCAGTCGGCCCATTCTCCTCTGACCTCTAGCATCCACAAGGCATTTTTGCCCACAGGACTGCCGCATACTGGATGTTTTTCCCTTTTCACACCATTCTTTGTAAACCCTAGAAATGGTTGTGCGTGAAAATCCCAATAACTGAGCAGATTGTGAAATACTCAGACCGGCCCGTCTGGTACCAACAACCATGCCACACTCAAAATTGCTTAAATCACCTACCTAAGGCAATCGCCCAAAAAATTAAAAAAAATATGGCTCTCAGACTATGGAGACACTAAAACATGATTTTTTGTTTTGTTTCAAAAAGGTTAGTAGTGTATAAAAAAAAGTATACATATTAGGTATCACCGCATCCGTGATGACCTGCTCTATAAAAATATCACATGATTTAACCCCTCAGATGAACACCGTAAAAAAATCTAATAAAAATGGTGTCAAAAAGCCATTTTGACACCTTACATCACAAAAAGTCATACGCACCCCAAAATTGTGCCAAACTGTCACCTCATCCTGCAAAAATCATATCCTGCCTAAGACAATCGTTAAAAAAATAAAAAAGCTATGGCTCTCTATGACTATAGAGACACTAAAACATAATTTTTTTTGTTTGTTTCAAAAAAGATATTGTATAAAACTCAAATAAAAAAGTATACATATTAGGTACTGCCACGTCCGTAACGACCTGCTCAATAAAAATATCACATGACCTAACCCCTCAGATGAACACCGTAAAAAAAATTATAATGAAACCGTGTCAAAAAAGCCATTTTTTTGTCACCTTACATCACAAAAAGTGTAATACCAAGCGATCAAAAAGTCATAAGCACCTCAAAATCATACCAATCAAACCATTATCTCATCCCGCAAAAAAATTAGCCCCTACCTAAGACAAGTGCCCAAAAAATATTAAAAACTATGGCTTTCAGAATATGAAGACACTAAAACATTTTTGTGTAGAACTTAAATACACTGCTCAAAAAAATAAAGGTTACACAAAAATAACACATCCTAGATCTGAGTTAATTAAATATTCTTCTGAAATACTTTGTTCTTTACATAGTTGAATGTGCTGACAACAAAATCACACAAAAAGTAAAAAATGGAAATCAAATTTTTCAACCCATGGAGGTCTGGATTTGGAGTCACACTCAAAATTAAAGTGGAAAAACACACTACAGGCTGATCCAACTTTGATGTAATGTCCTTAAAACAAGTCAAAATGAGGCTCAGTAGTGTGTGTGGCCTCCACGTGCCTGTATGACCTCCCTACAACGCCTGTGCATGCTCCTGATGAGGTGGCGGACGGTCTCCTGAGGGATCTCCTCCCAGACCTGGACTAAAGCATCTGCCAACTCCTGGACAGTCTGTGGTGCAACGTGACATTGGTGGATAGAGCGAGACATGATGTCCAAGATGTGCTCAATTGGATTCAGGTCTGGGGAACGGGTGGGCCAGTCCATAGCATCAATGCCTTCGTCTTGCAGGAACTGCTGACACACTCCAGCCACATGAGGTCTAGCATTGTCTTGCATTAGGAGGAACCCAGGGCCAACCGCACCAGCATATGGTCTCACAAGGGGTCTGAGGATCTCATCTCGGTACCTAATGGCAGTCAGGCTACCTCTGGCGAGCACATGGAGGGCTGTGCGGCCCTCCAAAGAAATGCCACCCCACACCATTACTGACCCAATGCCAAACCGGTCATGCTGGAGGATGTTGCAGGCAGCAGAACCTTCTCCACGGCGTCTCCAGACTCTGTCACGTCTGTCATATGTGCTCAGTGTGAACCTGCTTTCATCTGTGAAGAGCACAGGGCGCCAGTGGCGAATTTGCCAATCTTGGTGTTCTCTGGCAAATGCCAAACGTCCTGCACGGTGTTGGGCTGTGGACGTCGGGCCCTCATATCACCCTCATGGAGTCTGTTTCTGACCGTTTGAGCAGACACATGCACATTTGTGGCCTGCTGGAGGTCATTTTGCAGGGCTCTGGCAGTGCTCCTCCTGTTCCTCCTTGCACAAAGGCGGAGGTAGCGGTCCTGCTGCTGTGTTTTTGCCCTCCTACGGCCTCCTCCACGTCTCCTGATGTACTGGCCTGTCTCCTGGTAGCGCCTCCATGCTCTGGACACTACGCTGACAGACACAGCAAACCTTCTTGCCACAGCTTGCATTGATGTGCCATCCTGGATAAGCTGCACTACCTGAGCCACTTGTGTGGGTTCTAGACTCCGTCTCATGCTACCACTAGAGTGAAAGCACCGCCAGCATTCAAAAGGGACCAAAACTGAGAAGTGGTCTGTGGTCACCACCTGCAGAACCACTCCTTTATTGGGGGTGTCTTGTTAATTGCCTATAATTTCCACCTATTGTCTATCCCATTTGCACAACAGCATGTGAAATTGATTGTCACTCAGTGTTGCTTCCTAAGTGGACAGTTTGATTTCACAGAAGTGTGATTGACTTGGAGTTACATTGTGTTGTTTAAGTGTTCCCTTTATTTTTTTGAGCAGTGTATATAAAAGTATACATATTAGGCATCACCGCATCCGTGACGACCTGCTCTATAAAAATATCACAAGACCTAACCCCTCAAGTGAACACCATAAAAAAAAAAACGGTGTAAACAAAGCCTTTTTTTTGTCACCTTACATCACAAAAAGTGTAATACCAAGCGATCAAAAAGTCATATGCACCCTGTAGGAAGGAACAAGGGGCCATCATTGATGGTCGGTACGTGTCACTGAGGTTCCTGGCCTCGGTGAGGTAAGAGCCTTTTTTTTCCCCTGATGTGTCAGTATTGCAGATTGTAGTCTGACACTTCAGCTGTTTAGTATGGCTGTAAAGCTGATCCGGGACGGCTCTTACTGGGAGTAGCCAAAGTGCTGGGTGGGTGGCTGCTTCCCACATTCCAGGCCGGGTCTTGGGAGGCTTATAAAAAGCAGTCAGTACTGACAGGTGGGGTGGATTATCCTCCATCTCACAGTGAAGCTGTGGAGTCTCTGTGTTTTGGGATCTGAAGATGTGTGCCATGCAAAAGGGCTGAGAGCCGCATGCTGGAAAACAGGCCCCTAAAGCCTGCAGGGGACCGCTGATGAAAAACTGCTAACAAGGTGAATGTTTTTGTTCTGTGGACTTTCCATGGTGTGAACGAACACCAAGACTGCCAACTGTCATTTTCTGTTGCCTTCTGTGTGAATAAACAATGAACTGTTTAGTTAAAGACTTTGTGATTGTCTCTATACTGCGTCCGCTAAGCTGCCTACCAGAGCAAATCCCAACAATTGGTGGAGAATGCGGTTAAACGCAGTGAGGCTGGCCTGAAGGCTGAAAAGTTTTAGTTTTTTCCTGGGCAAGGTTGTATGTCCTATATTAAGCCGGCAAGGTTACGACCAGTGTCCCCTGACAAAATGGAGGCGGTCGTGAAAGCCCTCATGGAGGCTAACTTGCAGCAGCCGGAGGCTAACAAGCAGCAGGAAACCAACCAGCTGCTATTACAGCATGTGATGGTGTTACAAGTGGCAGGAGCGTCCCAGAACGTCCACGATGCCCGGAAAGCTGTCCGTGCGGCGATCCCCAAGATGACCCCTGCAGACAGCGTCGAGACCTATCTGGCGGTGTTCGAAAAGGTGGCCGTGAGGGAGAAGCTACCCTGAGACCAATGGCCTGAGGTCGTCGCTCCGTTCCTGGCATCCGGACCCCAGCAGGTGTTTTTTGACTTACCGGATGTGCAAGCGGCTGACTACCCAACCGTAAAAGGTGAGATTCTGACAAGACTGGGGGAGAATGCGTTGGTCCGGGCCCAGCAGGTGAATCAGTGGGAATTTAACACGGCTGAACCAGCCAGACTGCAGTATTATGATCTGCTACACCAGTTGCAAAAATGGCTGCAGCCTGATGTAATAAGTCCCACTACTATGCTGGACCGTCTGTTGGCGGATGTGTTCTGGAGGGTTTTGCAGTATCCTCTCCAGCACTGGATCGGCCAGGTGTCTCCTGGTAATGCCCTAGAGATGGTCGACCTGGTGGAGTGCTATGAGGCCACCAGAAATCTACAGGGGGGTTCTTTTGGGAGGGGGCTAGTTAAACCCCGGAAATTTCCACCCTCGACCAGACGGCTAGTGCCAGCAAAACCCGCTCGGGATATACTCCCTACAGACCCAGATCCACTAGTGTATTAGCGGTGTCACTCAAATGCAAGAGCGGATAAAGACAGTGTTGCCACTGGAGGCAGCCCAGCGAGCCCAGAGTAGGGTCTATAATCGCCAGGCTCGGGTTCGGAATATGAACCCAGGAGATCGGGTTTTGGTTCTGGTGCAGATGGTGGACAGTAAGTTCCTGGCTAGGTGGCAGGGTCCCTACGAAGTGATCGAAAAAGTTAGGGAGGTAACCTACAAGGTACTCCAGCCCGGGCGGAGAAAGCAGGAGCGAGTCTACAATGTAAACTTGTTGAAACCGTGGAAAGATAGGGAGACCAGTACGGACAACAGCCCCCGGCCGGGTTTTCTGGGGGTAGATTTTCCAGTCCCACGGTCTGATATGAGGGAAGCAGTTGCCACAGTAAAGTTTGCCGAATACCTTTCCTCTAAACAGACTCAGGAGGCCAGGGAGTTCGTCAGCAGAAACACGGATGTGTTTTCGGACCTCCCTGGACGCACTTCTATCATCCGACATGACATTGTCACTGAGCCTCAGGCCAGAATCCAGTTGAAACCATTTTTTTTTTTAATCAAATCTTTTTATTTGCTTTTTTACAACACAAATAACATAGTAAATACCCCTTTTCCCCCCCTCTTCAGCTCTGCAGCCCAGGTATCGTCAGCTGTGGAAAGAGTTTGTGCGACATGATATGATGCGTCTCAGTCACAATTCATACTCCTTTCACTCCTGAATATGTATACTTCATCTTATTCCTGCGCTCTTATTCCCGTATTTTCAAACACAATCTGTTTTCCGTTCACAGTACATACCTCTAAATCATGATATGAAAATGCTCAATCCAAGTGTACCATATTCATAATTTTTTGTTATTTCCCCTTTTTTGGTATACATATCCCTCCAGTTGCACTAATGTATGTATTTTGTCCACCAGTTCCTGTATTTCTGGGGGGGTCCAGCGCGATCCAGTAATATGCTATCCGCTTCCTAGCTTGATAAAGGATATGCTGAATCACTATTTTAACATCTCGTGTCCCCTCTAATTCACTAACGTAACCTAAAATACATATCAATGGAGAACTTTCTATTGCAATCCCATAGACCCGTGTAATAAGGGCCACCACATCATTCCAATATCTACGCAGACGTGGGCAGTTCCACATTAAATGAATGAGATCAGCAGATGTGGATCTATATTTTGGACATGTCATCAGTACGATATCCCATCTTATATAGCACTCTATGAAGCAGTTGCGACACTCTATGTGCCTCGCTCACCGCTATGACGGGGAAGTCGGCAAGCACATCTTCCCATTGGTTTTTCTGCAATCCAGGAATATCTTTTTCCCACTTATCTTGCAGATGTAGTGGATTATTTTTATGCAAGGCTTCTATTAGGCTTAGATAATGCAGCGATATCACTCCCCCGGAACCACCACCAGTGGCCGTGAGGTCTAGAATTAGGTGTCTCGGAGCAGGCACCATTTTCTCCTGTCGTTCCTGCACCTGTATTGCATGTCTCAGTCGTAAGTATACATAAAATAGTGATTTAGGCAATCCAAACTCTTGTTGTAACTTAGTAAAATCTTTGAGGGACGCATCATCAAATATCTGACATAGCCTTACCAGTCCAAATTTCCTCCATGCCCTAACACTGGAGATTTTATTAATTTCCTTATACATAATATTTGGCCATATCGGGGTGAATTTCGTATATCCTGTGATTCCTGCCATTTTTCTGGTTTTCCACCATACCTCATGTATCATACCTAGTACCCCATATTTCTGTCCGCCTTCTTTAAACGTAACATCTTCTAAAGCCGACAGGAGACATTTCCTAGTCAATAGGTTTTGCACTATCCTGCCTGTCTTATTAATCTTATCTTCCTCACCCTAACCCCTAATGTGCTGCATTTGAGCTGCCAAATAGTAAGGGATCAGGGACGCTCAATCCCCCTTGCGTTTTAGGTCTACACAGGGTAGCCAGCTTTATACGAGGGGTTCCCTTCTTCCAAATCAGGTCTCTAAATATTGCGTTAATGGTGTAAAACTATTTAAGAGGTATCCAGATTGGAGCGTTATGCAGCACATAGAGGAGCTGAGGCATAAGAATCATTTTTAATAAGTTTGTGCGCCCCACAATGACAGTTTTGTCCATAATTGGACTTTCCTCCTGAACTTATCTAGTAACGGCATCAGATTCAGGTCTATGAAATACTTGCTATTCCTAGAAAATTGTATCCCAAGGTATTTAAAAGTCGATACTATTTGAAGTCCCCCAGCTAAATTGGGATCTATCTGCCTTGACCCGTCAAGCGGCATCAGGACCGATTTTGTCCAGTTGATATTTAAACCAGATTTCTGCCCATAGCTATGAATAATTGAAATTGCAGCTGGTAGGAAAGACGACCACTTGTCTAAAAACAGGAGCAGTTCATCCGCGTAAAGAGCCACCTTTTCAGTAATTGCCCCATATTTGAGTCCCTGCACCGCGTTGTCTTTACGAAGAGCCTCCGCCAGGGGTTCTATCGCCACTGCAAACAGAAGCGGCGACAGCGGGCAGCCCTGTCGGGTGCCTCTATGCAATCTGAACGAGTCGGAAAGGTACCCATTCACCTGAATTCTGGCCGTGGGACTGACCTATAGCAATTTATTCCATTTAATAAAGATCGGCCCCACTCCCATCTCCTCCAATACCAGTAGTAGGTATTGCCACACCACGCTGTCAAATGCTTTGGCCGCGTCTAGGGATGCGACCGCCGCATCCAAGGCGTGATTCTGGCCCACCTGGACATTCAAATACATAATATTCACAGTCTCCTAATATTCACAGCCGTTGACATGTTTGGCATGAATCCGGCCTGATCCGTGGTTATTAGCGAAGCAATGACCGAGTTTAAACGATTGGCCAATATTTTCGCCAACAGCTTAACATCAGCCTGCAGCAGCGATATGGGTTGGTAAGATTCCGCCTCTAACACATCCTTCCCGGCTTTGGTATGACTACTATAATCGCCTCATTCATAGTGTCAGGGAGTTTGCCCATCAACAAAGCCTCGTTATATACAGTACAGACCAAAAGTTTGGACACACCTTCTCATTCAAAGAGTTTTCTTTATTTTCATGACTATGAAAATTGTAGATTCACACTGAAGGCATCAAAACTCTGAATTAACACATGTGGAATTATATACATAACAAAAAAGTGTGAAACAACTGAAAATAAGTCATATTCTAGGTTCTTCAAAGTAGCCACCTTTTGCTTTGATTACTGCTTTGCACACTCTTGGCATTCTCTTGATGAGCTTCAAGAGGTAGTCACCTGAAATGGTCTTCCAACAGTCTTGAAGGAGTTTCTCAGAGATGCTTAGCACTTGTTGGCCCTTTTGCCTTCACTCTGCGGTCCAGCTCACCCCAAACCATCTCGATTGGGTTCAGGTCCGGTGACTGTGGAGGCCAGGTCATCTGGCGCAGCACCCGATCACTCTCCTTCATGGTCCAGCCTGGAGGTGTGTTTGGGGTCATTGTCCTGTTGAAAAATAAATGATGGTCCAACTAAACGCAAACCGTATGGAATAGCATGCCGCTGCAAGATGCTGTGGTAGCCATGCTGGTTCAGTATGCCTTCAATTTTGAATAAATCCCCAACAGTGTCACCAGCAAAGCACCCCCACACCATCACACCTCCTCCTCCATGCTTCATGGTGGGAACCAGGCATGTAAAGTCCATCCGTTCACCTTTTCTGCGTCGCACAAAGACACGGTGGTTGGAACCAAAGATCTCAAATTTGGACTCATCAGACCAAAGCACAGATTTCCACTGGTCTAATGTCCATTTCTTGTGTTCTTTAGCCCAAACAAGTCTCTTCTGCTTGTTGCCTGTCCTTAGCAGTGGTTTCCTAGCAGATATTCTACCATGAAGACCTGATTCACACAGTCTCCTCTTAACAGTTGTTCTAGAGAAGTGTCTGCTGCTAGAACTCTGTGTGCCATTGACCTGGTCTCTAATCTGAGCTGCTGTTAACATGCGATTTCTGAGGCTGGTGACTTGGATGAACTTATCCTCCGCAGCATAGGTGACTCTTGGTCTTCCTTTCCTGGGGAGGTCCGCATGTGAGCCAGTTTCTTTGTAGCGCTTGATGGTTTTTGTGACTGCACTTGGGGACACTTTCAAAGTTTTCCCAATTTTTCGGACTGACTGACCTTCATTTCTTAAAGTAATGATGGCCACTAGTTTTTCTTTACTTAGCTGCTTTTTTCTTGCCATAATACAAATTCTAACAGTCTATTCAGTAGGACTATCAGCTGTGTATCCACCTGACTTCTCCACAACGCAACTGATGGTCCCAAACCCATATACAGTATAAGGCAAGAAATCCCACTTATTAAACCTGACAGGGCACACCTGTGAAGTGAAAACCATTTCAGGTGACTCTCTTGAAGCTCATCAAGAGAATGCCAAGAGAGTGCAAAGCAGTAATCAAAGCAAAAGGTGTCTACTTTAAAGAACCTAGAATATGACATATTTTCAGTTGTTTCACACTTTTTTGTTATGTATATAATTCCACATGTGTTAATTCATAGTTTTGATGCCTTCAGTGTGAATCTACAATTTTCATAGTCATGAAAATAAAGAAAACTCTTTGAATGAGAAGGTGTGTCCAAACTTTTGGTCTGTACTGTACGTCTAACAGTTGGGGCAAGAGAACCGAAGCAAACTGTTTATATATTTCGGCCGGCAATCCATCATCTCCCGGGGCTTTGTTATTGGCCATTGCACTTAGCGCTATTTCTAGCTCCTTGAGGGTAATGGGGCTGTCTAAAAGAGTTCTCTGTTCTTGATCTAGAGTGGAAAGTTGTAGGGGATGGAGGAAATCCCTAATGTCAGTCTCTGAGGCTTTAGTTTTGGAAGTATATAGGCGTTGATAAAAAGTCTTCAAAATCTCAGATATCTTTTCTGTGGTCACCTGTACCCTGCCATCCGTGTCACGCAGCGCCGCTATATAGTTGGATTGCTGCTGAGCCTTAGTAATTAAAGCTAATAATCTGCCTGCCTTTTCCCCTTCCTCATAATATTTTTGCTTCAGGAAAAATCTTTTATTCTGCGCATTTAGGAGTAGACGTTCATCCAGCTGCTGCCTCTTTCCACTGAGTTTCATATTCTGGTGATGGGGTCTCTACGTATCTATTCTCAGCTGCCTCCACTTCCAATATCATCTTCCTAATCATTGCATTGTTTTCTTTTTTCCGACCATTGATTTTAGCTGCCAATATTCCCCGTAAAAAGGCTTTCATTGCATCCCACACTACTAGCCTATGGGCAGATACTAAGTTTCGGTCAAAAAACTCACTGAGTTGCTCCTTAACCCCTTAGTGACCAAGCCTGTTTGGGCCTTTATGACCAAGCGTTTTTCTTCCTTTTTTTATGGTCTCGGTCCAAGAGCTATAACTTTTTTATTTTTTCATCTATATAGCTTTATGAGGGCTTGTTTTTTACGGGACAAGTTGTAGTTTTTAATGGCGCCATTTTGGGGTACACATAACTTTCTGATTAACTTTTATTAACTCTTTCTGGGAGGGAGATGGGGAAAAATAGCAATACTGCCACTGCGTTTTTACATTATACATTTTTTGGCGTTCATTTTTCGGTACAAATAACATAATATCTTTATTCTCTGGGTCAGTACGATTACAGTGATACTAAATACTTATAATTTTGTTTACATTTTACTACTTTTTTTTGCAATAAAACACCTTTTATTAACCCAAAAAATTATTTTGCATTGCCACTTCACAAGACCCATAACTTTTTTTTATTTTTTTATATGGAATTGTGTGAGGGCTTGATTTTTGAAAGACAACTTGTATTTTTCATGGGTATGATTTTGGAGTAAATGCCGCTTTTTGATCGCTTGTTATTACGTTTTTTTTCGGTGGAAACTAAGAATAAATTCGAAATTCTGTCTTTTTTTATTTTTTACGGCGTTCACCATAGGGGATAATTTATGTAATATTTATGTAGTCCCGGTCGTTACGGACGCGGCAATACCAAACATATGGGGGATATTTTCTTTTTGCAATATTTTTCATTGAAAAGCGTATTTTCAATGGAAAAAAAGGCATATTTTTTTATTTTATGGAATTTTTTTTATTTAATAAATGTGTATTTTTTTTACTACTTAATAGTCCCACAAGGGGACTATAATATACAGTATTTATATTGCTTTTAAAATGTAATGCATTATCTCTATAATGCATTGCATTTCAATAGCAATGCTATTCGAACATTGACCAGCAGGCTGCGCCAGAGAGGCACAGCCTGCTGGAAGTAACTGAAGACAGGCTCGGGCCCTCATCGGAAGCAAGGTAAGCTTCCCAGCACATCAGCACCCCGCGATCGCATTTTTGGGGTGCTGATGGGAGACAGAGGGAGTCCGCTCCTTCTGTCACCACTTTACATGCAGCGGGCGCCATTGCGCCCAGCATGTAAAGGGTTAAACAGCCCGGATCGGCACTCCTGCCGTTCCGGGCTGTTAGAGCAGGGACCCGGCTCTCATGTGAGAGCCAGGTCCGCGCTCCCCGGGGGAGCCGCGCGGCGCTTAAACTGGGCCGTCGTAAAAACGCGGCGGCCCAGCCTAAGGCCCCTTAGTGACCGCCGTAAAAACACGTATGGGTGGTCACTAAGGGGTTAATATCTGACATATCTACTAGGACATTCAGCCAGTATGGGTTGAATTTCCAGTGTTTGGATCTGCGCGACACGGATGGCAACAATTGGAAAGTCACCACCACCGGAGAGTGGTCCGATATCCGCCTAGGCAGATATCTAATACTCTCCAGCAGGTAGCCCATCTCTTCATTGCCCAGAATAAAGTCAATTCTGGACAAGGAACCATATGTACTGGAACGACAGGAGAACTGTTTAGTGTTGGGGTACCTCAACCTCCAGAAGTCCAGTATGGAAGCTTCCCGTAGCAGTCTGCCAAAGGGAGTGAGATCGCTGCTGACAACCTGTAAAGAAGCATTAAATTTGTCCAATGCCAAACATTGTATAGTATTAAATCTCCTAAAATAATCGTTGGGATATTTGGTCTTTCCGCTATCAAGGAAATTATTGTTTTCATCACCTGAGAAGAATATGGCGGGGGGAATATAAACATCAATAATAACACATTCAACTGAATACATTGTACCATATAAATAGATGTATCTCCCCTCCCTATCAATGCTCTGGGAAATACAATAAAACGGTATGGACTTATGCACTAAAATGCTCACCCCTCTAGCGTAACCAGAATAGGTAGCGTGAAAGCAATGCCCAGCCCATCTCGGTGTAAGAATTCCAGGTTGATCTGACAGCAAGTGGGTCTCTTGGAGACAGCAAATCAAGGGTTGATACTGCCCCACACTATCCATTACTTCCTTTCTCTTATTAGCTTCCTTAACTCCTCTGATGTTCCAACTAAAAATTTTTACTGTACTAGCCATGTGTATGATTGGTTCGTATGGAAATGAAGTATACCATATCTCGACCTATACGAACATCAGACTTTAGCTGTCCTCCCTGAAGCGAAAACCCACCAGGTCCTCGCATTATTCTATATGACCTGACTACAGAGCAAACATTACCCCTAAACATTCGAACAATATCTCTTAAACCTTGAACAAAGTTATCTAGAGCAAGGTTACCGGTTTATCTGACAGGTCTCCGCGCTTTCTCCCAAAAAGGGACTGCAGGCTTAATATAACAACCATATCAGAACCACCAGCCCCTCGGTCTAGTTAAGACGCCTAGTGGTGAGGCGTGGCTCAGATATATATCTCCCACTAGAAAACAAAAAAACTAAAGAAAAAAAGAACACAGTTGCTTTGCATCACTTTCTCCGCACTTTCTCCTCAAAAATCTACACAATACTTTTTGAACCCAGCATATTTAAACGGTATATCAAGTAGCTATCATCCCTGTATGAAATACTACCTCATCACACAGACACATTACCACACTCGCTCAATATGTTCGGACAGTCCGATAGAACTGCAAAAACTGCGTCTCATTCCGCAGCCGCCTGTGGACCAGCATCCCGCAAACGATGTTCATGACTGTCTAGCCATCGCAATGCCTCCCTGGGGTCTTCAAAGAAGTTGGTTCTTCCTAAGGCGACAACACGTAGTCTCGCTGGATACATCATCGAGTATGAGATATTCAGGCCTCGCAGTCGCTTCTTTATATCCAAGAATCTCGCCCTCCGCTTTTGGACCTCCATGGAGTAATCTGGAAACAGCGACACTTTTTGGCCGCCGATGGTTAGATCAGGCTGCTCACGTGCTTTTCTCAGAAGTATATCTCTGTCCTTATAATGAAGAATTTTCATAAGAACAGGCCTGGGTGGAGCACCCGGTGGCAATGGTCTGGTGGGGACCCGGTGGGCCCTTTCCACTGCAAAAAGCGGAGTTAATGTCTCTGATCCAAAGGTATCTTTCGCCCACTTCAAGATCATCTTGTTTAGCCTTTATAAGAGTCAGTTTTTGATTATGTTCGGTAGATTCTCTTTTAAGAGATGGGATAATGTCCACGACTTCTCCCACACGTTCCGCTAAACGTTTCAGGTCATGGCGGACTATGGACACATCCTCCTTGATGGAGCCCACCTGCATTCTCAGGGCTGTTAAGGATCTCCCACACTTAGTGATAGGTTTCAGTACATCTTTAAGTGTGGGTTCTTCTATATCTGAGTCTATAATGTCCATACTGGCATTCCCTTTACCAGGCCTCAGTGCGTCATACCTGTTAGAGCTATGATTAGCATCTTCACTTCCCCTCTCCTCCTCTCCGTCTGTGTCAGGATCAGTGCCTGCTGGTGTTCCACCTCGTGTCCCCCTGGCATCTGTGGGGCCCGAGGAGTCAGTGGTATGCGCAAATCTCCCCAGCTTGCGCTGTATGTCCTTCGCGCGGTCACTGCGCCTCGGCATGTCAGGGCCGGCGCCATCTTGCAGCTCTCTGCAGGGCCCTTTAGTGTCTCTCTTCCGGGCCATCACGACTCACCCGACGGCGGAGAGGATCAGGCGTCGGCTCCGGTGAGGTGCTTGCGCAGACGGGTAGGTGCTGGTTTTAGGGGTTCTTTGCAGGATATTCAGCCAGGATAGTGCGGGAGCTCTGCAAAGCACGTCTGCTCTCATCGTCCGTTGGCCACGCCCCTCCCCCCCTGGTTGAAACCATACTAGGTACTTGAAGCGCGGCGACAAGCCATCTCAGAAGAAGTGCAGCTGATGTTACAGCTAGGTGTCATCGAGGAGTCAAAAAGTGAATGGGCCAGTCCGATAGTCTTAATACCCAAGCCGAACGGGACATTACGATTCTGTAACGACTTCCGCAAACTTAAGGTTTTCAAGTTTGACGCATATCCCATGCCCCGAGTGGATGAGCTTATTGAGAAGTTAGGCCAAGCCCGGTATTTTTCTGTGTTGGACCTCACCAGAGGGTACTGGCAGGTACCCTTGATGGAGGCTGCCAAGAAAAAAACGGCTTTCATACCACCAGAGGGGCTGTATCAGTACAAGGTATTACCCTTTGGTCTACATGGCGCTCCCGCCTCATTTCAAAGGCTAATGGACATTATACTCCGTCCACATAGTCGGTACGCTTCGGTGTAGCTGGACGATATCATTATCCACAGCACCGACTGGGAAAGTCACCTACCTAAAGTACAGGCGGTAGTGAACTCCCTTAGGAAGGCTGGCTTAACCGCTAACCCAAAAAAGTGCACAATAGGGTTAGAAGAGACCAAGTACTTGGGAATGTAATTGGGCGCGGAACTATCAAACCTCAGGTGAACAAAATTGAGGCAATTCGGAATTGGCCCCGACCTGTCACTACTCGGCAAGTAAAGTCGTTCCTGGGAATGGTGGGGTACTATATGAGGTTTGTGCCCCACTTTGCTACAGTCGCCGCACCATTGACAGGCCTTTTGAAGGGACGCAAGTTAGTGATGGTCCACTGGAATGAGCAGGTGGAAAAGGCTTTCTCCGCTTTGAAGTCGACCCTGTGTGGGTCCCTGGTTTTGGTGACGCCCGACTTCAAAAGGGAGTTTATAGTGCATAACCGATGCCTCCGAGGTAGGTCTCGGTGCTGTACTGTCTCAGGAAGTCAACAGGGAGGAGCATCCCGTTGTCTTCCTCAGCCGGAAGCTCACCCCAGCCGAGACAAGGTATAGTATAGTGGAGAGAGAGTGCATGGCTATCAAGTGGGCACTCGAGTCTCTCCGCTATTATTTGTTGGGGGGAAAGTTTTGTCTGGTGACCGACAACTCCCCTCTCAAATGGATGAGCCAGGCCAAGGACAGAAATGCCCGGGTCACCCAGTGGTTTCTGTCTTTGCAGAATTTCAACACAGGCCAGGCCGGTTACTAGGAAACGTGGATACCTTGTCCTGGGTACACTGTTTAATGTGTGTCCACCCCCTCAGGGTTGAACAAAGGGGGGAGGTATGTAGGAAGGAACAAGGGGCCATCATTGATGGTCGGTACGTATCACCGAGGTTCCTGACCTCGGTGAGGTAAGAGCTGTTTTTTTTCCTGAAGTGTCAGTATTGCAGATTGCAGTCTGACACTTCAGCTGTTTAGTATGGCTGTAAAGCTGATCCGGGACGGCTCTTACTGGGAGTAGCCAAACTGCTGGGTGGGTGGCTACTCCCCACATTCCAGGTCGGGTGAAAATGGCCCGGTCCTTAAGGGGTTAAAGTTATCGGTATCTAACCTTGCAGATATGATGATAATGCGTCCAGCGCGCTATCACAGAACATGAGCGCGCACAGGGGAGGAGGAGTCACTCTCCCTCCCCCCTGTGCCGCGCTACCAATGAGGAGAGACGGGAGGAAGAGGGGCGGGCACACTGCGCCACCAATGATAATTAACGTTTAATACAGGAGGCGGTGCCCAGCATATATGACAGAAAGCTGCGATCAGCGGCAGTTAACCCCTCAGGTGTCGCAGCTGAGGGGTTAACTGCTGCCGCTGATCGCAGCTCCCTGTCAGAGGCAGGGTGCCGGCTATGTGATTCTGCGCCAACACACCTGCCTCCTGTATTAAACGTTAATTATCATTGGTGGCGCAGTGCACCCTCCCCAGTATTAAAAACATTTGTGGCGCAGTGCATCCTCCCCCCACCCCCCAGTATTAAATCATTGGTGGTTACAGGGTCCCATCCCCTCCTCTTCATTGGTGGCAGTGGCAGCTTCTGATCGGAGCCCCAGCAGTGTAATCCGATCAGTTACCATGGCAGCCAGGACGCTACTGAAGCCATCCATGGCTGCCATGGTGAGCTCCCTGCTGCTGTGTGTACTATGCACAGGGCAGCAGGGAGAGTATGAAGTCCTATTCACCCTAATAGAGCTCTACTATGTTGAATAGAGCTCTATTAGGGTGAATAGGACAAGGGATTAAAAGATCCCAGGTTCTAGCCCCTAATGGGGGGAAATAGTTATTAAAAAAAAGTTTAAAAAAAAAACACACCAAAAAATTGACTATAAAATCACCCTCTTTCCCAATTTTACATATAAAATATATAAACAATAAATAGATAAACATATCACATATTGCCAAGTCCGAAAAGTCCAAACTATTAAAATATAAAAATCTCCTATGTGGTGAACGCCGTAACAGAATTTTATTTTTTTTCCAAAAATGAAAATGCACAGAATATCAGTATACCGTAAGTTATCGGCTATCGGCCTGAAAGTTCACAGGTTATCGGTATCTGCTCTAAAAAATCAATATCGGTCGATCACTACAGTGCCTATACTAACGGCAGGATAAAGTAGACACAGGTGAGTTGATTTCAGCGGTTTGTCATTTAAAAGTAAGTGGTTGCCGAGAACCAACATGACAATCATTGCAGACTGGGCCTGGAAAAGAGTCCCAGCCACCTGAGAAGAGTCATGGTTATTCATGAATTCCTGCTTTCCCTGCCCACCTGCTGGTGACTGACAGTCTTCTACCTAGTTTTCTCCCTATCTCTCTAGAAGAGAACTGCCAATCATCAGCAGATGGACGGAGAGAGCAGATGGGTGAAAGTGTGCTGCAATGATTATGATGCTGGTTCTCAGCAACCACTTACTTTTAGCTCATGAGTGACACACCACTGGACTGACATTTTTGGGAGGGTTTTTCCATTTTTAATGTGACTGTTAGGAGGTTAAATAGCGTTATCTGTATTAAAAGGGTTGTGGAGAACACAGCAATACCATAGATGTGCGCATGGTTGTTGTTTTTTTTTTTCCACTTTTACAAAATAAAATCCCTTTTTATGAGAAAGATGGTTTTGCAAATGTATTCTTTTAAATAAACTTTATTAAGCATTTTTTTTTTTTAGTCCCACTAGGAGACAGTTTTTATAATGCACTAGCATACCTTGTGTACCAATGCATTATCGCCGAATGTACCAGAGACAGGCAGTCTATTAGGCTTTGTCTGTTGCAAAGTCTAATAGACATATAGTTATGGCAGGCCTTGGGGCCTTTGTTAAGCCAATGGTGACCGGGAGTCCCATTCCTCTGTGTAAGAGCTCATTCAGACGGCCGTATGCTATCCGCAAAAATGCGTATCCGTTTTTTTGAGGATTAGATGCTGACCCATTCACTTCTATGGGGCCCTTTTCTATTCCACGGTTCCGCAAAACAAATGAAACATGTCCTATACTTGTCCGTGAAAATCAGGACATGGCCCCATTGAAGTCTATGGGTCCTCAAAAATACTGAATGCTATCCGTTTTTTTTCCGGATCCGCAAAAAACAGGATAGCTTTTAGTATTTTAGCGGACAGCATACGGCCGTCTGAATGAGCCCTAACTGTCTAAATGCTGCGGCATCTACAGAGTTAAGTTATCTCTGCACAGGCCATTACGATGGGAGCCCAGCTTCCGTCAATGCTGGCCTCCACTGTGATCCAGAGCACCGTATCAGTGCAGCCTGTGCCAGGATTATTGACGCGGACAGCAGGGACTGAAAAAACAACACAGGCAAAGCTGATACCGCACCTTCTGTGAATTTTTTTTTATATGTGACGGTTTTTAAATAAACAATATTCCTAGGCACTAAAAGGGCGAATTAATTAAATTCATTTGATTCATCGCCCAGCCCTATGCCACGCTATGGGACTGCCAGAAATAGCGGAGCACTATGCTCGCCATCTCCAGCAGCTCCATACAGAATAAACTGTGCGGCAGTGCGCACGCTCCACCTGACACTGCATTCATTTTGGGAGTACGGAGGCCATGTTTTCATGATTGGCAGGAATCCCAGATGTCAGACCCCCACCCATCTAATTGTTATCCCCTATCCTGTGGATAAGGGATACCTTTATCTACAGTACAGGTGCTCTATCATGTTCAGTCCTATGGCAGATGTTATTAGGAGCTCTATCTGGAAGAACTGGCATTTGCTAGAATCTGGCTCAGATTTAAAAAAAACTACACCATGGAGGTCCCCTAAATTCATTTAGAAGGGGAAAAAACGTACGGGATGAATTGGTGCGGAGGAGATTCCAGCAAAAGCTCTGCAATTGAGATTACATACCACAATGGAACTATAGATGTGGTTATGGCTTCTTTCCAATATCACTGATAAGGTACTACAAATAGGTAATATTCAATTTATGGCACGTCACTTGATTACGTGTTGGGTGGATTTAGTAGTCTATATTATGTACGTGCAATTATTTTTACATAGGTAAAACCGTACATTCCTTGTAAGATAGAAATGACCTATCCTCTTTTTTATGAGTTATACAATGTTCTTATATGTGGTTATATATGATGTTTGTATCTTTTATATTACATTGGATTGGATGATACACACCTGTAATCCAGTTGGACAAGTGTAGGAAGGATACAAGGTGGGTTCCACCTCCTTCCAATAGGCCTTGAAAAAGCATCTGCTGAGGTATAACGGCTGTAGGCCCTTCTTGGGTGTATCGTGTTATACCAGTGTTATGTACCCACTGAGGAGGTGATAAAGGATAGTGAATTTGTCCTGAGGCGAATGCCATGCTGTTTCTTCTGCACTTGGATGAATAATAGGTGGTATTACACTGTCCGATTTTCAAACAGTGCAATTGCACAGGCAAACTGAACATGAAGGGAACGATTGCTTCTGCAGTCATTTCTGTTCTATTCGTAATCCTGATGAAAGATGCCAACCAGCTGACAAATGAGCATGTGCTCGCTCATCGGCTGATCGTCTGCCTAATTATACAAGCCAAATATTGTGAATGAGCCTTCCTATGAACACCTGCTTCTGATAATTTGCCTGATTGTTCTGTGACCTATAAGAGGGGATGATATCATGAAGTTCATGTTATCCTCCCCTGGGGTCATCTGAAGCCATACCAGCTAAAATAAGAGCTGTAAAGCTGTAAGTACAGTATATGCAGCTTCCACTTCATCCTGTGCTGTAGATAAGGTTAGATTGCAGCTAGAGCTGTGAACCTGGTCTTCTTGGAATCTAGTTGCATTCTAGCAGGAGATACAGCTCTTAGAGTAAGAACCCTCTACCTCCAGCTGTCCTTGGGATAATCAGTTTTATTCCCTTTCTTGATGCTCAGCTGTGCTCAGTATAAGCACCTAAGGGATAAATATATCTTTATGGTGGAAAACGCTCAGTTTTAATGAAACAGTTTAGGATAGGCCATCACTAGCTGATCAATGGGGCTCCAACACCCAGCACCCCTGGTGATCAGGGTGTAGCTCCGTCACCAGCACTACACAGCACCATCAGCAGTGTAGTGGAGGTAGCTTGCTACTACAGTACTGCTCCCATTGAAGTCAGAGCTGGTCACTGCAGCGCTGCTGCAGTTGACTTCAATGGAAGCAGTGGTGTAGTAACAAGTTCCCTCCACTACAGAGTTGACAGCACCAATTCCTGCAACAGAGCTACACTCTAACAGCTGATGGAGCAGGGTTAGGCCCCCACCGATCAGCTAGTTAGTGATGGCCTATCCTCAGGATAGGCCATCAATTAGGAATAGCTGCCTACAGATGGATTTTGGAAAGCTTCAGGATTATGTTGCAAAATAGGAATACCCCACAATGCACAAAATGACATCTAAAGAGATAACATTCTGTAAAAACTAAATAAATCTAAAGAATAAATATATTTCCCATTATCTCACCATGTTCAGCCCATTGCATGACGGCACGGAATCGAGCATGCGATCCAGTTCATCCCCAATTATTTCATCATGCAAGTTTGACAGTGGAAATAAAACAGATGCATCACTACTTATAAGTGCTGAAGGGAATATTCCAGTCTCAGAAACCGGAGGCACACTTGGAGAGACTGAATGGACTGGAACTGGTGAGGTCTCTCTTAATGGTTCATTGTTCAGACTCAGTGTAGAGAAAAGCACGTGAGGAGGGCCATGGCCATCAACTTCAGGCAGATCTGAAATACAACACATACATGTAATGCCATTTGTCTAAGCTTTGGCAAAATCAGTTTCAAACTTGTTTTGTTGTACAGTCGGCTCCCCTTGTGTCATGTGACCATTTGTTATGACACAAGGGCAGGCATGCCGTTGAAGTTGCCAGGAGCCAACGCCAGGAAGCAGGTAAGTCATCTTCCCTTTGCAGGTCCGGCAGAATCATTTTTGAACAACCCCTTTAGGTATACTGCTCTAATACAGCCATGTGCATGAGCCATGAAACTGCGTAGGGCAGGAGAGATATTTGTGTTCCTGCTGTGTTCAATTCTTAGGGGATTATGTAATGTAAATATAATGTAGATGTATATATGTAAGAATCACTAGATGTGAACAGCTACGCAGCTGGATGTAAACAAGAGTATTTCCATTCACTGACAGAAAGCAGGACGTCAGCAGGTCACATCCCTGAGCATATGGAGTATTTCTATAATGTATTTTTATCTATATGCATTTCCCTTTTATAACACATGCATTGTGTTTAGTCCCTGTTTTTATGCCCCATTTCCTGCTGCTCTTGAACAATCCACAAGCGCAGCTCACACCAGGGCTTTACCCACATGATGAAGAGCACTTTTTTTTGCCTGAAACAAATAAGCAGAAGCACTTTTTAAAAACATTTTTAGGCTTATCTCAATTGGAGTCGACAGGCACTGTAAAGTTTACAGCCATGAGGGACCTTTCCCCCATCACCCACAATCATGCCACGTTCAAAGTTTAGGAGAGGTTCAGGTTAACCTATTATGTCTTGAAATAAACAGTCTGATAGCTGCTTTCATCCAATACCAGGAATACATTGATAACAAGTACTTGCCATTAGAGTTGCTGCGATACCAAATTTTTGATTCGGTTTCGATATCATAAAAAAGTATTGCGATACTCGATACCACGTGAAAAAAATAAACCAAAAAAGCCACATGCATGCCGCATTTAAAAAAAATGGCGAATCGCACAGTTTTTATTTATTTTTTCTGTTCCGGCGTTCACCGCATAGATTTTTTTAAATATTTTAATAGTTTGGACTTTTCTGACGTGGCGATATGTAATATGTTTATTTATTGTTTATACATTTTATATGTGAAATTGGAAAAGGGGGTGATTCATACTTAATATTTTGGTGGGTTTTTTTTTTTTATTTTTTTTTTTACACTTTATATTTAATAACTATTTCCCCCCTTAGGGGCTAGAACCTGGGATTTTTTTTTTATCCCTTGTCCTATTAACCCTGATAGAGCTCTATCAGGGTTAATAGGACTTCATACTGTCCCTACTGCTTTGTGCACACAGCATCAGGGATGTTACCATGGCAGCCAGGGCTTCAGTAGCGTCCTGGCTGCCATGGTAACCGATCGGAGCCCCAGGCTTACGCTGCTGAGGCTCTGATCAGAAGCTGCCACTGCACCACCAATGAGGAGGAGGGGAGAGGGGACCCTGTGGCTACTGCCACCAATGATTTTAATACTGGGGGGTGGGAGAAGGGGGCACTGTGCCACCAATGATTTTAATGGGGTGGGGGGTTGAGGGGCGCACTCCGCCACCAATGATAATTACCCCTTAATACAGGAGGCGGGTACTGGCAGCAGATCAGCGGCAGTTAACCCCTCAGGTGCCGCACCTGAGGGGTTAACTGCCGCTGATCGCAGCTCCCTGCCAGGTGCAGGGTGCCGGCAATGCGATTCTGTTGCCGGAACCCACCTCCTGTATTATGTGTTAAAGTCTGGACCCATTAAGTAGTCTTTAAGTATTAGGCTACACAGAGCGATGTCCTAGCACTTACTATTATTCCTGGGCGCCGCTCCGTTTGCCCGCTGTGCCCCATTACTGTCTCCTCTCCTGCTCCATGTGCTAATTACTATCGGAGCAATGGGGAGGAGACATCAGCTTCTCTAGTGGGCGTTCCTTCTCCCTGGCTGTAGCGCTGTCCAATTGCAGCGCAGCGCAGGGAGAAGGAACGCCCACTAGAGAAGCTGATGTCTCCTCCCCATTGCTCCGATAGTAATTAGCATATGGAGCAGGAGACAGTAATGGGGCACAGCGGGCGAACGGAGCAGCGCCCAGGAATAATGGTAAGTGCAGGGACATCTCTGGGCGCCGCTCTGTGTAGGAAAAGTCCTATCATTGGTGGCGCAGTGCGCCCGCCCCTCCACCGCCCCTCTCTCCGTTCATTGGTGGCAGCGGCAACAGCAGCACAGGGGGAGGGAAAGACTGCTTCCTTCTCCCCTGTGCTGCTGAGGGAACATGAGCGCGCTCACAGCAGCGCGCTCATGTTCAGAGACAGAGATACTAGACTGCGCAGCAGCGCAGCCCAGTATCGAAAAAATGGAAATCCCGGTATTGTATCGATACCGGGACAAAAGTATCGATTGGGTATCAAAATTTCGAAACCCGCAACAACCCTACTTGCCATCAAAGGGCTGTCCAGCCAATTCAAATTCTTTTAAAACAGCTTGGCGCTTCTGGCACCCCACCGGTCTCTGCTTCCTGGTTCTTCTTGACATGCAGGAAATGTCTGCTTGGCCAATCACTGGCTGAGGTGGCATTTCCTGCATGTCGAGAAGGATCAGTCGGAAAGAGAGTTGGTGAGGTACTGACTTTTATTATTTTATACCACGGGCTGCCTTTATAAATGTAAGCACACATACAACCCCTTTATGTATGATGTGTTAGATACACACAGATACATGCATACATACAATGGCCAATTTCACAGGAAACACTTATGTTTCATCTGACATTATAACTCGTCTACAGTTTTCAGACCATATAAACATTTATGAATATTAACTGGGAGATCAAAACAAATTGTGGGGCAACAGAGAATAAGGTGATAAATCCAGACTATGGGCCACATACGGAGTCTGTCCAAACAGACGAAACAACAATGAAACTATACATGCAGAAAAACTCACTTACCTGGCTCTATCTGATCTGCAAAACTATCAGACATCTGCAATTCGAATTAAAATGTATCAATGGCTGCTAAATGCTGATAAAAAATGTATATCTGCCATATAAAATATCCTCAGTAAAGTACTAATTGATTAGATTTGTTATCACAAGAAAGCAATATTAAATGGATTCTAAAGGCTGTATTACACTGGCAGATCATTAGCGATCATCTTGCAGTTTAATACTGCTGCCAATTGCCCAATGAAATTCATCGGGCAATTTTGATTTTTAAGCAGGCTTGAAGGGGTGTGCTTAAGCATGCTTAAAAATCTTGGTAAGCATGCTTGATGGGCCGCAACGGTATCGCGCGGATCAACAGCCGTGGACCCAACCTGCTCCTACCGGCTCAGGGCGGTGCTCCGGGCAGAAACCCAGCTGATCGCACGATCAGCCGTGTTTCTGTCCAGCAGGACGAGGGCCACATGCATCCCGTGGGCTGCGGGTTGTGCACCCCTGGTCTAAATGCACTATAATCTTAGACCACCCTTATTAGTACAGGACTGCATGAATAGTACTGCCACCCCTGAGACCAGATCAGTAATTTTATCTCTATACTTACTCCCATTCCCTTACATACTGGCTGTGGAACATATTGAGAGGAATCCTGAACATGTGCACATAATGGGCATGACTCAAGGAAGAATACTCTCTATGCATTACATGGCTGGTTTATGGGTGCACACTGGGGGGGGGGGGATTACTGATCTGAACTCTGTGACGGCTGTACTATTCATACAGTACTGCAGTTAATAGAGAGGGTCCAAGGTGACAGAGTCTCTTTAAACCCATGAGAAAATTAACTATATTCATGTCAGACCTTATAGATATATATATATAAACTAAAATCTCACATTGACATACAGTAAGTATTCAGACCCTTTACTCAGGACTTAGTTGAAACACCTCTGGCAACGATTACAGCCTCCAGTCGTCTTGGATATGATGCCACATGGTTTACACACCTGAATTTGGAGATTCTTTGGAGATTCTTCCATTTTTGTTGTCTTTGCTGTATGATTAGAGTCATTGGGCCAGATTTATCATTACACTTACGTCTTACCAAAGTCACTTTTGGCTAAGTCAGATTTATTAATGGTCCTTTAATACTCTGATAAATGTGGTTTGACGGTAGCAGTTTATCCTTCAGTAAGCTGCTTTACAAAAGTCGCACGTCTTTATGAAAAAGTCGCATGTTCTATTAAAAAGTCGCATAAGATAAGCATGGTCCTCACTGGAGTGAAATTGCGCAATTTTTTGCGACTTTTTAAATTGTCGCAATAGTAAATCTGTCTAGAGATTCATCTACATAAGAAAACACGTCCACTTTTAGAAAACTGGCGCGCATAGTGCAGAGCCAATAAAAGTCGCAAACTTTTGCGCAGTTTTAGCGATTGCGCAAAAATTTGAGACTTTTTCACTCCATTATTTTGACTTGAGCCAATGATAAATCTGGCCCATTGTCTTGTTGGAAGGTAAATCTTAGTCTGAGGTCCAGAGCACAATGGATCAGGTTTTCATTAAGAATATCTCTGAACTTTGCTCCATTCAGCTTTCCCTCACCCCTGACCAGTCTCCCTGTCCCCCACAGCATGATGCTGCCACCACCATGCTTCACTCTTGGGATGGTATTCGGCAGGTGATAAGCAGTGCCTGGTTTCCTCCAGACATAACACTTAGAATTGAGGCCAAAAAGTTCAATCTTGGTTTTATCAGACCAGAGAATCTTGTTTGATTCATGTGTCTTTTATGAGGAGAAGTTTCTTTCTGACCACTCTGCCATAAAACCCAGGTTGGTGGAATGCTGCAGTGATGGTTGACCTGAAAGTTTCTCCCCTCTGAACACAGAATCTTTAGAGCTCAGCCAAAGTGACCTTTGGGTTCTTGGTCACCTCTCTTACCAAGGCCCTTCTCTCCTATTACTTAGTTTGGTGAGGCACCAGCTCAAGGAAGAGTCCTGGTTGTTCCAAACTTCTTCCATTTAAGAATTATTGAGGCCACTGTGCTCTTGGGAACTTTCAGTGCACCTTCAAAACTACACTTAAACAAGCAAATATGGCTACTTTTACACTGGCGTTTTGAATTCCGATTGCGAGATCCGTTTCAAGATTCTCACAAACAGTTCAAAATGGATTAGTTCAGCCCCAATGCATTCTGAATGGATAAGGATCCGTTCAGAATGCATCAGTTTGGCTCCGTTCCGCCTCCATTCTGCTCTGGATGCAGAGCCAAACGGATCCGTCCTGACTTACAATGTAAGTCAATGGGGACAGATCCGTTTTCACTGACACAATATGGTGCAGGTAAAAACGGATCCGTCCCCCGTTTTGACTTAGATTTATTTTTAAAAGAATAATGCAAACGGATACAAGCGTTTGCATTATAGGTGCGAATCCGTCTGTGCAGATACCAGACGGATCCGCACCTAAAGCAGGTGTGAAAGTAGCCTAAAGCAAAGGGTAGTATAATATAACTTGACATAGAAAACCTTCCCTTATTAAAAATATAACCTTTGAGGTGAGGGATTTAATAGGGACACTGAGGTTATCTTGTCCAGTAAAACCTACACCGCTGATCCTCTTCTCTATGATGCTTGAGACTTCAAATCGTGAGTAAGAAGGACAACACACTTTGTCCCGCCACAGTTAAAATGTCTGGCAGAGATAATCTTATGGTTAATATCTATACGTCTCAATATTAGACGTTTTGTGTATCTAGGGGTATTCTTAAGTTTTTTAGATAAATATATTAAAGGTTACATTTTAATAAGGGAACGTTTTCTATGTCAAGAACTTTCAGTGCAGCAGAATTTTTTGTACCCTTTTCCAGATCTGTGCCTCCACACAAATCCTGTCTCTAAGCTCTACAGGCAGTTCTTTCCACCTCATAGCTTGGTTTTTACTCCGATATGCAATGTCAGCTGTGAGACCTTATTTAGATAGGGCACCGTCTTTCCAAATCATGTTCAACTGAATTTACCACAGATGGATTCCAATCAAAGTGTAGAAACATCTCAAAGATGAGCAAGAGAAATGGGAGGCCCCCAGATCTACATTTCTAGTGTCATAGCAAAGGGTCTAAATACTTACGTCCATGCAAAATTTTAGTTCTTTTTAAAAAATCTGCAAAAAATTTCTAAAATGTTTTCACTTTCTCATTATGGGGTATTGAGTGTAGATTGATGGGGAAATTTTTTTTTTTTAATTTTTTTTTATTTTAGCACAAGGCCACAACATAAAAAATTTGAAAATCTGAAGACTTTCCGAATGCACTGTATACCAGCAAGATGGAGGCCAAAAGGACACTATCTGATATGCCAAATGAACCATGTAAATTCAGTGTGAATAGACCTTTAGCAGTACACATGGCAAAGGCTGACAGACCACTGGAAGATTTTAGGGAAATCTGAATTCACAGAATCTGCATTTATGTTTTATTATAAGGTCACCTTCCTTCATGAAGGGAGGGATTCTGATAATAGTTTATGATGTCGTAACATAGTGAAGTTCCCTTTGGTTTAACAAAAGTTACATTCAGTACCTACAAACGTAAGCTATATGGCAGTTTGCAAGTAGGGTCCCACTTACCTTTTCTGATGGGTCCACAACTGTAACCTGGGAATTAGACTGAAACACAAAAGGACTGTTTTGTATCAAACAAAAAAGATAATATAAAAAAATAATTTAAATAGAAAAATAATACACTCACCTGTGCCCTGACATAGGCTTTCCTAATTTTTAGCCCCAGCTTCACAGCTAGCTCACGTGTTAGTTTCACCACGCTCTCATCCTGTGGAAATTTGTACGGTAATTAAACACGCTTTCATTTAATATGAAAGAATTAACACAATGGGCTAAATGTGGCCACACACATTAGATAACCGTCCTGTGGGAACAAAGGCTTGGGCATTTTGAAATCCAACATGCCCAATCCTTCTTTCCCCGACTTCTGTGGTCTTCAAAGAAATTAGATAGATCGGCATCCAATCCCGCAAAAGTTGGCAGGTTCAGTGGTCATCTAATATATAAGGGCAACTTTAGTCCCTCTCATCGGTTATTAAATTGTGGGATAATAACTGATATTTATGGCACACCCATCTGACCATAAATGTCAGCTTGGTGCAATAGCCAATTCACTGAATTAAAGAAGAACTGCCGCCAAAAATGTTATTGTCTGACCTGTTAGAAAGGTACATGATGTAATCTGTAGTGAATGGAATTTTCTTACCAGTGGCTGTATTTGTGAGTTATAACCTCCCTTCTGCTTCTCATTTGTGTCATGTGACCAGCAATCAGACTCAGCAACTGACACAGCATCTTATGTGTGGACAGGAAGTCCGTTTCTCTTTGTATTCCTATGAGAGCATCAATGTCAGTCTCATAGGAATGAATAGAGACGTAACTGACTTCCTGTCCTGTGTCAGTTGGAGATCAGAGAGTTGGTCACATGACATCACTTTCTAGCAGGCCAGAGAATAAACATTTTGCCGGGAGTTCTACTTTAAAGTGTAACCGTCATGTTTTCATAAAAAAAAAAAAACAATTTTAGCATATTTAACTGCTGGTGGAGAATTATGCATAAAGCAATTTTTAGGTTCTTTAAATACCACCGTTTTCTTTGAGTTTTTCCCTTAGTTACGGCTGCTTTAACCTCTACAACATGAGGATCTTCTCAAGATGGCTCCTCTGCCAGTTCTCTGAGGCCAAAACTGCTTTCCCTAACTTCACATACACACTTGCTGTAGCCAGCAGCTCCCTGCCAGCCAGCCAATAAGATTGGATTACTGAGATACATGCCTCCGCACTCTGAAGCCTAATGCAGGCATGCAGTGTGAAGGACCGCCCCTCTGTCTTCCTAGCCGGAGACAGATAAGCCATAGCAGAGGACATTAAAGGGAACCTGTCACCTGGATTTTGGGTATAGCGCTGAGGACATGGACTGCTAGATCGCCGGTAGCAAATCCGCAATATCCAGTCCCCATAGCTCTGTGTGCTTTTATTGTTTAAAAAAAACGATTTGATACATATGCAAATTAACCTGAGATGAGTCAGGGACAGGACTCATCTCAGGTTAATGTGCATATGTATCAAATCTTTTTTTTTTACACAATAAAAGCACACAGAGCTCTATACCCAAAATCCAGGTGACAGGTTCCCTTTAATGAAAGCTGTTATTATAAGGTAATTACAGATCTTTTGACAATCATTGACAGACTAACTCAGGTATACATGCCTAGCTCTAATGAACTAGCAAATAAAAAAAATTATCACAGTTGCACTTGCTGGAAAAATATCAGATGTAGAAAATAATAAACTTTATTGGTATGTGTTAAAAGGCTCGAGCCAAGAACCTGGCCAATTAGTCACAAGTTAAACTATTGCAGTTACTAAAAAGGAGCAGAATTGAAACTAAGGCTATTTTCACACCTGCGTTCGGGTGTCCGCTCGTGAGCTCCGTTTGAAGGGGCTCACAAGCGGCCCCGAACGCAGCCGTCCAGCCCTAATGCATTCTCAGTGGAGGCGGATCCGCTGAGAATGCATCCGTCTGCCAGCGTTCAGCCTCCGCTCCGCTCAGCGAGCGGACACCTGAACGCTGCTTGCAGCGTTCGGGTGTCCGCCTGGCCATGCGGAGGCAAGCGGATCCGTCCAGACTTACAATGTAAGTCAATGGGGACAGATCCATTTGAAGATGACACTATATGGCTCAATCTTCAAACGGATCCGCCCCCATTGACTTTCAATGTAAAGTCTGGACGTATCCGTTCAGGCTACTTTCACACTTAGAAATTTTTCTAAGTTATAATGCAGACGGATCCGTTCTGAACGGATGCAAACGTCTGCATTATCGGAGCGGATCCGTCTGATGAAACATCAGACGGACCCGCTCCGAACGCTAGTGTGAAAGTAGCCTCCATGTTCATGCTATGACAACAGAGAGATAATGTTGCTAAAAAATGTAACCAAGAGGCATAAGAATTAAACAGGTTTGTCCTGTTTTATACTGATGACCTATCTTCAGGATAGGAGAGCGGTATATGATTGGTGGAGGTCTGACACCCGACACCACCGCCAATCAGCTGTCACAAGCACAGTGCTGTCCACTGGCTAACAGCTGTACTTGGTATTGTAGCTCAGTCCTATTCACTTGAATAGGACTGAACCTAGGCCAAGTAATCGATGAATGTGACACCACAGCCCTAGGAAGAGGCTGCAGTGCTTATGGGAGCGCCGCAGCTTCTTCAAAGAGCTGATTGGCTGAGGCTGCCAAGAGTTAGACACCCACCAGACAGATACTTATGACCTATCCTGAGAATAGGGAATCAGTATAAAACACTCAGAAACCCCATTTAAACACTTGCTCTGTCTAGATCTGTATATGTGGCTTGTTACTGTATTTCCAGTAAGACAGAATGAAGGCCCTGGCCACCAACATAACTTCAATACCCAAGGGAACAGTGTTTGATAGCCAAATAGCTTAGTTCCCACTTTAACAGGTGAGTAAAAAAGAAAAAGACCCAGCAAATATCATGGTTCCTCTCATCCTCCATAGATCTTGGTGAACTGCAGAGAAATTCACTAGGGGATGAGTTCATACATTACAAGGAACCTCCATCCTCGGCATACTGGCCTAAACTGTCCCTACTTCTGCTAACTCGCAATAGTAACAATCTTAACTAGAAAGTGTCGTTTCTGATGAAACCACAGGATGTTGGCTTGAAATCTGATTGGCTGTTGGTGGCTCCACCCACTTTTTTGAATTTTAATAATTTAATAAATGAAATGATTGGGTGCACCTAAGAGTCGGGGTGGGTGCACCTAAAAGTTGGGGTGGGTGCACCTAATCGTTGGGGTGGGTGCACCTAATGACTAAGGTGAGTGCACCTAAGGGTCGGAGTGGGTGATCCTAAGGGTCAGGGTGGGTGCACCTAAGAGTCGGGGTGGGGGCACCTAATCGTTGGGGTGGGTGCACCTAATGACTAGGGTGAGTGCACCTAAGGGTCAGAGTGGGTGCACCTAAGGGTCGGAGTGGGTGCACCTAAGGGTCGGGGTGGGTGCACCTAAGGGTCGGGGTGGGTGCACCTAAGGGTCGGGGTGGGTGCACCTAAGGGTCGGGGTGGGTGCACCTAAGGGTCGGGTGGGTGCACCTAAGAGTTGGGGTGGGTGCACCTAAGAGTTGGGGTGGATGCACCTAAGAGTTGGGGTGGGTGCACCTAATCGTTGGGGTGGGTGCACCTAATGACTAGGGTGAGTGCACCTAAGGGTCGGAGTGAGTGCACCTAATCGTTGGGGTGGGTGCACCTAATGACTAGGGTGAGTGCACCTAAGGGTAGGAGTGGGTGCACCTAAGGGTCGGAGTGGGTGCACCTAAGGGTCAGAGTGGGTGCACCTAAGGGTCAGAGTGGGTGCACCTAAGAGTCAGGGTGGGTGCACCTAAGAGTCAGGGTGGGTGCACCTAAGAGTCAGGGTGGGTGCACCTAATGACTAGGGTGAGTGCACCTAAGGGTCAGAGTGGGTGCACCTAAGGGTCGGAGTGGGTGCACCTAAGGGTCGGAGTGGGTGCACCTAAGAGTCGGGGTGGGTTCACCTAATCGTTGGGGTGGGTGCACCTAATGACTAGGGTGAGTGCACCTAAGGGTCGGAGTGGGTGCACCTAAGGGTCGGAGTGGGTGCACCTAAGGGTCGGAGTGGGTGCACCTAAGGGTCGGAGTGGGTGCACCTAAGGGTCGGAGTGGGTGCACCTAAGGGTCGGAGTGGGTGCACCTAAGGGTCGGAGTGGGTGCACCTAAGGGTCCGAGTGGGTGCACCTAAGGGTCCGAGTGGGTGCACCTAAGGGTCCGAGTGGGTGCACCTAAGGGTCCGAGTGGGTGCACCTAAGGGTCCGAGTGGGTGCACCTAAGGGTCCGAGTGGGTGCACCTAAGGGTCCGAGTGGGTGCACCTAAGGGTCCGAGTGGGTGCACCTAAGGGTCCGAGTGGGTGCACCTAAGGGTCCGAGTGGGTGCACCTAAGGGTCCGAGTGGGTGCACCTAAGGGTCCGAGTGGGTGCACCTAAGGGTCCGAGTGGGTGCACCTAAGGGTCGGGGTTGGTGCACCTAAGGGTCGGTGTGGGTGCACCTAATCGTTGGGGTGGGTGCACCTAATGACTAGGGTGAGTGCACCTAAGAGTCGGAGTGGGTGCACCTAAGGGTCGGAGTTGGTGCACCTAACGGTCGGTGTGGGTGCACCTAAGAGTCGGGGTGGGTGCACATAATCGTTGGGGTGGGTGCACCTAATGACTAGGTTGAGTGCACCTAAGGGTCGAAGTGGGTGCACCTAAGGGTCGGAGTGGGTGCACCTAAGGGTCCGAGTGGGTGCACCTAAGGGTCCGAGTGGGTGCACCTAAGGGTCCGAGTGGGTGCACCTAAGAGTCGGGGTGGGTGCACCTAAGAGTCGGGGTGGGTGCACCTAAGAGTCGGGGTGGGTGCACCTAATCGTTGGGGTGGGTGCACCTAATGACTAGTGTGAGTGCACCTAAGGGTCGGAGTGGGTGCACCTAAGGGGCGAAGTGGGTGCACCTAAGGGTCGGAGTGGGTGCACCTAAGGGTCGAGGTGGGTGCACCTAAGGGTCAGGGTGGGTGCACCTAATCGTTGGGGTGGGTGCACCTAATGACTAGGGTGAGTGCACCTAAGGGTCGGAGTGGGTGCACCTAAGGGTCGGAGTGGGTGCACCTAAGGGTCCGGGTGGGTGCACCTAATGACTAGGGTGAGTGCACCTAAGGGTCGGAGTGGGTGCACCTAAGGGTCGGAGTGGGTGCACCTAAGGGTCGGAGTAGGTGCACCTAAGGGTCGGAGTGGGTGCACCTAAGGGTCGGAGTGGGTGCACCTAAGGGTCGGGGTTGGTGCACCTAAGGGTCGGTGTGGGTGCACCTAATCGTTGGGGTGGGTGCACCTAATGACTAGGGTGAGTGCACCTAAGAGTCGGAGTGGGTGCACCTAAGGGTCGGAGTGGGTGCACGTAAGGGTCGGAGTGGGTGCACGTAAGGGTCGGAGTGGGTGCACGTAAGGGTCGGGGTGGGTGCACCTAATCTTTGGGGTGGGTGCATCTAATGACTAGGGTGAGTGCACCTAAGGGTCGGAGTGGGTGCACCTAAGGGTCGGAGGGGGTGCACCTAAGAATCAGAGTGGGTGCACCTAAGGGTCGTTGTGGGAGCACCTAAGGGTCGGGGTGGGTGCATACAGGGGGGGTGATCAAAACACATACGGACCTCTGAATGGAGCCAGCCTTACAGGGGGGGTGATCAATGACAGGGGGGGTGATCAGGGAGTCTATATGGGGGGATCAGGGGTTAATAAGTGACGGGGGGTGTGTGTAGTGTAATGTGGTGTTTGGTGCTACTTATTACTGAGCTGCCTGTGTCCTCTGGTGGTCGATCCAAGCAAAGGGGACCACCAGAGGACCAGGTAGCAGGTATATTAGACGCTGTTATCAAAACAGCGTCTAATATACCTGTTAGGGGTTAAAAAAATCGCATCTACAGCCTGCCAGCGAACGATCACCGCTGGCAGGTCTAGATCCACTTGCTTGCCTGCAGTTCCTGTGAATGCGCGCGCCTGTGTGCACGCGTTCACAGGAAATCTCGCGTCCTCCGAGAGGACTCGCCGGCGCGTCCACTCAGAATAACAGGGCCGCCGCAAAGACGCAATCCTGCGTACGGCGGTCCTGTAGTGGTTAAAGCATCCCAAAGTTACAGATTTTTAAAACTAGGCTCTGTCAGGAAGGTGAAAAATAACAGGAACGGGATGAAATCCATCTAGTGGAATTAATAATAATGCTTATTAACGGCATAGTGAAATAAAAAAAATGTTTTCCTTTAACCATATGTACCCTGCTATAAACAAAAAAGTTGAAGTATTTCAGGGGCAAAAGAGCAAAAGTATGGACACTAATGAGAAATGTAATCTGCATCAACCCTACCAACACTTTGCTCTGGGGGTAATAACTGGTCCACCTCACAGTCGCACACATCAGTTGTGCTGCACTCAGGGCTCGGGCTGTTGTGTGCTCCTCCAGTCCCAGGCTGTAGAGAACAGAGAGCTGCTGATTGGTGGATTAGAATCTGATCAACCAATCAGCACTTCCCCTCAGAAACATGAATGATAATTGCTGTTACCAACTGTCATTCCTGGTTGCCGGCTGCAGGAGGAGGAAGATCTCTCCCAGCTCTGCTGCATCACATCCCCCTCTGTCTGCAAGAGAGAAGCATCCGTGTGTCTGTAGTGAAGTCTGCGCCCCCTCTTTAGATCATGGTAAGTTCTGACATTGCAGGAGGGGGATCATTACTGTACCAGGGAACTGTATGGGATGATTTATGTGGATGAAGAGGTTCATCTAAACCACTGCATAAGACGAGCGGAGCTTGTTCATAGCAGCCAATAAGGTTCCAGCTTTCAGACCATTTGGAAAGTGCCTTTGGTTCATCTCTTCACTGCCCCCTTTATCGTACTGGTCACTTCCCACCCTAATTTACAGATCACTGCCTTATCTTACAATTCACTTCCATATATTACTGGTCACTGTCGTAACTCACTGGTTATTACCCTACCTTACTGGTCTCTATCCGCCCTATTTTACTGCTAACTGTCCTATCTTCAGTTCACTGAGATTGATGATGTAGAACACCAAAGAAGATATGTTGGGAATTATGGGTTATCTCAATGTCCTGTTTTTGGGTATGGTCATGAATCAGTAAAATCCGTTTTTTGATACTACAATTGGGGTTATGGATGATATTTATTGTGGGTGACTCTCACAATTTACCCATTATTAATTACTGTATCGCCCATTATCATATGTATCAGTGGTCTTAACCACCTCCGGACCGCCTAACGCAGATTCGCGTTCCGGAGGTGGCAGCCCTGCGCACAGTCACGCATATATGCGTCATCTCGCGATGGCCGAGATTTCCTGTGAACGCGCGCACACAGGCGCGCGCGCTCACAGGAACGGAAGGTAAGAGAGTTGATCTCCAGCCTGCCAGCGGCGATCGTTCGCTGGCAGGCTGGAGATGTGTTTTTTTTAACCCCTAACAGGTATATTAGACGCTGTTTTGATAACAGCGTCTAATATACCTGCTACCTGGTCCTCTGGTGGTCCCCTTTGTTTGGATCGACCACCAGAGGACACAGGTAGCTCAGTAAAGTAGCACCAAGCACCACTACACTACATTACACCCCCCCCCGTCACTTATTAACCCCTTATTAGCCCCTGATCACCCCATATAGACTCCCTGATCACCCCCCTGTCATTGATTACCCCCCTGTCATTGATCACACCCCTGTAAAGCTCCATTCAGATGTCCGCATAATTTTTACGGATCCACTGATAGACTGATCGGATCCGCAAAACGCATACGGACGTCTGAATAAAGCCTTACAGGGGCGTGATCAATGACTGTGGTGATCACCCCATATAGACTCCCTGATCACCCCCCTGTCATTGATCACACCCCTGTAAAGCTCCATTCAGATGTCCGCATGATTTTTACGGATCCACTGATAGATGGATCGGATCCGCAAAACGCATACGGACATCTGAATGGAGCCTTACAGGGGCGTGATCAATGACTGTGGTGATCACCCCATATAGACTCCCTGATCACCCCCCTGTCATTGATTACCCCCCTGTAAGATCCATTCAGATGTCCGCATGATTTTTACGGATCCACTGATAGACTGATCGGATCCGCAAAACGCATACGGACATCTGAATAAAGCCTTACAGGGGCGTGATCAATGACTGTGGTGATCACCCCATATAGACTCCCTGATCACCCCCCTGTCATTGATCACACCCCTGTAAAGCTCCATTCAGATGTCCGCATGATTTTTACGGATCCACTGATAGATGGATCGGATCCGCAAAACGCATACGGACATCTGAATGGAGCCTTACAGGGGCGTGATCAATGACTGTGGTGATCACCCCATATAGACTCTCTGATCACCGCCCTGTCATTGATTACCCCCCTGTAAGATCCATTCAGATGTCCGCATGATTTTTACGGATCCACTGATAGACTGATCGGATCCGCAAAACGCATACGGACGTCTGAATAAAGCCTTACAGGGGCGTGATCAATGACTGTGGTGATCACCCCATATAGACTCCCTGATCACCCCCCTGTCATTGATCACACCCCTGTAAAGCTCCATTCAGATGTCCGCATGATTTTTACGGATCCACTGATAGACTGATCGGATCCGCAAAACGCATACGGACGTCTGAATAAAGCCTTACAGGGGCGTGATCAATGACTGTGGTGATCACCCCATATAGACTCCCTGATCACCCCCCTGTCATTGATTACCCCCCTGTCATTGATCACACCCCTGTAAAGCTCCATTCAGATGTCCGCATGATTTTTAAGGATCGACTGATAGATGGATCGGATCCGCAAAACGCATACGGACATCTGAATGGAGCCTTACAGGGGCGTGATCAATGACTGTGGTGATCACCCCATATAGACTCCCTGATCACCCCCCTGTCATTGATTACCCCCCTGTCATTGATCACACCCCTGTAAAGCTCCATTCAGATGTCCGCATGATTTTTACGGATCCACTGATAGATGGATCGGATCCGCAAAACGCATACGGACATCTGAATGGAGCCTTACAGGGGCGTGATCAATGACTGTGGTGATCACCCCATATAGACTCCCTGATCACCGCCCTGTCATTGATTACCCCCCTGTAAGATCCATTCAGATGTCCGCATGATTTTTACGGATCCACTGATAGACTGATCGGATCCGCAAAACGCATACGGACGTCTGAATAAAGCCTTACAGGGGCGTGATCAATGACTGTGGTGATCACCCCATATAGACTCCCTGATCACCCCCCTGTCATTGATCACACCCCTGTAAAGCTCCATTCAGATGTCCGCATGATTTTTACGGATCCACTGATAGACTGATCGGATCCGCAAAACGCATACGGACGTCTGAATAAAGCCTTACAGGGGCGTGATCAATGACTGTGGTGATCACCCCATATAGACTCCCTGATCACCCCCCTGTCATTGATTACCCCCCTGTCATTGATCACACCCCTGTAAAGCTCCATTCAGATGTCCGCATGATTTTTACGGATCGACTGATAGATGGATCGGATCCGCAAAACGCATACGGACATCTGAATGGAGCCTTACAGGGGCGTGATCAATGACTGTGGTGATCACCCCATATAGACTCCCTGATCACCCCCCTGTCATTGATTACCCCCCTGTCATTGATCACACCCCTGTAAAGCTCCATTCAGATGTCCGCATGATTTTTACGGATCCACTGATAGATGGATCGGATCCGCAAAACGCATACGGACATCTGAATGGAGCCTTACAGGGGCGTGATCAATGACTGTGGTGATCACCCCATATAGACTCCCTGATCACCGCCCTGTCATTGATTACCCCCCTGTAAGATCCATTCAGATGTCCGCATGATTTTTACGGATCCACTGATAGACTGATCGGATCCGCAAAACGCATACGGACGTCTGAATAAAGCCTTACAGGGGCGTGATCAATGACTGTGGTGATCACCCCATATAGACTCCCTGATCACCCCCCTGTCATTGATCACACCCCTGTAAAGCTCCATTCAGATGTCCGCATGATTTTTACGGATCCACTGATAGACTGATCGGATCCGCAAAACGCATACGGACGTCTGAATAAAGCCTTACAGGGGCGTGATCAATGACTGTGGTGATCACCCCATATAGACTCCCTGATCACCCCCCTGTCATTGATTACCCCCCTGTCATTGATCACACCCCTGTAAAGCTCCATTCAGATGTCCGCATGATTTTTACGGATCCACTGATAGATGGATCGGATCCGCAAAACGCATACGGACATCTGAATGGAGCCTTACAGGGGCGTGATCAATGACTGTGGTGATCACCCCATATAGACTCCCTGATCACCCCCCTGTCATTGATTACCCCCCTGTCATTGATCACACCCCTGTAAAGCTCCATTCAGATGTCCGCATGATTTTTACGGATCCACTGATAGATGGATCGGATCCGCAAAACGCATACGGACATCTGAATGGAGCCTTACAGGGGCGTGATCAATGAGTGTGGTGATCACCCCATATAGACTCCCTGATCACCCCCCTGTCATTGATCACCCCCCCCTGTCATTGATCACCCCCCCTGTCAGGCTGCATTCAGATGTCCGTATGATTTTTACGGATCCACGGATACATGGATCGGATCCGCAAAACACATACGGACATCTGAATGGAGCCTTATAGGGGGGTGATCAATGACAGGGGGGTGATCACCCCATATAGACTCCCTGATCACCCCCCTGTCATTGATCACCCCCCTGTCATTGATCACCCCCCTGTAAGGCTCCATTCAGACATTTTTTTGGCCCAAGTTAGCGCAAATTATTATTTTTTTCTTACAAAGTCTCATATTCCACTAACTTGTGTCAAAAAATAAAATCTCACATGAACTCACCATACCCCTCACGGAATCCAAATGCGTAAAATTTTTTAGACATTTATATTCCAGACTTCTTCTCACGCTTTAGGGCCCCTAGAATGCCAGGGCAGTATAAATACCCCACATGTGACCCCATTTCGGAAAGAAGACACCCCAAGGTATTCCGTGAGGGGCATATTGAGTCCATGAAAGATTGAAATTTTTGTCCCAAGTTAGCGGAAAGGGAGACTGTGAGAAAAAAATAAATAAAATCAATTTCCGCTAACTTGTGCCAAAAAAAAAAAATTTCTATGAACTCGCCATGCCCCTCATTGAATACCTTGGGGTGTCTTCTTTCCAAAATGGGGTCACATGTGGGGTATTTATACTGCCCTGGCATTCTAGGGGCCCTAAAGCGTGAGAAGAAGTCTGGGATCCAAATGTCTAAAAATGCCCTCATAAAAGGAATGTGGGCCCCTTTGCGCATCTAGGCTGCAAAGAAGTGCCACACATGTGGTATCTCCGTACTCAGGAGAAGTTGGGGAATGTGTTTTGGGGTGTCATTTTACATATACCCATGCTGGGTGAGAGAAATATCTTGGCAAAAGACAACTTTTCCCATTTTTTTATACAAAGTTGTCATTTGACCGAGATATTTATCTCACCCAGCATGGGTATATGTAAAATGACACCCCAAAACACATTGCCCAACTTCTCCTGAATACGGCGATACCAGATGTGTGACACTTTTTTGCAGCCTAGGTGGGCAAAGGGGCCCACATTCCAAAGAGCACCTTTCGGATTTCACTGGTCATTTTTTACAGAATTTGATTTCAAACTCCTTACCACACATTTGGGCCCCTAGAATGCCAGGGCAGTATAACTACCGCACAAGTGACCCCATTTTGGAAAGAAGACACCCCAAGGTATTCCATGAGGGGCATGGCGAGTTCCTAGAAAAAAAAATTTTTTGTCACAAGTTAGTGGAAAATGATGATTTTCTTTTTTTTTTTTTTTTTTTTTTTTCTTACAAAGTCTCATATTCCACTAACTTGTGACAAAAAATAAAAACTTCCATGAACTCACTATGCCCATCAGCGAATACCTTGGGGTGTCTTCTTTCCAAAATGGGGTCACTTGTGGGGTAGTTATACTGCCCTGGCATTCTAGGGGCCCAAATGTGTGGTAAGGAGTTTGAAATCAAATTCTGTAAAAAATGACCAGTGAAATCGGAAAGGTGCTCTTTGGAATATGGGCCCCTTTGCCCACCTAGGCTGCAAAAAAGTGTCACACATCTGGTATCTTCGTATTAAGGAGAAGTTGGGGAATGTGTTTTGGGGTGTCATTTTACATATACCCATGCTGGGTGAGAGAAATATCTTGGCAAAAGACAACTTTTCCCATTTTTTTTATACAAAGTTGGCATTTGACCAAGATATTTATCTCACCCAGCATGGGTATATGTAAAATGACACCCCAAAACACATTCCCCAACTTCTCCTGAATACGGAGATACCAGATGTGTGACACTTTTTTGCAGCCTAGGTGGACAAAGGGGCCCATATTCCAAAGAGCACCTTTCGGATTTCACTGGTCATTTTTTACAGAATTTGATTTCAAACTCCTTACCACACATTTGGGCCCCTAGAATGCCAGGGCAGTATAACTACCCCACAAGTGACCCCATTTTGGAAAGAAGACACCCCAAGGTATTCGCTGATGGGCATAGTGAGTTCATGGAAGTTTTTATTTTTTGTCACAAGTTAGTGGAATATGAGACTTTGTAAGAAAAAAAAAAAATCATCATTTTCCGCTAACTTGTGACAAAAAATTAAAAGTTCTATGAACTCACTATGCCCATCAGTGAATACCTTAGGGTGTCTACTTTCCGAAATGGGGTCATTTGTGGGGTGTTTGTACTGTCTGGGCATTGCAGAACCTCAGGAAACATGACAGGTGCTCAGAAAGTCAGAGCTGCTTCAAAAAGCGGAAATTCACATTTTTGTACCATAGTTTGTAAACGCTATAACTTTTACCCAAACCATTTTTTTTTTTTACCCAAACATTTTTTTTTTATCAAAGACATGTAGAACAATAAATTTAGAGCAAAATTTATATATGGATGTCGTTTTTTTTGCAAAATTTTACAACTGAAAGTAAAAAAATGTCATTTTTTTGCAAAAAAATCGTTAAATTTCGATTAATAACAAAAAAAGTAAAAATGTCAGCAGCAATGAAATACCACCAAATGAAAGCTCTATTAGTGAGAAGAAAAGGAGGTAAAATTCATTTGGGTGGTAAGTTGCATGACCGAGCAATAAACGGTGAAAGTCGTGTAGGTCAGAAGTGTAAAAAGTGGCCTGGTCTTTCAGGGTGTTTAAGCACTGGGGGCTGAGGTGGTTAATAGTCTGACATTTCCACTGTCCTGTCTTACTGGTCATTACCCTATCTTACTGGTTATTATTCATCCTATCTTACTAGTCTCTGTCCTATCTTACTGCTTATGATCTCCCCTATCTTCCTGGATGCTGCTCTATCTTACTGGTTAATGTTCCCCCTATTTCACTGGTCACACAAACAATAGCAACCATGATAACAACAAGGTAAGGAGAGGCGATGATTAAGGCTACTTTCAAACTGGCGTTTTGGCTTTCCGTTTGTGAGATCCGTTCAGGGCTCGCACAAGCGGTCCAAAACTGATCAGTTTTGCCCTAATGTATTCTGAATGGAAAAGGATCCGATTAGAGTGCATCAGTATGCCTCAGTTTGCCTTCGTTCCATCTACATTCTGCTTTGGTGTCCGTCTGACGAAACTGAGCCACAATGTAAATCAATGGGGACGGATCCGTTTTCTATGACACAATCTGGCACAAGAGAAAATAGATCTGTCCTCCATTGACTTTCAATAGTGTTCAAGACGGATCTGTCTTGGCTATGTTAAAGATAATACAAACGGATCCGTTCAGAACGGATGCAGACGGTTGTATTATCTGAACGGATCCATCTGTGCAGATCCATGACGGATCCGCACCAAACGCGAGTGTGAAAATAGCCTAATTATTAAGTCCACTGCTTTTGGTAGTTCACAGCACAAGGAGAGATTTATCATTCCTGTACACCAGAAAACTGATAAACAAAAGTTGCAAATTCTGTTTAAAATGTTTGTAAATGGCGTTTTACTGTCAGCCTCTTCATTTTTTGAAAGGGGTGGACTTAGACATTAGCCCCAGAAGATTTACTTGATGTATGCCAGTTTTCTGCTGTAAATGATGACCGAAATCTATGGCAGCTGTGAGCTGGCCAGGAATTCATTCAGGGCGCATAGACTGTCAGAGGATGCACTTAATTTGTAACCAGGCGTGAACTTCATGATAAATTAAATGCATCCCCCCTGCTCTTGATAAATTTCCCCTGAGATGTTTAGTGAGTGGAAAACAACTCCAAACATGTTCTGACAGTTGCTGGCTATTATGGGATGATGGTAGTTGTATTTCTACAGCAGCACTTGCTGAGCCAGAGGTTGGAGACCATTGTTCTAGAAGTTGAAATAATTTCTTGCATCAATCGTTATCAGGGTTTTGTTTTATTTCTAGTTTACATCAAATTTTATATTTCTTCTCTATTGCCTCCACAATTGCCTGGAAATGATTTATATGTTGTATTCTTCCTTGCAGGTGTGCACATGTCCATTTTGTAGGAAGGATGACATCACAGCTACAGAGTTGACCGTCTGATAGCCTAGCTTGACTGCCCACCTCTCCTGAAGACCCCCTCAGTCGAGTGGAGGACATCATCTCTGAAAGAGGGTCCCACAGATGCATCCTAGCAGTTTGAGCACCACTCCTACAAGAGTCAATTCCCTAAGTGATTTGTGAATGTTTAGATTAAATGGCTACTATCAGACAACCAGGAATGGATGTCTAACATCCCATGATCTATGCAGCTTATCTGGATACTTCATGCAGTATGGGAAGTCTAAGTGGCCATTTATGGACAGGTAGGAAAGATAGTTAGCTAACAAATGAGAAATGCATATATGAGTGACAATGTAAAAAATGTGGCAAGAAAGAATTAACTCTGATTTCTTGTATCAATTATTATCAGAGTTTTGGTTCATGTATGGTTTCTTTCCACTTTCCTGCTTCTCCTCTATTATATAACATTCAATTATTGCCTGGAAATGATTAATATGTTATATTCCTAGTTGAGGGCGTGGATATGTCCATTTTGTAGGAAGGATGACATCACAGCTACAGAGTTGACCGTCTGATAGCCCAGCTCGACTGCCCACCTCTCCTGAAGACCCCTCAGCTTTTTGAGAGTTGGGTGGAGGACATCATCTCTGAAAGAGGGTCCCACAGATGCACCCTAGCAGTTTGAGCACCACTCTTACAAGAAGAGTCAATGCCCTAAAAGCGTGATTTCACCGGGGATTACTCCAGGGTGGTCCTTGTGTTGGGATGCATCTCTGGCTGGCTGTCGTCATCCTTTTAGGTAGATAATGAAGTGTATGCTGTCAATAACCCCATAAAGAAGCGGAATGTTCAGATGAAATGGCTACTATGAGGTTTTCAGGAAGGGATATCTAACATCCCATGATGTATACAGCTTACCTAAATACTTCATGCAGTACATGCAGTTTAAGGGGCCTTTTCTAGACGGCTAGGACAGATAGTTAGCTAACAAATCAATGAGAAATGCATATATGAGTGATAATGTAATGATCAAAAGAGGAGAAAATGTGGCAGGAAAGAATTAACTCTGATTTCTTGTATCAATCATTATCAGAGTTTTGGTTCATGTCTGCTTTATTTCCACTTTTCTGCTTCTCTTCTATTGATATAACATTCAATTATTGACTGGAAATGATTAATATGTTATATTCCTAGTTGAGGGCGTGGATATGTCCATTTTGTAGGAAGGATGACATCACAGCTACAGAGTTGACCGTCTGATAGCCCAGCTCGACTGCCCACCTCTCCTGAAGACCCCTCAGCTTTTTGAGAGTTGGGTGGAGGACATCATCTCTGAAAGAGGGTCCCACAGATACACCCTAGCAGTTTGAGCACCACTCTTACAAGAAGAGTCAATGCCCTAAAAGCGTGATTTCACAGGGGATTACTCCAGGGTGGTCCTTGTGTTGGGATGCATCTCTGGCTGGCTGTCGTCATCCTTTTAGGTAGATAATGAAGTGTGTGCTGTCAATAACCCCATAAAAAAGCGGAATGTTCAGATTAAATGGCTACTATGAGGTTTTCAGGAAGGGATATCTAACATCCCATGATGTATACAGCTTACCTAAATACTTCATGCAGTTTAAGGGGCCTTTTCTAGACGGCTAGGACAGATAGATAGCTAACAAATAAATGAGAAATGTATATATGAGTGATAATGTAATGATCAAAAGAGTTGAAAATGTGGCAGGAAAGAATTAACTCTGATTTCTTGTATCAATCATTATCAGAGTTTTGGTTCATGTCTGGTTTCTTTCCACTTTCCTGCTTCTCCTCTATTGATATAACATTCAATTATTGACTGGAAATGATGAATATGTTATATTCCTAATTGATTGCGTGGATATGTCCATTTTGTAGGAAGGATGACATCACAGCTACAGAGTTGACCGTCTGATAGCCCAGCTCGACTGCCCACCTCTCCTGAAGACCCCTCAGCTTTTTGAGAGTTGGGTGGAGGACATCATCTCTGAAAGAGGGTCCCACAGATGCACCCTAGCAGTTTGAGCACCACTCTTACAAGAAGAGTCAATGCCCTAAAAGCGTGATTTCACCGGGGATTACTCCAGGGTGGTCCTTGTGTTGGGATGCACCTCTGGCTGGCTGTCGTCATCCTTTTAGGTAGATAATGAAGTGTGTGCTGTCAATAACCCCATAAAGAAGCGGAATGTTCAGATGAAATGGCAACTATGAGGTTTTCAGGAAGGGATATCTAACATCCCATGATGTATACAGCTTATCTAGATACTTCATGCAGTACATGCAATTTAAGGGGCCTTTTCTAAACAGCTAGGACAGATAGTTAGCTAACAAATCAATGAGAAATGCATATATGAGTGATAATGTAATGATCAAAAGAGGAGAAAATGTGAAAGGAAAGAAGTAACTCTGATTTCTTGTATCAATCATTATCAGGGTTTTGGCTCATGTCTGGTTTCTTTCCACTTTCCTGCTTCTCTTCTGTTGATATAACATTCAATAATTACCTGGAAATGATTAATATAAAATAATCGTAGTTAAGGGCGTGGACATGTACATTTTGTAGGAAAGATGACATCACAGCTACAGAGTTGACCGTCTGATAGCCCAGCTCGACTGCCCACCTCTCCTGAAGACCCCTCAGCTTTTTGAGAGTTGGGTGGAGGACATCATCTCTGAAAGAGGGTCCCACAGATGCACCCTAGCAGTTTGAGCACCACTCTTACAAGAAGAGTCAATGCCCTAAAAGCGTGATTTCACCGGGGATTACTCCAGGGTGGTCCTTGTGTTGGGATGCACCTCTGGCTGGCTGTCGTCATCCTTTTAGGTAGATAATTATGTGTGTGTGTGTGTTGTCAACAACTCCATAAAGATGTGTGAATGTTCAGATGAAATGGCTACTATGAGGCGGCCAGGAATGGATGTTTAACATCCCATGATCTATGCAGCTTATCTGTATACTTCATGCAGTACAGGCAGTCTAAGGGGCCTTTTCTAGACAGGTAGGATAGATAGTTAGCTAAAAAATCATTGAGAAATACATATGTGTGATAATGTAATGATCAAAATGGTGAAAAACTAAATAAATTATTTCTGATACCCTGCCTGCCTGTAATCTAATTTCATTCATATTAATAATATATTCTGTTGTGCTTGAGAAAATTATACTTATATACGCATAAAAACTTTTTTAACAAGAAGACCTCATATCTTCAGGACCCGTCGAGCCTACCATCAACACCCCCACATTCCAAGAAGACAGAAGACAAGGACACATATCTCTTGAATTTGACTGCTTGCATTCTAATAAGTTGTTTACCATGTTCAATACTACATGCTCTTTGCATGCTGTATGTGACTATATTGTAATCTTACAATATATTGCCATATTACTTTATTGAAATCCCGTGCGGGGACCCTTAAAACGAGTGGAGAGGCAATTCTACTTGAACTAGATGATCGCGTTAATTGTCTTATGAAGAATGCCTTCATTAAACTGGGCAATGTTAACCAGTTGTTGACTGCCCATTTATATACATCTGGGGGGTGTTGCATTTAACTACACAAGGACATTTCTGAGTGTCCTTGCAAAGTTAGCATACTTTCACATTTGCACTTTCACTTTCAGCTATTGAGATCCGTCATAGGATCTCAAAAGTGGGGAAAACGCTTCAATGGGGGACAAAACTGAACTGAAGGGAACAGAGTGCACCAAAATGCATTCCATTCTGTTTCATTGTGTTCCAATGACGCACACAAAAACACTGCAAGCAGAGCTTTTGAGTGCGTCCTGGGATGCAGAGCAAGACGGATCCGTCATGACTCTCAATTGTGACAGATTCTTTTTCTCTGACACAAAAAATAAAGATCCGCCCCCCCCCCCCCCCCTGACTTAAAATGGTTTTAGAGACGGATCCGTCATGGCTATTTTAGAGATAATACAAGAAGAAGGTTGTATTATCATGACGGAAGCGTTTTTGCTGATCCATGATGGATCCAGCAAAAATGCAGATGTGAAAGTAGCCTTAGCAGTTGCAAGGACATCATGCAGCTGCAAAAGCAGTATTCCCCCTTAGCTGGGGCCAATATGTTGGCCTCTGTTACAGGAGAAATCAGCAATTAAAAGAAATCTTAAAAAATAAATAAAAAAAATGTATAAAAATTATAAAACACCACCAATCAGGGGCATTGCTGGGGTCTCAAAAGATCCAGGGCCCAAGCCCTAATGCATATGGCTCCAGTCCACACCCCACCGCTCGCATTAGCACTAAAGATTTTAGGCTACTTTCACACTTGCGATAGCAGGGTCTGGCAGGCATTATAGTGATTGGGGCCGGAGCAGACTTCTGGTGGCATGGTGGGCTAGCGTTAGCACGGATCCGGCAGGCTGTTCCCCCACTGGAACAGAATGCCGGACCCTGCTACCGCAAGTGTGAAAGTAGCCTTAATTGCTTTACTTGCTGCATAGACACTATCAAACATACAGGACTATACAGCAGCACATACTTCTCACATCCAGAGCCTCCCAGGTGACGTCTACTCTGATGTAGATGTTTTCTTTCATCTTCTACTACACAACTTATTTCAGCCGTGCCCCATCTCTGCAGAGATTAACGCATAGACATCTTAGGTTCCTCACTTTTCTATCATTCTCCCCATCCTCAAGTCCCACAAGATTTATCTTGCTGCTCTCTGTGCTCCCCAATACCCCCAAATACTATCCAGAAGAAATAATAGTGCCAAAGACATAGTTCCCCCTATAGTAATTGTGCTCCTCAAAGCCCCACCAATAATAATTCCCATCATTAGTAATAGAGCACCCTACAGTGCCCCTTTTATAGGACATATCAATTATTAATAATTAATATAAAAAAAATAGGAAACTACTACTGACTCTGCCTACTTCCTATCTCTATCTCTCTGTTCCTTTACCTTCTGAACTGTGTGTCTGTACTGAACTACAGTGGCGGCGACTGAAAACTCTATATACGGTATTATGATTAAATAAATTTGTTAAAACAATACAAAGTTTACAGTCTATTATTTTCTACTATGTATATATTTATACACATTAAATATATATATATATATATATATATATATACGGGGGGGCGTGGCCTGGAGTGGGAGCGCAATAACTGCTTAGCTCAAGAGCTCCCTTCAGGCATCCTGCAAAAGCGACTTATAAAGCAATGGATCACCAAAAACTTGGCAACCATCAACCCCTTTAAGAACCCCACTCCACAAAAGATGCCCAAGCGGGGTAAGAAAGAAGCTTCTTATAGCTTTTTTTCGACGGCAAACAATGGCGCTCGCAATCCCGCCACCGCGAGACAGGCGGAAATGGAGTCCATGAAATCCAAAATTGCGGACCAAGAAGACCGCAACCGGCGGAACAACGTAAAATTCTGCGGCATTCCAGAATCCGTATCACCAGCCAACTTGGTCAAATTTCTCCAGAAACTGATCATCACTACACTCCATGCTACAGATACGGATGTAATTATTGAAAGGGCCCACAGGCTACCAAAGCCTAAATCTCTCCCTGACTCAGTACCAAGGGATACAATTTCACATATCCACTTTTATTACATAAAGGAGCAGCTCATGCAGGTGGTGAGAAAGAAAGGCAAGCTACCTGACCCCTTCCAAGAGGTAACACTCTTTGCAGACCTCTCGCAGCACACCTTGGCAGCAAGGAGAAAACTACTACCCCTCACCAAAAGCCTTTGTCACCACGAGATTCCGTAGTGGGGCTTCCCAAAGAAGTTTATCATGACCAAAAATGGAGATCAGCACCTCATCACCTCCCTGGAAAAAGGACTCCATTTACTGAAAAGTTGGAGGCTACACCATCCAGATGCCGTCTCGCCTAAATTCCCCATACAGCAGTCTAGAATACCTATAGAGTGGCTATCCACATCACGGGACACGTGAGGCCTTCATACTGTATTCCAAAATGCAGGACACTATTTTATGATTCATTAAACTTTCCCCATGTGTAACGAAACTCTTTTACCCCGCTACAATCTGCTAAGAGAATTAACTTTGTCATCTGATGTAATTTTACATAATAACCTCACAACTGTGCATTATAAGCCTTGTTAAATCTATATTGTTGTCATTCTTCATGTTTTCCAGCAGGTGGCAGCAATGTTCTGGCAAGGAGCTAGGTTCAGTTTAGTATTTCTGAGCTGGAATAGTTCATTCCAGCTTGGCTCCCCCCTCTGTAAGCAGAGTGAACTGTGTCCATATCCTTACAACAACAACCAAGAGAGTATATATAAAATTCATAATTCCATCAATATAAAATAAATATTTATTGATAATTTTTAAAAGAGTGTACAAAACACTGTCATAAACAACATAAAGTACGAGTTTCCAAAGTTGTGGCTTTATTGCACAAGTAATTTGACGCTATAGATGTGGTACTACAACTTTGGAAACTCGTACTTTATGTTGTTTATGACAGTGTTTTGTACACTCTTAAAAATTATCAATAAATATATATTTTATATTGATGGAATTATATATACTCTCTTGGTTGTTGTTGCATTGAATTATTGAGCATTCCGGACATGTTTGCCCATACTAGCTGCAGACCTTGTTGTGTAGTAATGTGTCCATATCCTGCCTCATGGGGAGGGAAGGAAGTTAAGCCAGTGTGCCACCCACCCCTGCTAGGGTAAAGCTGTGCGTGTAGGAGCTCCTAGATATAGGGAATAAAGCCAGGATCTTGTTTCGGCTAAGACATTGATCATCATCCCCAGCCTGAGCCTTGCAGCCTCAGCTGGAAGAAGCAAGCAGACAACTCCAGAATTCCAGGAAGAAAGCATACACTGTGAAGATAACTGTGAGTACAGTCCAGAGACCCAGGAGAAGCCATATTCCTCCTCAGCTAGTCAGTCCCCATAAAGCAGAAGATAGAAAGTGTAGAAGCCAAATTCCTGCCACAGTATAGAGCTAACAAGCAGACGTCCTTTCCTGCAAGCTCCGGGTACATGAGAGAGCAGAAGCATAAATTCCTGCCAACAATTGCCAATATCTGCTGGGACCCAAGACTAAAACTGTATCTTGCTTGGGTGAAAGTTACCATCAGTAAAGACAAGTTTGAACTTTACCAAAGATCTGGATCTCAATTACTGCTGCAAATCCCTCTATTACTCCTACTAGCACCACACTCAATTTATTGCAAGTGATCCAGGAGTCCAGCCGTACTCAGGTAGGAGACACCGTTAACACTATACCCACTACCATACAGAGACATTACACCACTCTGGCATTCCTAACCTGGTGCGTGAGTTACAACACCTTAAAGGGCCCTGCGACAGTACCTTGCGCACACTGCAATTGGCGTCACGAACAAAACTATAGACTATCACCTACATCTGACCCAGCCATTGCATAATTTGGCGTCGGAGTGCATACCCCGGTCCAGCTCATTGCACATGGTTTGTGCAAAATGTGTGGATGTAGTTGACTATATCAAATAAACATTTAGAAGAATAGGTGCACTACTGTGGTGGATTCAATCAACAAAATCTGACTAAACCCTCATACTAATGTTAAAAATGAGACTTTAGCCAATATATCCTTATATGAAGGACATACCGGAGCCCTCGCACCACATCAAGGTATTTCAGGTGGAACGGGACCTCAAACTAACCTACCTTTCCATATGGGCAGTACCAGGGGAGCTGTTTGCTGCGATTGGGACCTTACACATCTATAATTTGCCCACTGGCCCCTGGTACTACCCATATGGCACAGGTAGGTTAGCGTTAGGTTCCGTGCCACCTGAGATACCATGACGTGGTGCACGGGCTCCGGAATGTCCTTCATATAAGGATGTATTGGCTAAAGTCTCATTTTTAACATCAGTGTGAGGGTTTAGTCAGATTTTGTTGTAGCTCATATGTTATCCCATGAGCAATGTAAAAAATGCAAATCAGAAATCATATAGTACATGACGATTTCTTTCTAACTTAAAACCAGCCCTGTACCTCACATGGATCCAGAGATCTGCCCATTCATTGCCCCACTTGCTCTGATTTATTTCAAGCTGGCAGCTCAGGAGTTGTGCACTTTCTCAGGGTAGAGATGAACGTACCAGTTTGTTACAAATTTTGTCAAATTTCAGCCAGCAGACAAACCTGAACCTTTTTAGTTTTGTATCAAACAAATCTAGTAAAACAGCGCAGGGGTTGGGTGGGGGGAATAATTTCAAAACACGTGTATTACCAACCAGACAATAGATGTAGCATTTGAAATCTCAGAGAAAACACCTGAAATACTAGTCCAAACTCTGTATCAGGGCATCTCCACATTTACATTTATTTATTTTTTTGTTTAACTTTAGGAAATAGCATATGTGTGTCTTACAATACAGAGGGTAGCAGAGAATAGCATTTATGAGTGATAACTAGGGTTGAGCAAACCCGAACTGTAAAGTTCGGGTTCGTACCGAACTTTAGGATTTTTGGACACCGGACTCGAACCCGAACATTTTCGTAAAAGTTCGGGTTCAGTGTTTTCTTCGCGCTTTTTGAAAGGCTGCACAGCAGCCAATCAACAAGCGTCATACTACTTGCCCCAAGAGGCCATCACAGCCATGCCTACTAATGGCATGGCTGTGATTGGCCAGAGCAGCATGTGACCCAGGCTCTATATAAGCTTGGGTCACGTAGCGCCGCACGTCACTCTGCTGTTACAAGTGTAGGGAGAGGATGCTGCTGGACTTGTGATTTCAGGGAGAGCATAGGAGAGAATCTAACTCAGCGATCTACAGACAAATAGTTGTGTGGGTGCAGGGCACTATCGTTTTACCCTGCCCTGAGCAAAAATACTAACTTTTAGAATTCTGTTAGGTGGGTGGCGGCGGCGGCCATTTTATGCATGCTCAGTGCACCAGCACTGCATCTGAGCTTTTGGGACATTACAAATCACCATTTTTTGGGGGCAAACTACAACATCTGGATTAGTCAGTGTGCAATTTAAGGTAGAAATACACCCATCATTTTCTTGGGTTTGAAAAACACACTTTTTTCCCCTCAAAAAACAGTATTTTCCAGATCTGCAAGTGTTAAATTCAAGTTTAATATATAAAGCATTCATATTCTGTTAGCAAAAAAAGACTTTTTGTGCAATCTACAACATCTGTATTAGTCAGTGTGCAATTTAAGCTAGAAAAACACCCATCATTTTCTGGGGTTTGAAAAACACACTTAATTGACAAAAAACACTATTTTCAGGCCTTGCAGCATCAGCACGTGTGAAATTACAGGCTTATATACTGCTGTCAGATTCAGTTGTTAAACAAACAGTCGTTTGGGCTCCAAAAATTTAGTTGGCAGCCTTTAAAGCAGATGTCATTGTGAGATAAACCCTTAATACATTTGGGTTACATTCAGAGATTTTAAATACCGCCATTTGGTGCACCAATATTGAATTCAGGCCTACAAAAGGTTCAGGCCCTGTGAGATACCACCTCTACATACAGGGGTTTGAATTAGGCATTTGAAATACAGCCATTTGAAATGTAGCCTTTTTGTGCAAAGATATATTTACTTCAGGCCTACACAGGTTCAGACCGTGTGAGATACCCCCCTACATACCGGGGTTTGAATCAGACATTTGAAATATAGCCTTTTTGTGCAAAGATATAATTACTTCAGGCCTACACAGGTTCAGACCATGTGAGATACCCCCCTACATACAGGGGTTTGAATTAGGCATTTGAAATACAGCCATTTTGTGAAAAGATAGATTTACTTCAGGCCTACACTGATTCAGGGCGTGTGAGATCCCCTCTATACATACAAGGGTTTGAATTAGGCATTTGAAATACAACCATTTGAAATACAGCCTTTTTCTGCTAAGATATATTTACTTCAGGCCTACACAGGTTAAGACCGTGTGAGATACCCCCCTACATACAGGGGTTTGAATTAGGCATTTGAAATACAGCCATTTGAAATACAGCCATTTTGTGCAAAGATATATTTACTTCAGGCCTACACAGGTTCAGACCGTGTGAGATACCCCCCTACGTACAGGGGTTTGAATTAGGCATTTGAAAAACAGCTATTTGAAATACAGCCTTTTTGTGCTAAGATATATTTACTTCAGGCCTACACAGGTTCAGACCGTGTGAGATACCCCCCTACATACAGGGGTTTGAATTAGGCATTTGAAATACAGCCATTTGAAATACAGCCTTTTTGTGCAAAGATATATTTACTTCAGGCCTACAAAGGTTCAGACCGTGTGAGATACCCCCCTACATACAGGGGTTTGAATTAGGCATTTGAAATACAGCCATTTGAAATACAGCCTTTTTGTACAAAGATATATTTACTTCAGGCCTACACTGATTCAGGGCGTGTGAGATCCCCTCTATACATACAGGGGTTTGAATTAGGCGTCTGAAATACAGCCATTTGAAATACAGCCTTTTTGTGCAAAGATATATTTACTTCAGGCCTAAACAGGTTCAGACCGTGTGAGATACCCCCTACATACAGGGGTTTGAATTAGGCATTTGAAATACAGCCATTTGGAATACAGCCTTTTTGTACAAAGATATATTTACTTCAGGCCTACACTGATTCAGGGCGTGTGAGATCCCTTCTATACATACAGGGGTTTGAATTAGGCATTTGAAATACAGCCTTTTTTGGCAAAGATTTATTTACTTCAGGCCTAAACAGGTTCAGACCGTGTGAGATACCCCCCTACATACAGGGGTTTGAATTATGCATTTGAAATACAGCCTTTTTGTGTAAAGATATATTTACTTCAGGCCTACACAGGTTCAGACCGTGTGAGATACCCCCCTACATACAGGGGTTTGAATTAGGCATTTGAAATACAGCCATTTGGAATACAGCCTTTTTGTACAAAGATATATTTACTTCAGGCCTACACTGATTCAGGGCGTGTGAGATCCCTTCTATACATACAGGGGTTTGAATTAGGCATTTGAAATACAGCCTTTTTTGGCAAAGATTTATTTACTTCAGGCCTAAACAGGTTCAGACCGTGTGAGATACCCCCCTACATACAGGGGTTTGAATTATGCATTTGAAATACAGCCATTTGAAATACAGCCTTTTTGTGCAAAGATATATTTACTTCAGGCCTACACTGATTCAGCGCGTGTGAGATACCCCCCTACATACAGGGGTTTGAATTGGGCATTTGAAATACAGCCATTTGAAATACTGCCTTTTTGTGCAAAGATATATTTACTTCAGGCCTACACAGGTTCAGACCGTGTGAGATACCCCCCTACATACAGGGGTTTGAATTAGGCATTTGAAATACAGCCTTTTTTGGCAAAGATTTATTTACTTCAGGCCTAAACAGGTTCAGACCGTGTGAGATACCCCCCTACATACAGGGGTTTGAATTATGCATTTGAAATACAGCCATTTGAAATACAGCCTTTTTTGTGTAAAGATATATTTACTTCAGGCCTAAACAGGTTCAGACCGTGTGAGATACCCCCCTACATGCAGGGGTTTGAATTATGCATTTGAAATACAGCCTTTTTGTGCAAAGATATATTTACTTCAGGCCTACACAGGTTCAGACCGTGTGAGATACCCCCCTACATACAGGGGTTTGAATTAGGCATTTGAAATACAGCCATTTAGAATACAGCCTTTTTGTACAAAGATATATTTACTTCAGGCCTACACTGATTCAGGGCGTGTGAGATCCCCTCTATACATACAGGGGTTTGAATTAGGCGTCTGAAATACAGCCATTTGAAATACAGCCTTTTTGTGCAAAGATATATTTACTTCAGGCCTAAACAGGTTCAGACCGTGTGAGATACCCCCCTACATACAGGGGTTTGAATTAGGCATTTGAAATACAGCCATTTAGAATACAGCCTTTTTGTACAAAGATATATTTACTTCAGGCCTACACTGATTCAGGGCGTGTGAGATCCCTTCTATACATACAGGGGTTTGAATTAGGCATTTGAAATACAGCCTTTTTTGGCAAAGATTTATTTACTTCAGGCCTAAACAGGTTCAGACCGTGTGAGATACCCCCCTACATACAGGGGTTTGAATTATGCATTTGAAATACAGCCATTTGAAATACAGCCTTTTTGTGTAAAGATATATTTACTTCAGGCCTACACAGGTTCAGACCGTGTGAGATACCCCCCTACATACAGGGGTTTGAATTAGGCATTTGAAATACAGCCATTTGGAATACAGCCTTTTTGTACAAAGATATATTTACTTCAGGCCTACACTGATTCAGGGCGTGTGAGATCCCTTCTATACATACAGGGGTTTGAATTAGGCATTTGAAATACAGCCTTTTTTGGCAAAGATTTATTTACTTCAGGCCTAAACAGGTTCAGACCGTATGAGATACCCCCCTACATACAGGGGTTTGAATTAGGCATTTGAAATACAGCCTTTTTTGGCAAAGATTTATTTACTTCAGGCCTAAACAGGTTCAGACCGTGTGAGATACCCCCCTACATACAGGGGTTTGAATTATGCATTTGAAATACAGCCATTTGAAATACAGCCTTTTTGTGTAAAGATATATTTACTTCAGGCCTACACAGGTTCAGACCGTGTGAGATACCCCCCTACATGCAGGGGTTTGAATTATGCATTTGAAATACAGCCATTTGAAATACAGCCTTTTTGTGCAAAGATATATTTACTTCAGGCCTACACTGATTCAGCGCGTGTGAGATACCCCCCTACATACAGGGGTTTGAATTAGGCATTTGAAATACAGCCATTTGAAATACTGCCTTTTTGTGCAAAGATATATTTACTTCAGGCCTACACAGGTTCAGACCGTGTGAGATACCCCCCTACATACAGGGGTTTGAATTATGCATTTGAAATACAGCCATTTGAAATACAGCCTTTTTGTGCAAAGATATATTTACTTCAGGCCTACACTGATTCAGGGCGTGTGAGATACCCCCCTACATACAGGGGTTTGAATTAGGCATTTGAAATACAGCCATTTGGAATACAGCCTTTTTGTACAAAGATATATTTACTTCAGGCCTACACTGATTCAGGGCGTGTGAGATCCCTTCCAGGGGCGGACTGACCGGTCGGGCATTTCGGACGTGGTCCGAGGGCCCGGCCAGGATAGGGGCCCGCCGCAGCTGTACTAAAGAGTTTTTTTTCACCGCCTATTTCGCGTCCCCTCGTCACGTGACCTATTCCTCCCAGTAGCCCATACATTACAGGCTTTTTCTAGTTGGAGGAGGCTAAAAGACCTTTCATGATGTCACGACCACGTGATCCTGCGTGGGCGGAGTCAGTCTCCTGGGCTGGCTGTTCATCGTGAGGAGGTAAAGGACCTGTGATGATGTCAAGACCATGTGATGCTGTATGGGCGAAGTCAAGTGGGATTCCCTAGGTAAAGTCTGTGACCAGGGCCCCACCTATGTTGCAGATCTACAACTTTCAGAATTTCTTGCCCACCAAAGACTGCCAGGACATGCTCAGAGTTTTAGCAGCAGCCTCAGAGCCACAGGTAGGAAAATATTGGTCTACAGAATTATTTATATATCTTAAGGCCTCTTTCACACTTGCGTTGTCCGGATCCGGCGTGTACTCCATTTGCCGTAATTACACGCCGGATCCGGAAAAACGCAAGTGAACTGAAAGCATTTGAAGACGGATCCGTCTTCAAAATGCGTTCAGTGTTATTATGGCACCCAGGACGCTATTGAAGTCCTGGTTGCCATAGTAGTAGTGGGGAGCGGGGGAGCAGTATACTTACAGTCCATGTGGCTCCCGGGGCGCTCCAGAATGACGTCAGAGCGCCCCATGCGCATGGATGAGTGCGATCACGTCATCCATGCGCGTGGGGCGCCCTGACGTCACTCTGGAGCGCCCCGGGAGCCGCACGGACGGTAAGTATACTGCTCCCCCGCTCCCCACTACACTTTACCATGGCAACCAGGACTTTAGCGTCCTGGCAGCCATGGTAACCGTTCAGAAAAAGCTAAACGTCGGATCCGGTAATGCGCCGAAACGACGTTTAGCTTAAGGGTCCGGATTAATCCCTTTCAATGGGCATTAATTCCGGATCCGGCCTTGCGGCAAGTGTTCAGGATTTTTGGCCGGAGCAAAAAGCGCAGCATGCTGCGGTATTTTCTCCGGCCAAAAAACTTTCCGGTCCTGAACTGAGGACATCCTGATGCATCCTGAACGGATTTCTCTCCATTCAGAATGCATTAGGATAAAACTGATCAGGATTCTTCCGTCATAGAGCCCCGACGACGGAACTCTATGCCGGAAGAAAAGAACGCAAGTGTGAAAGAGCCCTTGTAATAGTTCATTTGGCTTTATTTGTGTCATCCTTTAGGCTCAAACTTGCTTGTCTAAAATAAATATTTTCTTTCCTTCTTGGTCTATAGTTTCTGAGTTTCTTTGTGAATGTACACTACTTGAAATATATCAAATTCCCTTTTGTCCTCTTAGTGAAATTGGCAGCTCCTAACCTCCAATGGCATCAGGGATCCAACAACTTTTATATTTTAAAGGGTTGTCAATTATCCTATTAGGGTATCCTAGATTGGTCCTAGAAGGGGCCTATGTTTTGTATGTTCATTAATTAGCACAACTGTGTGTGTCCTCCTGCCCCTTACCTCATCCTAGTGGTGGTCCCAGCCCTTCTGTACCTTGGTGCCTCCATTACAGCACCTGTGTTACAGTGTGTCAGCCCACAGAGAGCCCTGCATACAACCTGCTGACTGTTTCCATCTAACATAAGCTTTTCCAGGGTGAGATCCACCTGAAGCTGATCGGTTCTTTCTTTCAGCCAGATGTTCTCTGTGATTTCTGGGATCTGTCTACAGTACTCTGTGAGAGTCTGTCTCTGTGTGTGTGTGTGTGTCTCTCCGTGTGTGTGTGTCTGTGTCTCTCCGTGTGTGTGTGTCTGTGTCTCTCCGTGTGTGTGTCTGTGTCTCTCCGTGTGTGTGTCTGTGTCTCTCCGTGTGTGTGTGTCTGTGGCTCTCCGTGTGTGTGTGTGTGTGTGTCTGTGGCTCTCCGTGTGTGTGTGTGTGTTTGTGGCTCTCCGTGTGTGTGTGTCTGTGGCTCTCCGTGTGTGTGTGTGTGTGTGTGTGTATGTATGTGGCTCTCAGTGTGTGTGTGTGTCTGTGGCTCTCCGTGTGTGTGTATGTCTGTGGCTCTCCGTGTGTATGTGTATCTGTGTCTCTCCGTGTGTGTGTGTGTGTGTGTCTGTGGCTCTCCGTGTGTGTGTGTCTGTGGCTCTCCGTGTGTGTGTGTGTGTGTGTGGCTCTCCGTGTGTGTGTGTGTGTGTGTGTGGCTCTCCGTGTGTGTGTGTGTGTGTCTGTGGCTCTCTGTCCCTGTGTGTCACCATCACCATGCCCACAGTGTTCCTATGTCTTGACGCAGATGCATCAAGACATTCTGTGCGGGGCAAGAAGAAAAGGAGGAGGCAGCGCCGCCAGCATGGAGTCCGTGGGAGAGACATAGGGAAGTGTGTTGAGCGAACTTGTGTTTTAAGTTCGGAATCTAAAGTTCGGGTTCGGATTATCAAAGTATCCCGTTATGGATTCTGCTACCACGGACCATAACGGAATTTAGAATCCATAACGGGATACTTTGATAACCTGAACCCGAACTTTAGACGCCGAACTTAAAACACAAGTTCGCTCAACACTAATAGGGAGGCACCCTAAGGACGTAGGTAACACTACCACATTATCAGCACTAGTGTTATCTGTAGTTTTACATAGGACTGCAGGTAACACTACTACAATTTCTGTACTCAGATAGCCATCACTGTGTTATCTGTGGTGTTACATAGGACTGCAGGGGACATTTACTATATTTTCTGTACTCAGAGAATTATCACTGTATAGGGGGACCCACTGAGACTTTATCGCCAACAGTGCCATCCACAGAGCCCCCACAACAGTGCCATCCACAGAGCCCCCACAACAGTGCCATCCACAGAGCCCCCACAACAGTGCCACCCACAGAGCCCCCACAACAGTGCCATCCACAGAGCCCCCACAACAGTGCCACCCACAGAGCCCCCACAACAGTGCCATCCACAGAGCCCCCACAACAGTGCCACCCACAGAGCCCCCACAACAGTGCCATCCACAGAGCCCCACAACAGTGCCATCCACAGAGCCACAACAGTGCCACCCACAGAGCCCCCACAACAGTGCCATCCACAGAGCCCCCACAACAGTGCTACCCACAGAGCCCCCACAACAGTGCTACCCACAGAGCACCCACAACAGTGCCACCCACAGAGCCCCCACAACAGTGCCACCCACAGAGCCCCCACAACAGTGCCACCCACAGAGCCCCCACAACAGTGCCACCCACAGAGCCCCCACAACAGTGCCACCCACAGAGCCCCCACAACAGTGCCACCCACAGAGCCCCCACAACAGTGCCACCCACAGAGCCCCCACAACAGTGCCACCCACAGAGCCCCCACAACAGTGCCACCCACAGAGCCCCCACAACAGTGCCACCCACAGAGCCCCCACAACAGTGCCATCCACAGAGCCCCCACAACAGTGCCACCCACAGAGCCCCCACAACAGTATCATCCACAGACCACCATTAGTTCAAAACCCACCAAAAGCACACCTTTTGGTTCAAAATATTTTTTTATTTGGCTATTCCCCACCCCTCTTGTAATTGTTCCACTACTTGTGGGCTGCGCGGGCATGAGTTCAGTCACTTCGGTGCGCAATCCCGTCCTGCAGCGCGTGATCCCGCGAGACCCGCCGCTGTAGGTCTCGTGGGATCACGCGCCGAAGTGACTGAACTCATGCCCACGTAGCCCGCAAGTTGCTGATCAGTGGAACAAGTACAAGGTAGAGGGGACTGTTTCTAACAGAGGCTCACTAATGGACGCTGAGATTAGATCACCCCATACGAAAGCATTGAATCAATGCTTTCCTATAGGGAAAAATCTGACCCTGGAGGTCATCATGTAGAGTGTGAGGACGTCCAGCGTCAGATACCAGACCAAATGTCTGTTTTACTCCAGGAAGCCCTCAGGTGGCTGCCAGCCACTAGAGGGTGACTTATTGCTGGAACGTAAACAATGCAGTTTCTCTAGAACATTGCAGCTCGATTTGCAAAAGGGACACTGTACCCAGACCACTTCAATGAGCTGAAGTGGTCTGGGTGCCTTTTGTGTCGCTTTAACTTTGAAATCTTATTAAAGATTGTGTAGGGTGTGGCTGGAGGCGGGGCATGGAGGCGGGACAAGGGTGGGGCTTGCAGCAGAACATGGGTGGGGCCTGGAAGGGGGCCCTTGATTTATTTTGCCCGGGGGCCCTGAGGGTTCTCAGTCCGCCCCTGATCCCTTCTATACATACAGAGGTTTGAATTAGGCATTTGAAATACAGCCTTTTTGTGTAAAGATATATTTACTTCAGGCCTAAACAGGTTCAGACCGTGTGAGATACCCCCCTACATACAGGGGTTTGAATTATGCATTTGAAATACAGCCATTTGAAATACAGCCTTTTTGTGCAAAGATATATTTACTTCAGGCCTACACAGGTTCAGACCGTGTGAGATACCTCCCTACATACAGCGGTTTGAATTAGGCATTTGAAATACAGCCATTTGAAATACAGCCTTTTTGTGCAAAGATCTATTTACTTCAGGCCTACAGAGGTTCAGGCCCTCTGAGATAATACCTATACATACAGGGGTTTGAATTAGCCATTTGAAATACAGCCATTTGAAATACAGCTATTTTGGGCAAAGAAATCTTTAATTGAGGCCTAGTCTTGTTCAGGCCATGTGAGATACACCCATTACATACTGTCGTTCTTTTTTACTATTAATTAAACACCCATTTAGGGTAAGATCATAAATTCAAAAAATATGAAAAGAGCGTCAAATAAGGGACGTGGCCCAGGTCGTGGTGCTGCTGGTGGAGCTCCTGTTGCAGGGAGAGGACGTGGTCGATCTGTGCCAGCTACAAGCAAAAGTGAAACCCCCTTCCTCAGGTGCGAGTAGGCGACAAAACCTGCAGCGGTATTTGGTCGGGCCTAATGCTGCTCTACGAATGGTGAGGCCTGAACAAGTACAGGCCATAGTAGATTGGGTTGCTGACAGTGGATCCAGTTCCTTCACATTGTCTCCCACCCAGTCTCCTGCTGAAAGACCACAGTTGGCACCTGCAGCCGATGTCCATCAGTCTTTCACCTCAACCCTTTGCAAATCAGCTAAGCAGTCTGAGCCCCAAGTCATGCAGCAGTCTCTTCTGCTTTTTGATGACTCTGTTAGCAGGGTTTCCCAGGGCCATCCACCTAACCATGTCCCATAAGTGGAAGAGATTGTGTGCACCGATGCCCAACCACTTATTTTTCAAGATGAGTACATGGGAGGACCATCGCAGCACGTCTCGGATGATGACGAAACACAGGTGCCAACTGCTGGGGCTTTCGAAAGCGTGCAGACCGACAAGGAAGTCAGGGGTGAAGACTGGGTGGAAGATAATGTGGAGGACGATGAGGTCCTCGACCCCACATGGAATCAAGGTCATGCGAGTGACCGATGTAGTTTGGAGGAAGAGGCGGTGGTCGCACAGAGCCACCAACACAGCAGAAGAGGGAGTAGGGTGCAAAAGCGGAGCGGCCATCCTCTAGACAGTACGCCTCCTACTGCCCACCGCAGCAAGGTACTGAGCACACCAAAGCCAGCTCCAAGGAGTTCCCTGGCGTGGCAGTTCTTCAGAACTGGGGGCCCGCCGGCTGGCCTTTGGGGTGTGCGGAGGGCGGAAAAAAATGAATGAACTTTTTTTTTTTTCTTTACCTCACTTGCGCCTGCAGCTTCCCGAGTCCCGCCCATCCCCAGTCTGCTGCTTGTGATAGGTAGCCTGGCCGCCACTGGCACTGCCCTCTGCCTCAGCAACATGGGCTCAGGGCAGGCCACGGGGGCGTGACGAGCGGTGCCGCGGCGGCGGGAAGCAGGAGACAGGAGTGCAGCCGCAGGTCCTACCTAGAGGTGAGCTGACTGACTGTGTGTCAGCCGCCCTCAGCCAGAGCCCCAGATTGAAGACGCTGAACGCAGGTCACACAGCCAGCAGCAGGAGACAGCTGGACAGGAGAGTCAACTCAGGACAGCTGTTAGGGTAGGTGGTGACGTGGTGTGATGATGATGAATCATACAGTGGGTCAGATGTCTGAACTCTGGACTGGAGTCTGTCGGTGATCTTCTAAGTTGTAAATGATGAGAGAAGTCTTCCATTAAATGCAGGCAGGCAGTGGCCTAGCTAGCAGCCATGAAAATGTACTAAGGGCATGGGCAGGCACAGCAGCATCCATTAAATGCAGGCAGGGGGGCCTAGCTAGCAGCCATGATAAAAATGTACCAAGGGCAAGCACAGCAGCATCCAACTAAGTGGCCTAGCGCTCATCTTCTCAGAGAAGATGAGCGCTAGGCCACTTAGTTGGATGCTGCTGTGCCTGCCCTTGATACATTTTCATGGCTGCTAGCTAGGCCACTGCCTGCATTTAAGGGCCCATTCAGACGGCCGTACGAACGGATCCGTACCCGTTCTGCAATTTTGCGGAACGGGTACAGACCCATTCATTTCAATGGGGCCGCAAAAGATGCGGACAGCATGTCTTATACTTGTCCGCAAAAGAATAGGCATTCTCTATATAGAGCCGGCCATGTGCGCTCTTGCAGAGGTCAGCAGGGAGACCATGACCGGTCTGTGGGCTATACAGCCCCATACAGCAAGTCATGATGCCTTGTGATGTGTTCTTCTTAGGCCACGGCCGCCTAAGAACACACAAGGCATCATGACTTGCTGTAGATGGGGCTATATAGCCCACAGACCGGTCATGGTCTCCCTGCTGACCTCTGTTAGTGAAGACCCTAGACCAAGTTCCAATTTTTTTGTTCTATTTTAATAGTATGAGCATTTTCGGTCGGGGTGATACCCATGATGTTTATATTTTATTGTTATTTAGGTATTTATATTTTTCATTATAGCCAGCCCCAGCCCCAGACAGAGCCAGCAAGGCCCAGAGCCAGCCAGGCCTCAGGCCCAGTCAGAGCCAGCCAGGCCCAGAGCCAGCCAGCCACAGGCTTACAGCCAGCAAGCCCACAGCCTGCCATGGTCTCCCTGCTGACCTCTGTTAGTGAAGACCCTAGACCAAGTTCCAATTTTTTTGTTCTATTTTAATAGTATGAGCATTTTCGGTCGGGGTGATACCCATGATGTTTATATTTTATTGTTATTTAGGTATTTATATTTTTCATTATAGCCAGCCCCAGCCCCAGACAGAGCCAGCAAGGCCCAGAGCCAGCCAGGCCTCAGGCCCAGTCAGAGCCAGCCAGGCCCAGAGCCAGCCAGCCACAGGCCTACAGCCAGCAAGCCCACAGCAGCATCCATTAAATGCAGGCAGGGGGGCCTAGCTAGCAGCCATGATAAAAATGTACCAAGGGCAAGCACAGCAGCATCCAACTAAGTGGCCTAGCGCTCATCTTCTCAGAGAAGATGAGCGCTAGGCCACTTAGTTGGATGCTGCTGTGCCTGCCCTTGATACATTTTCATGGCTGCTAGCTAGGCCACTGCCTGCATTTAAGGGCCCATTCAGACGGCCGTATGAACGGATCCGTACCCGTTCTGCAATTTTGCGGAACGGGTACAGACCCATTCATTTCAATGGGGCCGCAAAAGATGCGGACAGCATGTCTTATACTTGTCCGCAAAAGAATAGGCATTCTCTATATAGAGCCGGCCATGTGCGCTCTTGCAGAGGTCAGCAGGGAGACCATGACCGGTCTGTGGGCTATACAGCCCCATACAGCAAGTCATGATGCCTTGTGATGTGTTCTTCTTAGGCCACGGCCGCCTAAGAACACACAAGGCATCATGACTTGCTGTAGATGGGGCTATATAGCCCACAGACCGGTCATGGTCTCCCTGCTGACCTCTGTTAGTGAAGACCCTAGACCAAATTCCAATTTTTTTGTTCTATTTTAATAGTATGAGCATTTTCGGTCGGGGTGATACCCATGATGTTTATATTTTATTGTTATTTAGGTATTTATATTTTTCATTATAGCCAGCCCCAGACAGAGCCAGCAAGGCCCAGAGCCAGCCAGGCCTCAGGCCCAGTCAGAGCCAGCCAGGCCCAGAGCCAGCCAGCCACAGGCCTACAGCCAGCAAGCCCACAGCCTGCCAACCAGCGAGCCCACAGCCAGCAAGCCCAGAGCCTGCCAATCAGCAAGCCACAGCCTGCCAGCCACCAACCGTAATTAAGGTAGGAGCCAACTTGGCCTAGGTATCAGTGAGCTATGTTGTGTTGTTATATTGTGAATAGGAACCATAGTGTTGGAGACACCCCCCTCCAGGACCCATTAGACGCCATTGTAGTCTCTAATGTGACCTGCGGGGGACTCTTTCTAAAACACTCTCTGAGATGTCCTCTGCCAGAAAGGCCGCCCTTGATGGCCCATTAGAAAGAGTCCCCTCCGTTGTAGTCTCTAATGGGGGCTGGAGGGGATTATTTCTAATGGACACTGAGATGGCCTCTGTTAGAAAGACCCCCATCCAAGTCTATTAGACTGACTCCATTGTAATGGGGCCTGGAGGGGATTCTTTCTAACACACTCTCTAAAGGACACTGAGATAGCCTCTGCCAGAAAAGCCGCCCTCGATGGCCCACGATCGTTGCCTCTGCCTCGTACCCCCCTCCCGGTTAAATAAATACCCTTTATTTACTTAACTGATCCCTGCGCCAATATCCCTCAGCACTGATTATTATTGCACTTTTGTTCTTTGTGTAGTGCGTGGCTGGAGGCGGGATAGGGGCGTGGCTAGATGTGGGACATGGGCGTGGCTGAAGGTGGAACATGGGTGGGGCCTGGAAGGGGGCCCTTGATTTATTTTGCCCGGGGCCCTTGAGGGTTCTCAGTCCGCCCCTGAGCGAGGCATAAACGTTCTCAACCTGAGCACAACCTGCATGACCAGGCATTTAAGTGCAAAGCACGAGCTGCAGTGGAGTAGACACCTCAAAAACCAAGAAAGGTCTCTGGCTCCTCCTGCTTCTTTTTCTGCTGCAGTCGCGGCCTCTTCATCCACCTCTGGAGTGACAGTGCCACCTGGCACCCCACAAACAGAGGATCTGCCAGCAACACCAACACCAACACCTGGGTCACCAAGCATCTCCACAATGTCACACGGAAGCGTTCAGCTCTCCATATCCCAAACGCTGGAGAGGAAGAGGAAGTACCCCCCTAACCACCCGCGATCCCTAGCCCTGAATGCCAGCATTTCTAAATTACTTGCCTTTGAAATGCTGTCATTCCGTCTGGTGGAGATGGATAGTTTTAAAGGCCTTATGGCGGTGGCTGTCCCACAGTACGTCGTGCCCAGCCGCCACTACTTTTCAAGACGAGTCATCCCTTCCCTTCACAACCAAGTAGGAGACAAAATCAGGTGTGCACTGCGCAACGCCATCTGTGGCAAGATGCACCTGACTACGGATACGTGGACCAGTAAGCACGGTCAGGGCCGTTATATCTCCATAACAGCACACTGGATAAATGCAGTGGCGGATGGGCCTGAGGCGGATAGCAGTTTGGCGCATGTCCTTCCACCACCGAGGATTGCAGGGCACTTCAGTTTGCCTCCTGTTGCTTCCTCCTCCCCTCCTCCTACTCCGCTTCCTCATCCTCTACCAGCTTCTCATCTGGTCAGTGTAACACCTTCACCACCAACTTCAGCACAGCCAGGGGTAAACGATTTTTTAACCAAATTGAGTAAGGTTAACTTGGATGGGTTTGAATCAGTCACTTTGGTCTCATTTGATGTCACATCCCTATATACCTCCATTGACCATCAGAAAGGTATTGAGGCTGTGAAAAGTATGTTGGATGTATCATCAATGACACCTGAAGCTTGTTCCTTTATTGTTTCACTTCTTAGGATAGTTTTGTAACATAATTACTTCCTTTTCCAGGACACGCATTATGTCCAGAAACGCGGCGTGGCGATGGGGTCCAATGTGGCCCCCCACGTACGCTAATATTTTTATGCGCCGGTTTGAGGAGGATGTCGTCTATGGCTCCCACCATGCCCAACACATTTTGGGATGGTGGCGATACATAGGCGACATCTTCCTCATCTGGTCAGGGTCAGAACAATAATTGTTTAATTTTCACCGATATCTCAATGGTATTGACGTTGATTTACAGTTCACATGACCTATTCAGATACCGCCGTACAATTTATGGACACCAATGTATTATTTTCTAATGTGGCTCTTATTACACAACTCTATACCAAACCAACTGATAGAAATACGATGTTGAGGTATGAGAGCTGCCATCCTCGTAGTATGGTGAAACATTTACCATACTCACAATTCTTGAGGGCAAAGAGGATTGTAACAGATAATATCACTTTGGACAAGACAATAGATGACATGGTTACCAAATTTAGACAGCGAGGTTACCCTAGCAAATTGCTTACTGAACAAAAACACAAAGTTTTGGCAATGGATAGGGATTCCATACTTCAAGGGACTAGAGATAGGAATGTTCAAAGGAGAATTACATTTGTATCTACTTATTCTGAGTGTAGCGGCGAAATCAACAAAATTCTGAAGAGGCATTGGCCTATATTAGGCAGTTGTTTGAAAGCGGTACCTGAATTTAGGGTATTACCTTTGTTTTCATATCGCAGATGTAAAAACATTAGAGATCAGTTAGTGAGAGCGGATGTAGGCCCCAAAACAACTATCAGACAGTCGACGTTGGCACCATCGGGCACTGGTTGTTTTCCGTGCTTGCACCTAAGGGTCGGAGTGGGTGCACTTAAGGGTCGGAGTGGGTGCACCTAAGGGTCGGAGTGAGTGCACCTAAGGGTTGGGGTGGGTGCACCTAAGGGTAAGGGTGGGTGCACCTAAGGGTAAGGGTGGGTGCACCTAAGAGTCGGGGTGGGTGCACCTAATCGTTGGGGTGGGTTCACCTAATGACTAGGGTGAGTGCACCTAAGGGTCGGAGTGGGTGCACCTAAGGGTCGGAGTAGGTGCACCTAAGGGTCAGAGTGGGTGCACCTTAGGGTCAGAGTGGGTGCACCTTAGGGTCAGAGTGGGTGCACCTTAGGGTCAGAGTGGGTGCACCTAAGGGTCAGAGTGGGTGCACCTAAGGGTCAGAGTGGGTGCACCTAAGGGTCAGAGTGGGTGCACCTAAGGGTCAGAGTGGGTGAACCTAAGGGTCAGAGTGGGTGAACCTAAGGGTCAGAGTGGGTGAACCTAAGGGTCAGAGTGGGTGCACCTAAGGGTCGGAGAGGGTGCACCTAAGGGTCGGGTGGGTGCACCTAAGGGTCGGGTGGGTGCACCTAAGGGTCGGGTGGGTGCACCTAATCGTTGGGGTGGGTGCACCTAATGACTAGGGTGAGTGCACCTAAGGATCGGGGTGGGTGCACCTAAGGGTCGGGGTGGGTGCACCCAATCGTTGGGGTGGGTGCACCTAATGACTAGGGTGAGTGCACCTAAGGGTCAGAGTGGGTGCACCTAAGGGTCGGAGTGGGTGCACCTAAGGGTCGGAGTGGGTGCACCTAAGGGTCGGAGTGGGTGCACCTAAGGGTCGGAGTGGGTGCACCTAAGGGTCGGAGTGGGTGCACCTAAGGGTCGGAGTGGGTGCACCTAAGGGTCGGAGTGGGTGCACCTAAGGGTCAGAGTGGGTGCACCTAAGGGTCGAGGTGGGTGCACCTAATCGTTGGGATGGGTGCACCTAATGACTAGGGTGAGTGCACCTAAGGGTCGGAGTGGGTGCACCTAAGGGTCGGAGTGGGTGCACCTAAGGGTCAAGGTGGGTGCACCTAAGGGTTAGGGTGGGTGCACCTAAGAGTCGGGTGGGTGCACCTAAGAGTCGGGGTGGGTGCACCTAAGAGTCGGGGTGGGTGCACCTAAGAGTCGGGGTGGGTGCACCTAAGAGTCGGGGTGGGTGCACCTAAGAGTCGGGGTGGGTGCACCTAAGAGTCGGGGTGGGTGCACCTAAGAGTCGGGGTGGGTGCACCTAAGAGTCGGGGTGGGTGCACCTAAGGGTCGGGGGGGGTGCACATAAGAGTCGGGGTAGGTGCAGCTAAGAGTCGGGGTGGGTGCAACTAATCGTTGGGGTGGGTGCACCTAATGACTAGGGTGAGTGCACCTAAGGGTCGGAGTGGGTGAACCTAAGGGTCGGGGTGGGTGCACCTAATCGATGGGGTGGGTGCACCTAATGACTAGGGTGATTGCACATAAGGGTCGGAAAGGGTGCACCTAAGGGTCGGAGTGGGTGCACCTAAGGGTTAGGGTGGGTACACCTAAGAGTCGGGATGGGTGCACCTAAGAGTCGGGGTGGGTGCACCTAAGAGTCGGGGTGGGTGCACCTAAGAGTCGGGGTGGGTGCACCTAAGAGTCGGGGTGGGTGCACCTAAGAGTCGGGGTGGGTGCACCTAAGAGTCGGGGTGGGTGCACCTAAGAGTCGGGGTGGGTGCACCTAAGAGTCGGGGTGGGTGCACCTAAGGGTCGGGGTGGGTGCACCTAAGGGTCGGGGTGGGTGCACCTAAGGGTCGAGGTGGGTGCACCTAATCGTTGGGATGCACCCACTCCGACCCTTAGGTGCACTCACCCTAGTCATTAGGTGCACCTAAGGGTGGAAGTGGGTGCACCTAAGGGTCGGAGTGGGTGCACCTAAGGGTCGGAGTGGGTGCACCTAAGTGTCGGGGTGGGAGCACCTAAGGGTTAGGGTGGGTGCACCTAAGAGTCGAGGTGGGTGCACCTAATCGTTGGGGTGGGTGCACCTAATGACTAGGGTGAGTGCACCTAAGGGTCGGAGTGGGTGCACCTAAGGATCGGGGTGGGTGCACCTAAGGGTCGGGGTGGGTGCACCTAATCGTTGGGGTGGGTGCACCTAATGACTAGGGTGAGTGCACCTAAGGGTCAGAGTGGGTGCACCTAAGGGTCGGAGTGGGTGCACCTAAGGGTCGGAGTGGGTGCACCTAAGGGTCGGAGTGGGTGCACCTAAGGGTCGGAGTGGGTGCACCTAAGGGTCGGAGTGGGTGCACCTAAGGGTCGAGGTGGGTGCACCTAATCGTTGGGATGGGTGCACCAAATGACTAGGGTGAGTGCACCTAAGGGTCGGAGTGGGTGCACCTAAGGGTCGGAGTGGGTGCACCTAAGGGTCGGAGTGGGTGCACCTAAGGGTCGGAGTGGGTGCACCTAAGGGTCGGGTGGGAGCACCTAAGAGTCGAGGTGGGTGCACCTAATCGTTGGGATGGGTGCACCTAATGACTAGGGTGAGTGCACCTAAGGGTCGGAGTGGGTGCACCTAAGGGTCGGAGTTGGTGCACCTAAGGGTCAAGGTGGGTGCACCTAAGAGTCGGGGTGGGTGCACCTAAGAGTCGGGGTGGGTGCACCTAAGAGTCGGGGTGGGTGCACCTAAGAGTCGGGGTGGGTGCACCTAAGGGTCGGGGGGGGTGCACATAAGAGTCGGGGTGGGTGCACCTAAGAGTCGGGGTGGGTGCAACTAATCGTTGGGGTGGGTGCACCTAATGACTAGGGTGAGTGCACCTAAGGGTCGGAGTGGGTGAACCTAAGGGTCGGGGTGGGTGCACCTAATCGATGGGGTGGGTGCACCTAATGACTAGGGTGATTGTACATAAGGGTTGGAAAGGGTGCACCTAAGGGTCGGAGTGGGTGCACCTAAGGGTCGGGGTGGGTGCACCTAAGGGTTAGGGTGGGTGCACCTAAGAGTCGGGGTGGGTGCACCTAAGAGTCGGGGTGGGTGCACCTAAGAGTCGGGGTGGGTGCACCTAAGGGTCGGAGTGGGTGCACCTAAGGGTCGAGGTGGGTGCACCTAATCGTTGGGATGGGTGCACCTAATGACTAGGGTGAGTGCACCTAAGGGTCGGAGTGGGTGCACCTAAGGGTCGGAGTGGGTGCACCTAAGGGTCGGAGTGGGTGCACCTAAAGGTCGGAGTGGGTGCACCTAAAGGTCGGAGTGGGTGCACCAAAGGGTCGGGGTGGGAGCACCTAAGAGTCGAGGTGGGTGCACCTAATCGTTGGGATGGGTGCACCTAAGGGTCGGAGTGAGTGCACCTAAGGGTCGGAGTGGGTGCACCTAAGGGTCGGAGTGGGTGCACCTAAGGGTCGGAGTTAGTGCACCTAAGGGTCAAGGTGGGTGCACCTAAGGGATAGGGTGGGTGCACCTAAGAGTCGGGGTGGGTGCACCTAAGAGTCGGGGTGGGTGCACCTAAGAGTCGGGGTGGGTGCACCTAAGGGTCGGAGTGGGTGCACCTAAGGGTCGGAGTGGGTGCACCTAAGGGTCGGAGTGGGTGCACCTAAGGGTCGGAGTGGGTGCACCTAAGGGTCGGGGTGGGTGCACCTAAAAGTCGGGGTGGGTGCACCTAAGATCCGGGGTGGGTGCACCTAAGAGTCGGGGTGGGTGCACCTAATCGTTGGGGTGGGTGCACCTAATGACTAGGGCGAGTGCACCTAAGGGTCGGAGTGGATGCACCTAAGGGTCGGAGTGGATGCACCTAAGGGTCAGAGTGGGTGCACCTAAGGGTCAGAGTGGGTGCACCTAAGGGTCAGAGTGGGTGCACCTAAGGGTCAGAGTGGGTGCAACTAAGGGTCGAAGTAAGTGCACCTAAGGGTCAGGGTGGGTGCACCTAAGAGTCGGGGTGGGTGCACCTAAGAGTCGGGGTGGGTGCACCTAAGAGTCAGGGTGAGTGCACCTAAGAGTCAGGGTGAGTGCACCTAATCGTTGGGGTGGGTGCACCTAATCGTTGGGGTGGGTGCACCTAATCGTTGGGGTGGGTGCACCTAAGGGTCAGAGTGGGTGCACCGAAGGGTCAGAGTGGGTGCACCGAAGGGTCAGAGTGGGTGCACCGAAGGGTCAGAGTGGGTGCACCTAAGGGTCAGAGTGGGTGCACCTAAGGGTCTGGGTGGGTGCACCTAAGAGTCAGGGTGAGTGCACCTAATCGTTGGGGTGGGTGCACCTAATCGTTGGGGTGGGTGCACCTAATCGTTGGGGTGGGTGCACCTAATGACTAGGGTGAGTGCACCTAAGGGTCAGAGTGGGTGCACCAAAGGGTCAGAGTGGGTGCACCAAAGGGTCAGAGTGGGTGCACCAAAGGGTCAGAGTGGGTGCACCTAAGGGTCAGAGTGGGTGCACCTAAGGGTTAGAGTGGGTGCACCTAAGGGTCAGAGTGGGTGCACCTAAGGGTCAGAGTGGGTGCACCTAAGGGTCAGGGTGGGTGCACCTAATCGTTGGGGTGGGTGCACCTAATGACTAGGGTGAGTGCACCTAAGGGTCGGAGTGGGAGCACCTAAGGGTCGGAGTTGGTGCACCTAAGGGTCAAGGTGGGTGCACCTAAAAGTCGGGGTGGGTGCACCTAAGGGTCGGGGTGGGTGCACCTAAGGGTCGGGGTGGGACACCTGAACACAGGTGTGAAAGTAGCCTAAGAGTCTGGGTGGGTGCACCTAATCGTTGGGGTGGGTGCACCTTATGACTAGGGTGAGTGCACCTAAGGGTCGGGGTGGGTGCACCTAAGGGTCGGGGTTTGTGCACCTAAGGGTCGGGGTGGGTGCACCTAATCGATGGGGTGGGTGCACCTAATGACTAGGGTGAGTGCACATAAGGGTCGGAAAGGGTGCACCTAAGGGTCGGAGTGGGTGCACCTAAGGGTCGGGGTGGGTGCACCTAAGGGTCAGGGTGGGTGCACCTAAGGGTCAGGGTGGGTGCACCTAATCGATGGGGTGGGTGCACCTAATGACTAGGGTGAGTGCACATAAGGGTCGGAAAGGGTGCACCTAAGGGTCGGAGTGGGTGCATCTAAGGGTCGGGGTGGGTGCACCTAAGGGTCGGGGTGGGATACCTGAACGCAGGTGTGAAAGTAGCCTAAGAGTCTGGGTGGGTGCACCTAATCGTTGGGGTGGGTGCACCTTATGACTAGGGTGAGTGCACCCAAGGGTCGGAGTGGGTGCACCTAAGGGTCGGAATTGGTGCACCTAAGGGTCGGGGTGGGTGCACCTAAGAGTCGGGTGGGTGCACCTAATGACTAGGGTGAGTGCACCTAAGGGTCGGAATTGGTGCACCTAAGGGTCGGGGTGGGTGCACCTAATGACTAGGGTGAGTGCACCTAAGGGTCGGAATTGGTGCACCTAAGGGTCGGGGTGGGTGCACCTAAGAGTCGGGTGGGTGCACCTAATGACTAGGGTGAGTGCACCTAAGGGTTGGAGTGGGTGCACCTAAGAATCGGAGTGGGTGCACCTAAGGGTCGGTGTGGGTGCACCTAAGGGTCGGTGTGGGTGCACCTAAGGGTCGGTGTGGGTGCACCTAAGGGTCGGTGTGGGTGCACCTAAGGGTCGGTGTGGGTGCACCTAAGGGTCGGTGTGGGTGCACCTAAGGGTCGGTGTGGGTGCACCTAAGGGTCGGTGTGGGTGCGCCTAAGTGTCGGGTGGGTGCCTTACAGGGGGGTGATCACCCCATATAGACGCCCTGATCACCCCCCTGTCATTGATCACCCCCCTGTAAGGCTCCATTCAGACGTCCGTATGTGTTTTGCGGATCCGATCCATGGATCGGATCCGCAAAACACATACGGACGTCTGAATGGAGCCTTACAGGGGGGTGATCAATGACAGGGGGGTGATCAGGGAGTCTAATATGGGGTGATCAGGGGTTAATAAGTGACAGGGGGGGGTGTAGTGTAGTGGTGTTTGGTGCTACTTATTACTGAGCTGCCTGTGTCCTCTGGTGGTCGATCCAAGCAAAGGGGACCACCAGAGGACCAGGTAGCAGGTATATTAGACGCTGTTATCAAAACAGCGTCTAATATACCTTTTAGGGGTTAAAAAAATCGCATCTACAGCCTGCCAGCGAACGATCGCCGCTGGCAGGTCTAGATCCACTCGCTTACCTGCAGTTCCTATGAATGCGCGCGCCTGTGTGCACGCGTTCACAGGAAATCTTGCGTCTCGCGAGAGGACGCGCCGGCGCGTCCACTCAGAATAACAGGGCCGCCGCAAAGACGCAATCCTGCGTACGGCGGTCCTGTAGTGGTTAAAGCATCCCAAAGTTACAGATTTTTAAAACTAGGCTCTGTCAGGAAGGTGAAAAATAACAGGAACGGGATGAAATCCATCTAGTGGAATTAATAATAATGCTTATTTACGGCATAGTGAAATAAAAAAAATGTTTTCCTTTAACCATATGTACCCTGCTATAAACAAAAAAGTTGAAGTATTTCAGGGGCAAAAGAGCAAAAGTATGGACACTAATGAGAAATGTAATCTGCATCAACCCTACCAACACTTTGCTCTGGGGGTAATAACTGGTCCACCTCACAGTCGCACACATCAGTTGTGCTGCACTCAGGGCTCGGGCTGTTGTGTGCTCCTCCAGTCCCAGGCTGTAGAGAACAGAGAGCTGCTGATTGGTGGATTAGAATCTGATCAACCAATCAGCACTTCCCCTCAGAAACATGAATGATAACTGCTTTTACCAACTGTCATTCCTGGTTGCCGGCTGCAGGAGGAGGAAGATCTCTCCCAGCTCTGCTGCATCACATCCCCCTCTGTCTGCAAGAGAGAAGCATCCGTGTGTCTGTAGTGAAGTCTGCGCCCCCTCTTTAGATCATGGTAAGTTCTGACATTGCAGGAGGGGGATCATTACTGTACCAGGGAACTGTATGGGATGATTTATGTGGATGAAGAGGTTCATCTAAACCACTGCATAAGACGAGCGGAGCTTGTTCATAGCAGCCAATAAGGTTCCAGCTTTCAGACCATTTGGAAAGTGCCTTTGGTTCATCTCTTCACTGCCCCCTTTATCGTACTGGTCACTTCCCACCCTAATTTACAGATCACTGCCTTATCTTACAATTCACTTCCATATATTACTGGTCACTGTCCTAACTCACTGGTTATTACCCTACCTTACTGGTCTCTATCCGCCCTATTTTACTGCTAACTGTCCTATCTTCAGTTCACTGAGATTGATGATGTAGAACACCAAAGAAGATATGTTGGGAATTATGGGTTATCTCAATGTCCTGTTTTTGGGTATGGTCATGAATCAGTAAAATCTGTTTTTTGATACTACAATTGGGGTTATGGATGATATTTATTGTGGGTGACTCTCACAATTTACCCATTATTAATTACTGTATCGCCCATTATCATATGTATCAGTGGTCTTAATAGTCAGACATTTCCACTGTCCTGTCTTACTGGTCATTACCCTGTCTTACTGGTTATTATTCATCCTATCTTACTAGTCTCCGTCCTATCTTACTGCTTATGATCTCCCCTATCTTCCTGGATGCTGCTCTATCTTACTGGTCAATGTCCCCCCTATTTCACTGGTCACACAAACAATAGCAACCATGATTAACACCAAGGTAAGGAGAGGCGATGATTAAGGCTACTTTCAAACTGGCGTTTTGGCTTTCCGTTTGTGAGATCCGTTCAGGGCTCTCACAAGCGGTCCAAAACTGATCAGTTTTGCCCTAATGCATTCTGAATGGAAAAGGATCCGATCAGAATGCATCAGTATGCCTCAGTTTGCCCTCGTTCCATCTCCATTCTGCTTTGGTGTCCGTCTGACGAAACTGAGCCACAATGTAAGGGTCCATTCACACGTCCGTTTTTTCTTTCCTGATCTGTTCCGTTTTTTCAGGAACAGATCAGGACCAGATCTGGACCCATTCATTTTCAATGGGTCTTGGAAAAAAATCGGACAGCACAATGTGTGCTGTCCGTTTCCGTTGTTCCGTTCCGCATGTCCGAAAAAATATAAAACATGTCCTATTATTTTCCGCAAAAATCGGATCCTGGACCAATACAAAGTCAATGGATCCGCAAAAAACGGAAGACATTCGTATGTCATTACGTATGTCATCCGTTTTATGCGGATTCCGTTCCTGGAAATTAGGCTTCCTCCCCAGTATTATGTGACCAGTGCAGCCCCCCTCCCTCTATATTCATTGGTGGCCAGTGCGGCAGTGCGGATTCCCAGTAAAGTTTTCTACAGATCTGATTTTTCACTTCGTGAAAAACTCAGATCCGACAGTATATTCTAACACAGAGGCGTTCCCATGGTGATGGGGACGCTTCTAGTTAGAATATACTGAGAACGATGTACATGACTGCCCCCTGCTGCCTGGCAACACCCGATCTCTTACAGGGGGCTGTGATCTGCACAATTAACCCCTCAGGTGCTGCGCCTGAGGGGTTAATTGTGCATATCATAGCCCCCTATAAGAGATCAGGGGCTGCCAGGCAGCAGGGGGCAGACCCCCCTCCCTCCCAAGTATTAAATGTGCCCAGTGCGGTCTCACCTCTCTCTCCCCCCCCCCCATCATTGGTGGCCAGTGCGGATTCCCAGTATTAATAAATGTGCCCAGTGCGGTCTCACCTCTTCCCCCCCCCCCCCATCATTGGTGGCAGCGGAGAGTACCGATCGGAGTCCCAGTTTAAATCGCTGGGGCTCCGATCGGTTACCATGGCAGCCAAGACGCTATTGCAGTCTTGGCTGCCATGGTTACTTAGCAATAAATACAAGCATTATACTTACCTGCGACTGCGAGCTGCGATGTGTGTCCGGCCGGGAGCTCCTCCTACTTGTAAGTGACAGGTCTGTGCTAAAAGCAATGCGCCGCACAGACCTTTCACTTACAAGTAGGAGGAGCTCCCGGCCGGTCAGACATCGCAGCTCGCAGTCGCAGGTAAGTATAATGCTTGTATTTATTGCTAAGTAACCATGGCAGCCAAGACTGCAATAGCGTCTTGGCTGCCATGGTAACCGATCGGAGCCCCAGCGATTTAAACTGGGACTCCGATCGGTACTCTCCGCTGCCACCAATGATGGGGGGGAGGAGAGGTGAGACCGCACTGGGCACATTTATTAATACTGGGAATCCGCACTGCCACCAATGATGATGGGGGGGAGGGGAGAGGTGAGACCGCACTGGGCACATTTATTAATACTGGGAATCCGCACTGCCACCAATGATGGGGGGGGGAGAGGTGAGACCGCACTAGTCACATTTAATACAGGGGAGGGAGGGGGTCTGCCCCCTCCTGCCTGGCAGCACCTGATCTCTCACAGGGGGCTATGATTCGCACAATAATTGTGCGGATCACAGCCCCCTGTAAGAGATCGGGTGCTGCCAGGCAGCAGGGGGCAGTCATGTACACCGTTCTCAGTATATTCTAACTAGAAGCGTCCCCATCACCATGGGAACGCCTCTGAGTTAGAATATACTGTCGAATTTGAGTTTTCACATGTTTCCGTTTTTTGCGGATCCGCAAAAAACGGATGACATACGGAAACATTTTCAGGAACAACGGATAAGTCAATGGGGACGGATCAGTTTTCTATGACACAATCTGGCACAATAGAAAATGGATCTGTCCTCCATTGACTTTCAATGGTGTTCAAGACGGATCTGTCTCGGCTATGTTAAAGATAATACAAACGGATCCGTTCAGAACGGATGCAGACGGTTGTATTATCTGAACGGATCCATCTGTGCAGATCCATGACGGATCCGCACCAAACGCGAGTGTGAAAATAGCCTAATTATTAAGTCCACTGCTTTTGGTAGTTCACAGCACAAGGAGAGAATTATCATTCCTGTACACCAGAAAACTGATAAACAAAAGTTGCAATTTCTGTTTAAAAAGTTTGTAAATGGCGTTTTACTGCCAGCCTCTTCATTTTTTGAAAGGGGTGGACTTAGACATTAGCCCCAGAAGATTTACTTGATGTATGCCAGTTTTCTGCTGTAAATGATGACCGAAATCTATGGCAGCTGTGAGCTGGCCAGGAATTCATTCAGGGCGCATAGACTGTCAGAGGATGCACTTAATTTGTAACCAGGCGTGAACTTCATGATAAATTAAAATGCATCCCCCCTGCTCTTGATAAATTTCTCCTGAGATGTTTAGTGAGTGGAAAACAACTCCAAACATATTCTGACAGTTGCTGGCTATTATGGGATGATGGTAGTTGTATTTCTACAGCAGCACTTGCTGAGCCAGAGGTTGGAGACCATTGTTCTAGAAGTTGAAATAATTTCTTGCATCAATCGTTATCAGGGTTTTGTTTTATTTCTAGTTTACATCAAATTTTATATTTCTTCTCTATTGCCTCCACAATTGCCTGGAAATGATTTATATGTTGTATTCTTCCTTGCAGGTGTGCACATGTCCATTTTGCAGGAAGGATGACATCACAGCTACAGAGTTGACCGTCTGATAGCCTAGCTTGACTGCCCACCTCTCCTGAAGACCCCCTCAGTCGAGTGGAGTACATCATCTCTGAAAGAGGGTCCCACAGATGCATCCTAGCAGTTTGAGCACTACTCCTACAAGAGTCAGTTCCCTGAGTGATTTCACTGGGGAATTACTCCAGGATGGTACTTGTGTTGGGATGCACCTCTGGCTGACTATCATCATTCCATAAGATAATGATGTAGGTGTGTGCTGTCAATAACCCCATAAAGATTTGTGAATGTTTAGATTAAATGGCTACTATCAGACAACCAGGAATGGATGTCTAACATCCCATGATCTATGCAGCTTATCTGGATACTTCATGCAGTACGGGAAGTCTAAGTGGCCATTTATGGACAGGTAGGACAGATAGTTAGCTAACAAATGAGAAATGCATATATGAGTGATAATGTAAAAAATGTGGCAAGAAAGAATTAACTCTGATTTCTTGTATCAATCATTATCAGAGTTTTGGTTCATGTCTGCTTTCTTTCCACTTTCCTGCTTCTCCTCTATTCCTGGAAATGATTAATATGTTATATTCCTAGTTGAGGGCTTGGATATGTCCATTTTGTAGGAAGGATGACATCACAGCTACAGAGTTGACCGTCTGATAGCCCAGCTCGACTGCCCACCTCTCCTGAAGACCCCTCAGCTTTTTGAGAGTTGGGTGGAGGACATCATCTCTGAAAGAGGGTCCCACAGATGCACCCTAGCAGTTTGAGCACCACTCTTACAAGAAGAGTCAATGCCCTAAAAGCGTGATTTCACCGGGGATTACTCCAGGGTGGTCCTTGTGTTGGGATGCATCTCTGGCTGGCTGTCGTCATCCTTTTAGGTAGATAATGAAGTGTGTGCTGTCAATAACCCCATAAAGAAGCGGAATGTTCAGATGAAATAGCTACTATGAAGTTTTCAGGAAGGGATATCTAACATCCCATGATGTATACAGCATACCTAAATACTTCATGCAGTTTAAGGGGCCTTTTCTAGACGGCTAGGATAGATATTTAGCTAACAAATCAATGAGAAATGCATATATGAGTGATAATGTAATGATCAAAAGAGGAGAAAATGTGGCAGGAAAGAATTAACTCTGATTTCTTGTATCAATCATTATCAGAGTTTTGGTTCATGTCTGCTTTCTTTCACTTTCCTGCTTTCCTCTATTGATATAACATTCAATTATTGACTGGAAATGATTAATATGTTATATTCCTAGTTGAGGGCGTGGATATGTCCATTTTGTAGGAAGGATGACATCACAGCTACAGAGTTGACCGTCTGATAGCCCAGCTCGACTGCCCACCTCTCCTGAAGACCCCTCAGCTTTTTGAGAGTTGGGTGGAGGACATCATCTCTGAAAGAGGGTCCCACAGATGCACCCTAGCAGTTTGAGCACCACTCTTACAAGAAGAGTCAATGCCCTAAAAGCGTGATTTCACCGGGGATTACTCCAGGGTGGTCCTTGTGTTGGGATGCACCTCTGGCTGGCTGTCGTCATCCTTTTAGGTAGATAATTATGTGTGTGTGTGTTGTCAACAACTCCATAAAGATGTGTGAATGTTCAGATGAAATGGCTACTATGAGGCGGCCAGGAATGGATGTTTAACATCCCATGATCTATGCAGCTTATCTGTATACTTCATGCAGTACAGGCAGTCTAAGGGGCCTTTTCTAGACAGGTAGGATAGATAGTTAGCTAATAAATCATTGAGAAATACATATGTGTGATAATGTAATGATCAAAATGGTGAAAAACGTTAAAGAAATAAATTATTTCTGATACCCTGCCTGCCTGTAATCTAATTTCATTCATATTAATAATATATTCTGTTGTGCTTGAGAAAATTATACTTATATACGCATAAAAACTTTTTTAACAAGAAGACCTCATATCTTCAGGACCCGTCGAGCCTACCATCAACACCCCCACATTAAAAGAAGACAGAAGACAAGGACACATATCTCTTGAATTTGACTGCTTGCATTCTAATAAGTTGTTTACCATGTTCAATACTACATGCTCTTTGCATGCTGTATGTGACTATATTGTAATCTTACAATATATTGCCATATTACTTTATTGTAATCCCCTGCGGGGACCCTTAAAACGAGTGGAGAGGCAATTCTACTTGAACTAGATGATCGCGTTAATTGTCTTATGAAGAATGCCTTCATTAAACTGGGCAATGTTAACCCGTTGTTGACTGCCCATTTATATACATCTGGGGGGGGTGTTGCATTTAACTACACAAGGACATTTCTGAGTGTCCTTGCAAAGTTAGGATACTTTCACATCTGCACTTTCACTTATTGAGATCCGTCATAGGATCTCAAAAGTGGGGAAAACGCTTCAGTTTTGTCCCCATTCATTGTCAATGGGGACAAAACTGAACTGAAGGGAACAGAGTGCACCAAAATGCATTCCATTCTGTTTCATTGTGTTCCAATGACGCACACAAAAACACTGCAAGCAGAGCTTTTGAGTGCGTCCTGGGATGCAGAGCAAGGCGGATCCATTATGACTCTCAATTGTGACAGATTCGTTTTCTCTGACACAAAAAAAAAGATCCGCCCCCCCCTTGACTTACAATGGTTTTAGAGACGGATCCGTCATGGCTATTTTAGAGATAATACAATCGGATCCGTTCGTAATGGATGCAGAAGGTTGTATTATCATGACATAAGCGTTTTTGCTGATCCATGATAGATCCAGAAAAAATGCAGATGTGAAAGTAGCCTTAGCAGTTGCAAGGACATCATGCAGCTGCAGAAGCAGTATTCCCCCTTAGCTGGGGCTAATATGTTGGCCTCTGTTACAGGAGAAATCAGCAATTAAAAGAAATCTTAAAAAATAAATAAAAAAAATGTATAAAAATTATAAAACACCACCAATCAGGGGCATTGCTGGGGTCTCAAAAGATCCAGGGCCCAAGCCCCAATGCATATGGCTCCAGTCCACACCCCACCGCTCACATTAGCACTAAAGATTTTAGGCTACTTTCACTCTTGCGATAGCAGGGTCTGGCAGGCATTATAGTGATTGGGGCCGGAGCAGACTTCTGGTGGCATGGTGGGCTAGCGTTAGCACGGATCCGGCAGGCTGTTCCCCCACTAGAACAGAATGCCGGACCCTGCTACCGCAAGTGTGAAAGTAGCCTTAATTGCTTTACTTGCTGCATAGACACTATCAAACATACAGGACTATACAGCAGCACATACTTCTCACATCCAGAGCCTCCCAGGTGACGTCTACTCTGATGTAGATGTTTTCTTTCATTTTCTCCTACACAACTTATTTCAGCCGTGCCCCATCTCTGCAGAGATTAACGCATAGACATCTTAGGTTCCTCACTTTTCTATCATTCTCCCCATCCTCAAGTCCCACAAGATTTATCTTGCTGCTCTCTGTGCTCCCCAATACCCCCAAATACTATCCAGAAGAAATAATAGTGCCAAAGACATAGTTCCCCCTATAGTAATTGTGCTCCTCAAAGCCCCACCAATAATAATTCCCTTCATTAGTAATAGAGCACCCTACAGTGCCCTTTTTATAGGACATATCAATTATAATATTTGGGATTTAATTATAATATTAATATAAAAAAATAGGCAACTACTACTGACTCTGCCTACTTCCTATCTCTATCTCTCTGTTCCATTTACCTTTCTGAACTTTCTGAACTGTGTGTCTGTACTGAACTACAGTGGCGGCGACTGAAAACTCCTATATACGGTATTATGATTAAATAAATTTATTAAAACAATACAAGTTTACAGTATATTATTTTCTTCTATGTATATATTTATACACATGAACTGTAAATATATATATTTATACACGTTAAATATATATATATATATATATATATATATACGGGGGGCGTGGCCTGGACTGGGAGCGCAATAACTGCTTAGCTCAAGAGCTCCCTTCAGGCATCCTGCAAAAGCGACTTATAAAGCAGTGGATGACCAAAAACTTGGCAACCATCAACCCCTTTAAGAACCCCACTCCACAAAAGATGCCCAAGCGGGGTAAGAAAGAAGCTTCTAAGCTTCTTATACCTTTTTTCGACGGCAAACAATGGCGCTCGCAATCCCGCCACCGCGAGACAGGCGGAAATGGAGTCCATGAATTTCAAAATGGCGGACCGCAACCGGCGGAACAATGTAAAATTCCGCAACATTCCAGAATCCGTATCACCAGCCAACTTGGTCAAATTTCTCAAGAAACTGATCATCACTACACTCCATGCTACAGATACCAAAGCCTAAATCTCTCCCTGACTCAGTACCAAGGGATACAATTTCACGTATCCCACTTTTTATCACATAAAGGAGCAGCTCATGCAGGCGGTAAGAAAGAAAGGCAAGCTACTGACCCCTTCCAAGAGGTAACACTCTTTGCAGACCTCTCGCAGCACACCTTGGCAGCAAGGAGGAAAACTAATACCCCTCACCCAAAAGCCTTTGTCACCACGAGATTCCGTAGTGGGGCTTCCCAAAGAAGTTATCATGACCAAAAATGGTGATCAGCACCTCATCACCTCCCTGAAAAAGGACTTCCATTTACTGAAAAGTTTGGAGGCTACACCATCCAGGTGCCGTCTCGCCTAAATTCCCCATACAACCGTCTAGAATACCTATAGAGTGGCTATCCACATCACGGGACACGTGAGGCCTTCATACTGTATTCCAAAATGCAGGACACTATTTTATGATTCATTAAACTTTCCCCATGTGTAACTCCCCAGTTGTGTTACGAAACTTTTACCCCGCTACAATCTGCTAAGAGAATTAACTTTGTCATCTGATATAATTTTACATAATAACCTCACAACTGTGCATTATAAGCCTTGTTAAATCTATATTGTTGTCATTCTTTATGTTTACCAGCAGGTGGCAGCAATGTTCTGGCAAGGAGCTAGGTTCAGTTTAGTTCATTCCAGCTTGGCTCCCCCCTCTCTAAGCAGAGTGAACTGTGTCCATATCCTTACAACAACAAACCAAGAGAGTATATTAATTCATTAATTCCATCAATATAAAATAAATATTTATTGATAATTTTAAACGCGTGTACAAACACTGTCATAAACATAATGTACGAGTTTCCAAGTTGTGGCTTTATTGCACAAGTAATTTGACGCTATAGATGTGGTTACTACACTTTGGAAACTCGTACTTTATGTTGTTATGACAGTGTTTTTACACTCTTTTAAAAAATTATCAATAATATATATTTTATATTGATTGAATTATATATACTCTCTTGTTGTTGTTGTATTGAATTATGAGCATCCGGACATGTTTGCCCATACTAGCTGCAGACTTGTTGTGTAGTAATGTGTCCATATCCTGCTCATGGTGAGGGAAGGAAGTTAAGTCAGTGTGCCACCCACCCCTGCTAGGGTAAAGCTGTGCGTGTTGGAGCTCCCAGATATAGGGAATAAAGCCAGGATCTTGTCTCGGCTAAGACATTGATCATCATCCCCAGCCTGAGCCTTGCAGCCTCAGTGGAAGAAGCAAGCAGACAACTCCTGAATTCCAGGAAGAAAGCATACACTGTGAAGATAACTGTGAGTACAGTCCAGAGACCCAGGAGAAGCCATATTCCTCCTCAGCTAGTCAGTCCCCATAAAGCAGAAGATAGAAAGTGTAGAAGCCAAATTCCTGCCACAGTATAAAGCTAACAAGCAGACGTCCTTTCCTGCAAGCTACGGGTACATGAGAGAGCAGAAATTCCTAGCCAACCATGCCAATATCTGCTGGGGACCTAAGACTAAAGCTGTATCTTGCTTGGATGAAAGTTACCATCAGTAAAGACAAGTTTGAACTTTACCAAAGGTCTGGATCTCAATTACTGCTGCAAATCCCTCTATTACTCCTACTAGCACCACACTCATTTTATTGCAAGTGATCCAGGATCCAGGAGTCCAGCCGTACTCCAGGTAGGAGACACCGTTGACACTATACCCACTACCATACAGAGACATTACACCACTCTGGCATTCCTAAGGCTACTTTCACACTAGCGTTGTTTTAATCCGGCGTTCAATTCGACACCGAAACTGCCGCCGGATCGGAAAAAACGTGTGGAAAACGGATTACATTTGAATCCTGATCAGGATTTTGATCACAATGAAAAAATGCATTGGAAAAAAACGGATCCGCCATTTATGGACTTTAACTTTTTTTTCACATTTTTCGGGTTTAACATGCAAAAGCCTGATCCGTTTTGACTGAACACACAGTGCCAGATCGGCGTTAATGCAAGTCAATGGGAAAAAAGGCCTGATCCGGCGTTCAGTCAAGTGTTACTGGCTTTTTGGCCGGAGGAAAAATACTGCATGCTACGTTTTTCTGAAAAGCCTGATCAGTCAAAAAGACTGAACTGAAGACATCCTGATGCATCCTGAAGGACTGACTCTCCATTCAGAATGCATGGGGATAAAACTGATCAGTTCTTTTCCGGATTTGAGCCCCTAGGACGGAACTCAACGCCGGAAAAGAAAAACGCTAGTGTGAAAGTACCCTAACCTGGTGCGTGAGTTACAACACCTTAAAGGGCCCTGGCTATGAGCTGAGCGCTGCGATTGGCCAGCGCTACAGCATAGGAGAAAGAGACGCCGGCAGGTTCCCCTGGGTGGAGCCTAACTATGACTATACCGGAGGCTATAACCGGGGAACGGAGCGGCGCCCGGGGATAATAGTAAGTGCAGGGGGATCCCTGGGCGCCGCTCTACACGTCTGTATAGTCAGTTTACATACTTTATTCTGGTGAAAGGTCTTCTTTAAGTTCAACAACCCTGCCATTAACAATGTTGAAATGGCAGCAATTTAAAATTTTCTCATTGAAGTCAATAGGGAAAATCTGATGGATGTTTGTAGCTCCGCCCATTTTTAATGTCCCCAAAATGTGACATAAATTTTCAGGTTGACCCCATGACTAAGTGACCCATTTTGGTGAGTTTCACTCCGAAGCTGTATGAGTGACAAACGTTTGCATTTTTCCAATAAAACTCTATGGGAAAAAAAGAGGTTTTCGGGGGCCCGCCCCAGGGCCCCGGAGGGTGGGATCGGTTAACAAAGCACAAGCAAGATACTCGTGTATGTACCGACCAAGAGTGCAAAGTTCGGTATTTATACTCCTAAATCTGTGGGAGGAGTAGCAATTTGAACGTCTCATTATAGTCAATGGGGAGAATTTGATTGGTTCTGTGTTGGCCCCGCCCACATTTTAGGGTCTCCAAATGTTCTAACAAATTGCGCGTTGACCCATGACTATGTGACCCAAGTTTGGTGAGTTTAGTTTCAAACTGTGCGGACTGGGAGCGATTTGAAATTTTCCCTGTCAAAGTCAATGGGAAAAACGTGGATTTTGGGGGCCCGTCCGAGGGCCCAGAGGGTGGGATCGGTTAACAAAGCACAAGCAAGGTACTCGGGTGGGTGCCAACCAAGTCTGCAAAGTTTGGAATTTGTACTCCTAAAAATGTGGGAGGAGTAGCAATTTGAACGTCTCATTACAGTCAATGGGGAGATTTTGATTGGTTCTGTGTGGCCCCGCCCACATTTTGGGGTCCGCGAAATGTGCCAGAAATTTTCGGGTTGACCCCATGACTAAGTGACCCAAGTTTGGTGACTTTAGCGTCAAAGCCTGGCGAGTGGGAGCGATTTGAAAATGTACCCTGTCAAAGTCTATGGGAAAAAAGGGGGCTTCCGGGGTCCGCCACGGGGGCCCCGGGGGTGGGATCGCTTATAAATTTGTAGCCCCAAAAATGTATAGGAGTAGCGTATATAAAACGCGACTAAGAATAATAATAAGAAGAATAAGCTGAAACGCTTTTTGACAATCGAATATCAATATGTTGGCTTTTGCAAGCCAACATAATAAATAAAAACACTCTACACATTTTAATTGTCCCTCATTCTCAGGGTGTCTATAGGACCTCTAGTTTCAATTGCTAAATCGCAAGTTATACTTTGGTGTATAACAGGCGTCTTCAACAGTAACAGATTGAAACTGATAACAGCCGCATGCGCAGATGAAGATGCCTAGAATATATAAAGAAAACGTCTCCCCTATTGATCCTGCCCTATTAGCCAAACCCCTTTATCACATCAGAGTTTGGGGGGTATTCTTCCTTCCCGACAATTGCCTGTTAAATCGGTCTGTCTAAGCTTTTACTAGGCAGGACCTGGCAGGATCTGAGAAACAAAGCCCCAAATGTTAGCACCATGAATGTACAATAACGCTGCAGGTACCAGATAATTTTTCACTTACACTGCAGACAGATAGGGAACAAGCACATGCCACCATCCTGGGACTGGTCAAAGAGTTCTCTGGTACTTAATATATAATATCGATTGGTGGAGATTCAACACACAGCACCCCCACCAATTAGCAGCTGAGGAATGTCAAAAAGCATACTGGCCACTCAAGCTTCCACTCACTTGAATGGGAGCCGAGCTGCAGTACCCCAGCATGGCGACTACATAGTGGCTGGCATGCTGCTTCCAGCTTCATCCACTGTAGTTTCCAATGCCAGAGGCTTCCCCAACAAGCTGATCAGTAGGGGTGCAAGGACTCCCAACAATGTGATACTGATGACCTATTCGGATGGAAAACCCCTTGGCGCTGATAGTTAATAATGCTTATTATTAGCTGAATGTATGTTTCCAGCACATGTGCATCTAGTAATATATAGTGCCCAATCCCCTTTAATGAAATGCTCAAATTTGAAAATTCACGCATGGAGTTTTTAGCTCCACTTACCTTTGGTGCAATGATAGAGCACTTTCCAACTGCTTCATAAGCATCCTTGTATCTCTCTAGAGAAATAAGGCTTTGGACTTGCAATACAGCGCCCTAAGATTTCTGTCATTAATACGTAAAGCATCTTCACAATCTTTCAAAGCATCTTCATGGAAACTCTAGATAGAGAAGCAGTAGTATATCAGTTGCATGACCCTTACCAAAATACAGTGAGGAACATAAGTATTTAAACACCCTGCGATTTTGCAAGTTCTCCCACTTAGAAATCATGGAGGGGTCTGAATTTCACATTGTAGGTGCATTCCCACTATGAGAGACAGAATAAAAAAAAATAAAAAAAATCTGGAAATCACATTGTATGATTTTTAAAGAATGTATTTGTCTTGCACTGCTGAACATAAGTATCTAAACACCTGAGAAAATCTGTGTTAATATTTGGTACAGAAGCCTTTGTTTGCAATTACAGAGGTCAAACGTTTCCTGTAGTTCTTGACCAGGTTTGCACACACTGCAACACGGATTGTGGCCCACTCCTCCACACAGATCTCCTCTAGATCTGTCAGGTTTCGGGGCTGTCGCGGAGCAACACAGAGTTTCAGCTCCCTCCAAAAATGTTCTATTGCATTTAGGTCTGGAGACTGGCTAGGCCAGAACCTTGATATGCTTCTTACGGAGACACTCCTTGGTTATCCTGGCTGTGTGCCACGACCCATCTTCGATGCTCTGAACTGAGGGAAGGAGGTTGTTGCTCAAAATCTCAACAATAAAAGGGCCCCATTCACCCTCTCCTTAATACAGTGCTGTCGTCCTGTCCCCTTCGCAGAAAAGCCACCCCCAAAGCATGATGCTACCACCCCCATGCTTCAACAGTAGGGATGGTGTTCTTGGGATGTAACTCATCCTTCTTTTTCCTCCAAACACGACGAGTGAAGTTTAGATCAAAAAGTTCTACTTTGGTCTCATCTGACCACATGACTTTCTCCCATGTCTCCTCTGGATCATCCAGATGGTCATTGGCAAACTTCAGACGGGCCTGGACATGTGATAAATTGAGCAGGGGAACCTTCCGTGCAATGCATGATTTCTACCAACAGTGACCTTTGAAACCGTGGTCCCAGCTCTCTTCATGTCATTGACCATCTCCTCCCCTTGTAGTTCTGGGCTGATTCCTCACCTTGCTTATCATCAGTGATACAACACGGGTGAGATCTTGCATTGAGCCCCAGTCCGAGGGAGACTGACAGTCGTCTTTAGCCTCTTCCATTTTCTAACAATTGCTCCAACAGTTGATCTATTTTCACCAAGCTTCTTGCAATTGCCCCCATAGCCCTTTCCAGCGTTGTGGAGGTCCACAATTTTTTCTCTGGTGTCTTTTGGACAGCTCTTTGGTCTTGCCCATGGTAGTAGTTGGCGTCTGACTGACTGTGGGGTGGACAGGTGTCTTTAAAGAGCTCAGACAGGTGCTACTAAGTTAGATTAATGAGTGGAGTAGAGGTGGACTTTTTAAAGGCAAAGTAACAGGTCTTTGAGAGACCAAATTCTTGCGGTTTCTCAGGTGTTCAAATACTTATGTTCAGCAGTGCAAGACAAAAACATTTTTTAAAAATCATACAATGTGATTTCCTGATTTATTTTTATTTTTATTCTGTCTCTCAGAGTGGGAATGCATATACAATGTGAATTTCAGACCCCTCCATAATTTCTAAGTGGGAGAACCCGCAAAATCGCAGGGTGTTCAAATACTTCTGTTCCTCACTGTATATAATATAACTTATGTCCACATTTAAACAACATTTTACAAAATTCATAATATTCTACACATAATATTATATATGGAATTACTCTACTTAAAAAGCTGAGTAGCTTTGTAGATACTATGCTTTACTTGTAATGTATTGACCCAGAATGACAATTATAATCAAACCTCAACTCTCCCATTATTCTTAGTCTCAGTCTCAACACTTGGCACTTATTTTGTGATCTGTACTCCAGGCATTTGACAGTAATCTAATACAAGAAAACCTAACTTCATTAAGCCTCATTCACACATCAGTGTTTCACGGACGTGTGCTGTACGTGTTCTCCACGGACAGCACAAGTCCCTATTCATTTTAATGTGTGTATTCACGCAGCAGTATTTTAGCATGGTCCATGGGTCGTTTTTTTTTAGCACGGATGCATGCTCTATTTTGTCTGTGTTCACAGATCCATCACGCCCATTATAGTCTATGGGTCCGTGAAAACCACAGATGCCATCCGTGTTGCATCCGTGTTTGACGGATATATATATGAAAAAAAATGTCCACACTCTCAAACACTTTATTCACTCCTGTGGTCGCAATGTTTTCAGCTCATTCACAGTCTTTTTTTCAAGCTATGAGCGAAAACATTGCGACTAGTGTTGAGTGAACTTGTGTTTCAAGTTCAGCGTACAAGGTTCAGGTTATCTAAGAATTCCGTTATGGATTCCGCTACCACGGACCATAAGGGTCCATTCACATGTCCGCAACCGTTTTGCGATCCGCACATGGCCGGCAATATGATAGAAATGCCTATTCTTGTCCGTGGCTGCGGACAAACTCTTTTTTCTTTGCGGGCCCCATTGAAAATAATTGGTCCGCACCCCTTCCGCAAAATGCGAACCCATTATGCGGACGTGTGAATGAACCCTTAGTTCTGGTCCGTGGTAGCAGAATCCATGACGAAATTCTTACATAACCCGAAGCTGAACCTTGTACGCCAAACTTGAAACACAAGTTCGCTCATCCCTTGTTGCGACCACAGGGGTGAATAAAGTGTTTTTCTTTTCACTCATTTTTTGTGAGAGTGCTGCCATTTTTTTTTAATTCTTATATTGTTCTGGATTTCTAGCCGGATCCATTGGCCTGCACCTCCATATTGATATTTGGCCTGATGTGCTGCTATATACACTAACCTAAAAAATTATTAGGAACACCATACTAATACGGTGTTGGACCCCCTTTTGCCTTCAGAACTGCCTTAATTCTACGTGGCATTGATTCCACAAGGTGCTAATAGCATTCTTTAGAAATGTTGGCCCATATTGATAGGATAGCATCTTGCAGTTGATGGAGATTTGAGGGATGCACATCCAGGGCACGAAGCTCCCGTTCCACCACATCCCAAAGATGCTCTATTGGGTTGAGATCTGGTGACTGTGGGGGCCATTTTAGTACAGTGAACTCATTGTCATGTTCAGTAACCAATTTGCAATGATTCGAGCTTTGTGAATGGTGCATTATCCTGCTGGAAGTAGCCATCAGAGGATGGATACATGTTCTCATTCTGTTTACGCCAAATTCGGACTCTACCATTTCAATGTCTCAACAGAAATCGAGACTCATCAGACCAGGCAACATTTTTCCAGTCTTCAACAGTCCAATTTTGGTGAGCTCGTGCAAATTGTAGCCTCTTTTTCCTATTTGTAGTGGAGATGAGTGGTACCCGGTGGGGTCTTCTGCTGTTGTAGCCCTTCCGCCGCAAGGTTGTGCGTGTTGTGGCTTCACAAATGCTTTGCTGCATACCTCGGTTGTAACAAGTGGTTATTTCCGTCAACGTTGCTCTTCTATCAGCTTGAATCAGTCGGCCCATTCTCCTCTGACCTCTAGCATCCACAAGGCATTTTTGCCCACAGGACTGCCGCATACTGGATGTTTTTCCCTTTTCACACCATTCTTTGTAAACCCTAGAAATGGTTGTGCGTGAAAATCCCAGTAACTGACCAGATTGTGAAATATTCAGACCGGCCGTCTGGCACCAACAACCATGCCACGCTCAAAATTGCTTAAATCACCTTTCTTTCCTATTCTGACATTCAGTTTGGAGTTCAGGAGATTGTCTTGACCAGGACCACCCCTAAATGCATTGAAGCAACTGCCATGTGATTGGTTGACTAGATAATTGCATTAATGAGAAATAGAACAGGTGTTCCTAATAATTCTTTAGGTGTATATATATATATATATATATATATATATATATATATATACACTCAGCATGCATGTTGGTACCTGCATCCCTGGATTTAATGAAGGCCGTTATGGCACCAAAAATGGTAAAAAGCAGAGTGGACCCATGCATGTGGAACATAACAGGTAGGATTTAGTGTTAGGTTCCCGTCTTATAGAGATCGCCTTGACGTTTGGCAGACGGGCCCAAATAATTTTGTACAAAATGTATTTGTCAAGAATCTCAAATTTGCAAAATAAGCGTAGCATTAGCACCAGAATGTTTTCTATAATTATGGCATTATTGTACTTTATTTGTGTTTGCAGAGTGCTGCTGCATTGTTATATATATATATATATATATATATATATATATACACACACACATATACACACACACACACACCCACACAGTGCTGCCCATAATTACGTCCGTGTGTGTTTTGCGGATCCACGGATCCGTGGAACTGCAAAACATGGACACCGGCAATGTGCGTTCCGCATTTTGCGGACCGCACATCGCCGGCACTTAATAGAAAATGCCTATTCTTGTCCGCAATTGCGGACAAGAATAGGAAATGTTCTATTTTCTTCGGGAACGGAATTGCGGACCCGGAAGTGCGGATACCATGGAAGTTAATGGATCCGCAATTCAGTTCTGCAAAATGCGGAACAGAATTGCGGACGTGTGAATGGACCCTTAAAGTTACTTTTATTCAACCAGCAAGCAATTTTTTTGACGGGAAATGACATAGGTGTCTCCCAAAAGATAATAAGACGATGTACAAGAGGCATACAAGATGTTCCGCACTGTGGAAAATCTCAGAGGACGTGGTCGGAAGCCAAAAGTGACACCTGTGCTGGCCAGGAGGATAGTTAGAGAGGTGAAAAAGAATCCAAGGATCACCACCAAGGCCATCCTGGTGAATCTGGGCTCTGCTGGTGGCAATGTCTCAAGGCAGACAATCCAACGGACACTGCACACTGCTGGGTTCCACGGATGCAGACCAAGGAGGACGCCACTTCTCCAGAGCTTGCAAAAGCTCATCTGGACAAAGAAGAAGACTTAAAGGGCTTCTGTCACCCCACTAAAGTGATTTTTTTTTTGGGGCTAGTTAAATTAGTTATATTGCGATATATGAAAATATAATTGTGTTACTTACTTTGATCCAGCAGATTATTCAAAAAACGAAGTTTTATAATATGCAAATTCGGTCTCTACCAGCAAGTAGGGCGGCTACTTGCTGGTAGCTGCTGCAGAAATCCGCCCCCTCGTCGTGTTGATTGACAGGGCCAGCCGTGATCTCCTCCTCCTCCGGCCATTTCAAAAATCGCGCGCCTGTGTTGATTCGGCGCAGGCGCTCTGAGATGAGGAGGCTCGTCTCCTCAGAACTCCCTCAGTGCGCCTGCGCCGATGACATCACCGAAATAGAAGACGTCATCGGCGCAGGCGCACTGAGGGAGTTCTGAGGAGACGAGCCTCCTCATCTCAGAGCGCCTGCGCCGAATCAACACAGGCGCGCGATTTTTGAAATGCCGACAGAGCTGGCCGGAGGAGGAGATCCCGGCTGGCCCTGTCAATCAACACGACGAGGGGGCGGATTTCTGCAGCAGCTACCAGCAAGTAGACGCCCTACTTGCTGGTAGAGACCGAATTTACATATGATAAAACTTCGTTTTTTGAATAAACTGCTGGATCAAAGTAAGTAACACAATTATATTGTCAAATATCGCAATATAACTAATTTAACTAGCCCCAAAAAAAAAAAAATCACTTTAGTGGGGTGACAGAAGCCCTTTAAGGTCTTCTGTGTTATGGTCAGATGAAACAAAAATTTTATTGTTTGGTCACAATGATGTTTCCTTCATTTGGCATAAAAAAGGAGAAGCCTTCAACCCAAAGAACACCATCCCCACTGTCAAACATGGTGGTGGGAACCTAATGCTTTGGGGGTGTTTTTCAGCCAATGGACCAGGGAACCTAATCACAGTAAACGGCACCATGAAAAAAGAGCAATACATGAGGATTCTCAATGAAAACATCAGGCAGTCAGCAGAGAAACTTGGCCTTGGGCACCAATGGACATTTCAGCATGACAATGACCCAAAACACACAGCAAAAGTGGTGAAGAAATGGTTAGCAGACAACAACATTAACGTTTTGGAGTGGCCCAGCCAGAGTCCAGACTTGAATCCAATTGAGAATCTGTGGAGGGAGCTAAAGATCAGGGTGATGGCAAGAAGACCCTCCAACCTGAAAGATTTGGAGCTCATTGCTAAAGATGAATGGGCAAAAATACCTCTGGAGACATGCAAAAAGCTGGTCTGCAATTATAGGAAGTGTTTGATTGCTGTAATAGCCAATAAAGGCTTTTCTATTGATTATTGAGAAGGGTATGAATAATTTTGGACTGGACACTTTTTGCTCAAATGTAAATAAAAGCTGAGAAATGTTTCCCACAATAATGCCTCTTGTACATCGTCTTATTATCTTTTGGGAGACACCTATGTCATTTCCCGTAAAAAAATTACTAAAAGTAACTTTAAGTCAAAATTTTCCAGGGGTATGAATAATTATGGGCAGCACTGTAGATATATATGTATTAGGGTTATTCCTGCAGTATATAAATATTTTGCTACAGGTAGTTGTGCATTGTGTTTGTGTGTATGTATATATATATATATATATATATATATATATTTTACTCTTTTTGCGAGGCAAGGTAACCAAAAAATGGCTGTTCTGGCAGAGTTTCCATTTTTTGTTTTTTACAATGTTCACTTGACAGAGTAGATAATGTGATATGTTTATAGAGCAGGTCGTAACGACGTGGAGATACCTTATATGTCTATTTTTTTAATTTTTATTTTGGATTTACAAAATAAAAAAATTTGGGGGAAAAAATCATGTTTTTGTGTTTCCATTTTCTGAAAGCCATATTTTTTTTATTTTTGGGCAATTGTCTTAGCTCTCAATTTTTGCTGGAAGAGATGATGGTTTGATTGTTATCATTTTTGGGACACATGAATTTTTGATTGCTTGGTATTACACATTTTGTGATGTAAGGTGATTAAAAAAATGGCTTTTTGGCACTGTTTTTATTGAATCACGTGCTATTTTGATAGAGCAGGTTGGTACGGCCACAGTGATGCGTAATATGTGCATTTATTTTTTTTTATACAATAAAAACATTTTTTAAACAAAAAAATAATGTTTTTGTGTTTCCATTTTCTGAAAGCCATATTTTATTTTATTTTTGGATGATTGTCTTATGTAGGGGCTCATTTTATGCAGGATGAGATGATGGTTAGATTGGTACCATTTTGGGCCACATATGACTTTTTGATCGCTTGGTATTACACTTTTTGTGTTGTAAGGTAATAAGAAATGGCCTTTTTGGCACGGTGTTTATTTTTTATTTTTTTACGGCGTTCACCAGACGGGTTAGTGCATGTCATAATTTTATAGAGCAGGTTGTTACAGACGTGGCGATACCTAATAGGTATGTTTTTTTTTTAATATATACACCTTATTTTTCGCCCTATAAGACGCACCAGACCATAAAATGCACCTAGGTTTTTGAGGAGGAAAATAAGAAAATGTTATGGGGGCATCTGCGGATGGCACTTTTATGGGGGCATCTGCGGATGGCACTTTTATGGGGGCATCTGCGGATGGCACTTTTATGGGGGCATCTGCGGATGGCACTTTTATGGGGGCATCTGCGGATGGCACTTTTATGGGGGCATCTGCGGATGGCACTTTTATGGGGGCATCTGCGGATGGCACTTTTATGGGGGCATCTGCGGATGGCACTTTTATGGGGGCATCTGCGGATGGCACTTTTATGGGGCATATGTGGATGGCACTGTTATGGGGCATATGTGGATGGCACTGTTATGGGGGATCATTGTGGGGGCATCTGTGGATTGCACTGTTATGGGGGCATCTGTGGATGACACATATATAGCATCTTATCTAATGTGTCATCCACAGATCCCCCATAACAGTGTCCGAGTGTAGTGAATGGGGGCCGGCATCTGTTTCTGTAATGGCAGCGGGGCCCGGTGCAGTCACTGTATTCTACTACACCGGGCCCGGCTCACTGTAGTATAATCATATCTAACTTGTGGGTATTGTTAAAGTATTCAAATCATCTTAAATTCAGCGTATGTACTACTTACTACTAACTTCTTGGCAGTCAGGAGGGCGGGCGCTCGCAGCGTAGCTCACTACGTCATGCACCTGCGCCGCCTGCTTAATTCATAAAGTGGGCGGAGTAGGAGCGTGACGTAGTGAGCTACGCTGCGAGCGCCTGCCCTCCTGACTGCCAAGAAGTTAGTAGTAAGTAGTACAAGCGCTGACTTTCAGATGATTTGAATACTTTAACAATACCCACAAGTTAGATATGATTATATTACAGTGAGCGGAGCCCGGTGTAGTAGAATACAGTGACTGCATCGGGCCCCGCTGCCATTACAGAATCAGACGCCGGTCCCCAGTCGATCCTCCCTCTCAGCCGATACACCCGACGGCCGCAGCTTTTGCCCCATAAGACGGTCTGCTATTCCCCCCCACGTCTTATAGGGCGAAAAATACAGTATTTTGGTTTTACACAATAAGAGCATTTTTGTAACAAAAAAATCATGTTTTAGTGTTTCCATTTTCTGAAAGCCATATCTTTTTTATTTTTTGGACGATTGTCTTAGGTAGGGGCTCATTTTTTGCGGTATGAGATGACGGTTTGATTGGTACTATTTTGGGGTACATTAGAACCTTTGATCACTTTTCACACCATTTTGTGGGAAGAGCGGTGGGCAAAATTGCAACTCCATCGAAGTTTTTTAATTTTTTTTTTTTATGGCGTTCCCTAAGGACCATGGCATGGAAGGGGTTAGGTCTGCAGTTTGAAGCAGACTGTCAGCTGTATGTTACAGCTGACAGCAGAGGTCGCACTACATTTTTTCCAGAAGAGTAAAAATACTCCCATTAACAATTTTAAGGATATTTTTAGCTGAGGAGGAGTACAAATTTGCGGTAACTAACATATATAATGCATAGGCCCACATAACGTTATAATGCTGATATTTCTTCAGGGAAACCACTGCTAGTCACCCATGCAGACGTTAATGTAGACAATTTTACATTTATCCAACATCATACACTAAATATAAGACCACTGCTGCCATACACAGCGCCCACCTGACGCTGCCATACACAGCGCCCACCTGACGCTGCCATACACAGCGCCCACCTGACGCTGCCATACACAGCGCCCACCTGACGCTGCCATACACAGCGCCCACCTGACGCTGCCATACACAGCGCCCACCTGACGCTGCCATACACAGCACCCACCTGATGCTGCCATACACAGCGCACACTATATACACATTGCCCACACATTTCTACTACATGTCCATTACACAGATAGACCTACTGTGTGCACATTACATACAGACAACTGTACAATAGACTGGTTAAACTGACAAAGCCCTGCTTTATACACACCTTCCATACATAAAGTACCTCTGAATTCTCCACCAGCACAGTCCTACACGGAGCCTGTGTTCCCCTAACTCCTCCCACACACATGGCTGATCACATGCCTGTGACATCACCACAGGTCCGGTAACCACAATGTAGTCTGGAGCTGCTCCTGGTGAGAGAGATGTCTGTGAGAGGCGGGGCTTCATGTGTGCCAGACCTGGCAGCTTCTGATACAGCGCTCCTGACTACGGGGGAGGGGGAGGAGTTACACAGGAGGAGTTACACAGGAGGAGTTACAGAAAATCCGTCAGATGACGGATTCTCTGAAAACTCACTGAGAGAAGCCTGCTGTGCATAGGAAGCACAACAGGCTGTAGAACAAAAACAAAAAAAGATAGATAAATAGAACCAATTTGAGAAATGTTTTTTTTTTTTTTTTTTTACAAAAGGTATCCATATCCTTTAATGAGTGTTTATAATGTCAGACAGCAGAGATAAGAAGTCTGTCTGCTTCCCAGATGATGGAAAAGAAAGAACATCCACAGGCAGCCACTACAGTATCTCAAAAAGGATTCCATGTTACAAGGCTTAGAAGTTTAGAAGCAAATCTTGAAATTTTTCTGAAATTTTCAAAAACCTACTTTTTAAGGACCAGTTCAGGTCTGAAGTCACTTTGTGAGGCTTACATAATAGAAACCACCCAAAAATGACCCCATTCTAGAAACTACACCCCTCAAGGTATTCAAAACTGATTTTACAAACGTCGTTAACCCTTTAGGTGTTCCACAAGAGTTAATGGCAAATGGAGATAAAATTTCAGAATTTCCATTTCCATTTTAATCCATTTTTCCCAGTAACAAAGCAAGGGTTAACAGCCAAACAAAACAATATTTATTGTCCCGATTTTGTAGTTTGCAGAAACATCCCATATGTGGTCATAAACTACTGTACGGGCACACGGCAGGGCGTAGAGGGAAAGGAGCACCGTGTGGTTTTTGGAAGGCAGATTTTGCTGGACTGGTTTATTTACACCATGTCCCATTTGAAGCCCCCCTTAGGCACCCCTAGAGTAGAAACTCCATAAACGTGACCCCATTTTAGAAACTACGGGATAAGGTGGCAGTTTTGCAGGTGACTATTTTTAGGGTACATATGATTTTTGGTTGCTCTATATTACATTTTTGTGAGGCAAGGTTACCAAAAATAGAAATTCTGAAATTTCATCTCTATTTGCCATAAACTGCTGAGGAACACCTAAAGGGTTAATAAAGTTTGTAAAATCACTTTTGAATACCTTGAGGGGTGTAGTTTCTTAGATGGGGTCACTTTTATGGAGTTTCTATTCAAATGGGACATTGTGCCAAAAAAAAAGGCCATCAAAATCTGCCTTCCAGAAACCATATGGCGTTCCTTTCCTTCTGCGCCCTGCCGTTTGGTCATACAGCAGTTTTTACAACCACATATGGGGTGGTTCTGTAAAGTGCAGAATCAGGGTAATAAATATTAAGTTTTGTTTGGCTGTGAACCCTTGCTTTGTTACTGGACAAATGGATTAAAATGGAAAACTTTCTGTTTTGGCACCGTTTTTATTTTATTTTTTTGACCGTGTTCATCTGAGGGGTTAGATCATGGGGTATTTTTATAGAGCAGATTCTTACGGACGCGGCGATACCCAATACGTCTACTTTATCTTAAATGTATTTAGGTTTTACACTATATTATTTTTTAAACAAAAAAAAACAAAAACATTTTAGTATCTTCATAGTCTAAGAGTCAGTTTTAGGAGCACATTTTTTGCTGGATGAGAGGACGGTTTTATTGGCACTATTTTGGGGGGCATATGACTTTTTGATCGCTTGCTATTACACTTTTTGTGATGTAAGGTGACAAAAAAAAAAGACCTTTTTTTTGCACCGTTTTTTTTTGACCATGTTCATCTGAGTGTTTAGGTCATGGGGTATTTTTATAGAGCAGATTTTCATGGACGCGGCGATACCTAATAGGTCTACTTTTTCATTTATTTTAGTTTTACAAAAACGAGATTTTTGTAAAACTTACCAGTAAAATCTCTTTCTCGCTCTTCATTGGGGGACACAGAGACCGTGGGTATAGCTATGTCCTCTAGGAGGCGTTGACGCTAGTAAAAGCTGTTAGCTCCTCCCCTGGCAGCTATACACCATCCAGCCGGGAGAGAGAGCTTCAGTTTGTGAGAAGCAGTAGGAGAAGAAAGTAAACCAACGAAAAAACGTGTAACAGCAACTATGCCAAGAACCGAACCAGGTTCTAACCAGCAACAGCCATAACTGTGGCCGAACAACAATACTGGGTGGGTGCTGTGTCCCCCAATGAAGAGCGAGAAAGAGATTTTACTGGTAAGTTTTACAAAAATCTAGTTTTCTCGCCCATATTCATTGGGGGACACAGAGACCGTGGGACGTCAAAGAGCAGTCCACAGTGAGGGAAAACCACAGACCCATGGAGCAAGCGCCCCTGCAGGCAACTAAGAACTGCCGCCTGCAAAACCATGCGGCCCAAGGCAGCGCCCGCCGATGCATAAGTATGCACCTGGCAAATTTTTTTGAATGTACGTAAGGAGGACAGTAGCCGCCTTGCACAACTGCACAGTCAAACCTTGAATCCTCCGAGCCCAAGAGCGCCCACCGCTCTGGTGGAGTGAGCCGTGACACCGAAGGGCGGAACCCTGCCCCGGGTGCAGTATGCTTCAGCAATTGCAGACGTGCAATTGCCACCCTGGAGGCCGCCAATGCCTTGCGAGGACCCTCCGGGATGACAAAAAAGAGGAGTCCGTACGCCGGAAGGAGCTGGAGGCTGGCAAATAAATCGTCAGAGCACCGACAACGTCCAAATAGTGTAACTCCCTTTCCCTAGGGTGTGAAGGGGAGGGACACAGTGACTGAAGGACAATTTCTTAATTGAAATGGAAATCAGAGACCACCGTCGGGAGAAGGAATGAACGGGCCGGAGAACCACTTATCCCTGTGAAGAACCAAGAAGGTTCTCTGCAAAAGAGCGCTCCAACCCGGACACCCGTCTGATGGATGTGATAGCCACAAGAAAAAACGACATTCCAGGACCCGAGTCGGAGAGACATCTCCCGCAAGGGTTCAAGGGGAGAATTCCGGAGAGCTGAAAGACTAAGTTCAGATCCCAAGGCGGTAAAGGAGGACGGTACTGAGGAACCGTAGGTGCCCTTCCCTGAAGGAAGGTTATTATGGGCCCAGGTGGGTCAGAGGACGCTGGAAAAGGATAGAAAGCGCCGAACCTGACCCATCAAGAACCACGGGCTAAACCAAAAACCCAGGACCGCAGTATCCACCCCTGCTAAAGGGAAGCGCTCCACGGAAACAGTAATTGGTCCACCGAAGTCCCACGAGCCGAAGAGGCTTGTGGGGAGACTGAGAAGCTGGCTGATAAACTACCAATAAAAAAACGCCTGAATGAGGTGTGTCCAACCGCAAGCCAAGGAATCAATACATTGGAAAGGTAGAAGTAGAGACGATATGAGAATCACCGGCAGTGAGGAGTTCCGTCAGCAACCGTGTATTGACGGTGTAGCAACGCTGCTCAACGGAAATTCCGACCAGACCAAGATGGGAGAAAAACTCCTGCCTCGAGGAGAAAGAATAGAAGGGGTGTTCCGTTCCAGGAACGAAACTCCATAAACGGTGGCGAGTCGTGACAGCACCCCCGCTCCGCCTGGCGTGGTAAGTCTCGTAGTCTAGCCACGGACTGTGCAGTGAAAAGGCATGACTACCATCGGACTGACGTGGCAGTCATTAGTCAAGTCTTGAGAGGTAGTTGTAGATACGGGTATTACACCCAGGACCAACGGGTAGGATTCACCTGTAGAATCAGAATATGGAAAACGTCACAGCCCAACAGTCGGTCCGGAACACTGTTGGAAGAAAAAAACACAGAACCTATACCCTGCATCAACGTAGATGAGGGGAAGTAGTAACGTAGGAGCTACCAAGGTTTGCAGAGTGACCGTGAACCCTGAGCTAGAGAAGGAAAAGACGGAAGAAAAAGGGGGAATGGCGAAGCCCATTCCCCATCCGAGACTGGCACTACACAGAAGTAGCCACCGGATGATAGTTGCAGTGCCATACTCCGCCTAAGGAGGAGACCATGCAGCATACACCACCGAATTCCGCGTTAGAAGAATCAGTCACCTGACGAAGGAGCCGTGCAGGAGGAGCCAGAGTATGTAATGGCTACTCCAGGACCCCCGTACCGTAGGAGCCGCAGTGTGCCGCGCCAGCACAAACTGAGGGGCAGACTAGAGGAGACGGTAGAAGCCATGGTACCATACTGCCTCAGGGAAGGAGAGCTAACCTTAAACACTCCACCTGGGAATGGTGTTGAACAGGAACAACCGCCAAGCCAGCGTCAGGGTGGAACCCCTACCTGAGAGAATGCCCCACTGCAGCGACTGCGAATGCTAGTACCAGCGTAAAAACCGCACCAGCGGAGGAGAATATGCTGCAAAGCTAAACCAGAGTGCCAGCACAACCACTTCCCACATGGAATGGTGGATAGAGAATATAGAGTCAGTGCAACACTCGACTTGCTGGAAGGTAATCACAATATTACGTGCCATGGTGTACGCACTACATATTGTTGAAGACACATATTGGAACAGTGGAGGACCATGGATATAGGGGATGCTAGGACACATGAGTGACGCTGGGCAACCCCCTGAGGAGAGAGGTTGTCATATTCATGCCCCAAACCGGCACCGAAGGAAAAAGACACAACGTGGAAACAGCCACAGTATCCACTGGTGGCACCGAAATACCATTAGAAGAAGAGTACAGGGCACCAGCGTGTATCGATACTCGCTACGCTCCACTTGTAGAAGAAGCTAAGGAATCTATAGCCGTGGCAGAGTTGAAGTGCAACATCCAAGATGTGTACTCATTCCCCACGGTAGTGGATCACTTGTGGAAGGGGCAATGTTGCAATTATCCCACCAATGAAAGGGGGTAATGCTTGCGGCAAGCACTGCACACAGTGGTAGTGCAAGTACTCCACCATGAAGGGTGGCAATGCAGTAATGCATCTAGCAGGAACCGAATCCACGTAGAGAGAGTACGCATCTTACGGAAAGGGCAAGGCATATGGAGAGTCCCGTATCAATACCCCACCTACGTAAGGGGGTAAGACATACAGTAAACACTGAACCAGGGATAATGCCATAGCGCCACCTATGGAAGAGGCTAATGTACTAAAAGGAGGTAATATCCAAGGGAGTACTGCATCCAGTAGTAGTGCAAATACTCCGCCTAAGGAAGGGGGTAATGCATACGACAAGTACTGCTGTCTACCTCGGACGCCATCTTGGAAGATCGCACCGGAATCACGGCATAGACTGAACCACTGATCCCCCCTTCAGACCGAACCTCTCCAGGGAGAGGAGGGTGCGACTGAGCGTGACCCTAGGGAGGAAGGGTGGGGGTGTGGAGGTGACCGAGGAGGAATATATCCTGCTCTGGCCCGTTGTGTGCAATCCTGCCTCTCAAGAACTCGCCCATGGCAGCTGGAGACTGCGCCGGTGGAATCTATCAACCAACTACTTGGGGGTGGAATGGCAACTTCTAGAGGTTCACTCACCGGATTGCACAGGCGGTGCTTTATCAACCAAACGACCCCGGAGGGAGATTGAGAAGTCCAGAGATCCACCATTGGAGTGCGCAGGCAGTGCTTATCAACCAAACGACCCCGGAGAGTGATTAGGAGGTCCACCATTGGATCTTGCAGGTGGAGGATTATCAACCAGACGACCCCAGAGAATGAAATGGGAATTTTCAGAGGTTCTGCACCGGATCGCGCTGGTGGCGAATTATCAACCAAACGGCCCCGAAAGACAGATTGGGAATCCAGAGGTCCTGTACTGGAGAATTATCAACCAAACGACCCGGAGGGTGGATTGGGAATTCCAGAGGTCCTCAACTGTATTGCACCGGTGGAAAAAAATCAACCAAGCTACCCCGGAGGGTGGGTTGGGAACTGTCAGAGGTCCTCCACTGGTTTACGCAGGTGGAGGATTATCAACCAAATGGCCCCAGAGGGCAGAGTGGGGGGGGGGCGGATTGGGAAACTATGAGAGGTCGTCACGTGTCCGGGATAGGACACGGGCCCAGTTTGGTGCCGCACAGTCAGAGTGGATTATGACTGAGGGGAGTAGGGCCTGTATGGATGTAAACGTTTGTTTTTATTTTTCCCTTTTTTTTTTTTTTTTTTAAACTGGCCTACCTAGCCTCAAGTGGATAAGAGGCAGGAAGGGGTTAACAGTGCAATAAGCAATTTGCAAAGCCCATCTAGCCCCTGATAATCCGGTGCTGGCCTAACAGAAGTGCCTGGCCCCAGGGGCGGTGCTGATGGGGGGCGGGGGCAGCGGCAGCTAGGCGGGAAGAATTTGCGCCAGAAAGCCTCCCTCCCCCTCACATACTTGGGATGGGTCGCAGCCAAGCAGGCTGCGAAGCCAGGGCCTAAAGTTCCGATGCTCGGCCACCCGGGACCCTCCCCCTCTGTACTGTAAGTCAGCCGGAGAGTAGAGGGACCCGGAGCAGAGCGCGACATACACATTCCGTCCGGAGATGCGCCCCGCGGCCAGGATGACAACAGGCGGAGGAAGAACCTATAGGCCCCATTTGAAGCCGGGGCCTAAATTTTCTGCGGCACCCGGAAGACCGGGATGTTCACCCCGCGGCCGGAACCCGTGACAGCCGGAGTCGAATACCCTGTGCTCCCATGCAAAGTAAGTGCCTCGCGGCACGAGACTCCCGCAAGGGGTCAGGCGTCCGCGATCGGTCAGAGGCATTAACCCTTCCGGAGCGGCGCGCTTGGCGCCCGCTCCCGAAAGAGGAATATGGAGGACACTGCCGCCAGAAATAGCTGGGAGTGGAAGTCGCCCTGCGCTCCAGTCTTTCGCTGGAGGTGCCCGGGGAGAAGATACATTAACCCTCTATGAGCCGGAAAGCCGTCGGCCTAGAGGGGAAGTGAGAAGGGTGGGGGCCGCATGTCGTTGGTAGCGCATGGCGCCCGCCGGATTAACCCCTTCTCTCTTTAGGGGTCTGTTTCTTAGCTGAATAAAGTCCCTGGCCATTAACCTTAGGGACACCTAAATTTTCAAAGAGGGAGGGAGGGGGGTTTGATACGGGAATCTCGCCCCTAGTACACACAAAACTTGTAAGTGTACCCTGAGGTACTCTCACGCCATACCTCGCCCGCTTAGAGGGAACATACTGGTGGAAAATGAGTCTCCCCTTGAAAGCAATGAGAGACTCATCACCCGCGACCTCCCTTCCAGGTACATAGGCCTCCAAAAATTTTGGCCCCAAAGTGATCGATGACCGGCCTGATTTTGTACAGGCGGTCATAGGCAGGATCACCTTGGGGGGGACATGCTGCATTATCTGCATAATGCAGGCATTTCCGGATGGCCCTCAAAATGGGAGCGTGTCATGGCCGTACTGTAAAGTAGGGTCTGGTAGAGGACGTCCCCACTCCAGTACAGCCTGACCATGGGTTTTTTGACTAGGCCCATGTGCAGCACGAGGCCCCAAAACGTCCTTATCTCGGCTGCACTGACCAGAGTCAGCCACCGGCCCCTAGCCAAAAAGGAGCCCGGGTGTTGAGCAATGAAATGTTGGGCGTACAAGTTAATTTGCTCCACCATCAGATTCACAAAGTGGTCACTGAAAAAAAAGACTAAAATAGTCATATTCAGTGAAAGCCACTGTGAGAATCTGGATTCCTGGTTGGCCAACAAAATCAGGAATCACGGGCTCAAAATGCTCTGGGGTACACCATGCAAGTTCACCGGTAGGGAGCTCAGGTGGACTTATCTGGTGGGCCGGAAAACTAGTACGAGCCCCAGAGCTGCTCGTACTAGTGTGGGCCACAGGGTCCCTGGCATGGCAGTCCCTTTGCAAGCTGGGCGTATGCCTCCTCTGCCGAGAACATCCGGCGGGCCATAGATGAGTGTGTGTGTGCATGGAAAACTTTATTTAGTGTGCGTGTGTGTGGGGGCACGGGTGTTCGCGGACTTTGCCCTAAACCTAACAGGAAAAAAAAAAAAGGCTAAAAAAAAAAAAAAAGATTCAAACTCGCTGATCAGCCGTCCGAAGCTGATCAGCGGTGGGGTGGGCGATGCGCTAACAGCGGCCGGACGCTAAAAGAGTGTCGGCCACAGGCAGCATACGCAAAAAAAAAGAGTGCGCCCCAAAAATGTGTGTGGGGGGGTGGGGGCAAGCTGCAGCACCCCTGGGGGGTCTAGAGTCACACAGCTGTGCTGTGGACCCCAGACACCCGATCAGGGTGATGCAACAGTCAAACTTTCCTGAATATCCCTGCCTAACCTAACCTTTTCCTAACTTGTCCCTAAAGTACCTTTTAGTGCTGGGGGGGGGGTGCTGGGCACAGATGGGGGTGCTGGGTCAGGAGATCCGACGCAGGCTGCTCTCTCTCCTCACTCCCGGACGCAGAATGGAGGAGGAGAGGAGAGCTGGAGGGAGTTAACCCCCGCCCGCCCGTGCAGCCAATAGGAATTGTTACAGAGTGCCTGCCGAATGACTTCAGCATGCACTCTGTTCCGATCACCGCACGCCGGTGATCGTAAATACACATGATGTACCGGTACGTCATGTGTCCTTAAGTACCAGGGCATCATGACGTACCGGTACGTCATGTGTCCCCAACAGGTTAAAGGGTGGGTTCACATGTTGCGGCTTTTCGTGCAGCATATCTGCACCAGCAAACTGGATGGAATTTTAAGAAATCACATCCAAATGCTGTGTAGAAATTCCAAAGTGTTAAGTGACTTGCGGAGTGAATTTGAAATCTGCAGCATATCAGTTTTGCTAAATATATCCACTGCAGATTTCACCCTTTCCAATCGAGCACCATTTTCGCAACAAAAAACTTTATATGTGGCCTGTTACATATTTTGTTGCAGATTTTCCTGGGTATCTGTGGCAAAATCACAGTATTTTACGTCACGTGGATGTACTCTAAAAGCAAAAAAAATCTAAGCTGCCAAGACCCATATCTAACAAACCACTGAGGAAGGAGTCACTGTTAACTCCGAAACGCGTCTGGTGTACACAAGTCTCGAGGAAAGGAAGAAACCGCAGCTTACAATCTGCGCACTACCTTGTGAATCTTTGGAAGCGCTTCTGAACAGCTGATAGGAAGAAACGTAAGTCCTGCCGTGTCAGGATCAAAGAGACACAAAGTAACGCCGAATACCAAACAGGGTCCTACTACCTATTGACCCCGGCGTCCAAATGGACTGTTTCCTACCTTAAAAGCTTACTCACTTACCCGAATGAACAGATGCTGTAACACGTGGGACGCCACGCCAAGCACGAGTACTTGGTCACTCCACCGCTTCAAATAGTGAGTAACTTGTTTAAACATATTACGGTTCAGCAGCGGACCAACCTGATATAGCTGTGAAGCTATTCATTATGAAAGGACAGTATACTTATTTGTAAAATACCGGCCACAATTGGAACTCTTTATATCAATTACCCGCAAAAATATTGCGCATCAGACTGTACGCATGGGCAACTAGCTACGATTTAGCTACTATAAAGCATTAACAAATCATTGATCTCTGCCAAATAGTATCGTGCACAATATATACCCTTTAGACTGGTTGCATTTATTTTAAGCTAATTTTTTGCTTGTTTATTGTGATTATATTGAGGTACCTCACCTGATTTTATATAGAACACATTAAATAAACCTTTTTAATAACGTATTGGCTGGTGCTCCATGTAATTTTCAGATGCAGGTGTGCCCCTCTGATCTATTCTACTAATTAGTTTTTTCTAAAAGATTGGGGTGATCTTTTCAGGGGGAGCACCCACTCCATGTTCTTTGGAGGGTGAGCATCCCAAACCACCCAAGCCATATCTAAGGCTACTTTCACACTAGCGTTCGGGTGTCCGCTCGTGCGCACCGTTTGAAGGGGCTCACGAGCGGCCCTGAACGCATCCGTCTGGCCCCAATGCATTCTCAGTGGAGGCGGATCCACTGAGAATGCATCCGCCTGCCAGCGTTCAGCCTCCGCTCGCTCAGTGAGCGGACACCTGAACGCTGCTTGCAGCGTTCGGGTGTCCGCCTGGGCCGTGCGGAGGCGAGCGGATCCGTCCAGACTTACAATGTAAGTCAATGGGGGCGGATCCGCTTGAAGATGACACCATATGGCTCAATCTTCAAGCGGATCCGTTCCCCATGACTTACAATGTAAAGTCTGAACGGATCCGCTCAGACAACTTTCACACTTAGAAAATTTTCTAAGTTTTAATGCAGACGCATCCGTTCTGAACGGATGCGAACGTCTGCATTATCGGAGCGGATCCGTCTGATGAAACATCAGACGGATCCGCTCCGAACGCTAGTGTTAAAGTAGCCTTACAAATGTTACAACCCCAGCATAGAGCACTGTGTAACAAGGCATTCAAAGAAGTTTAATTTCATACAGAGGTACCTAGAGATTAATTCTCGAGGAAAAAAACAATGTTACGTCAAACGTTACATTATATGGATACTCTCACCTAGAAGCAATACCTCTGTACTACATTGCTCCTGCCTTGTATATGAGGGCTATACCCTGCCTGAAATCAAAGTCTCACCTCACGTGGATGGTGTGGTACGACAGATCCCTTTTAAATGCTCTGCTGTGTCGTCACTCTTATATGGCTGGTGAAGAGCCCCTTTAATTCTTAAAGGATAACTGTCACATTTAGACCCTAATTTCAATTTTCATATATGTAGTTACTAATAACATGATATTCCAGAATCAGTTACTATTAGACTGACTTACCCCATATTTAATGAGATTCAGCCCTTAGCAACCAGACTGCATAAAACTGCAATTTCACTATTCAGTTAAGATGGCCGCCACTGCCCTCACCCTGAGGCTAATCCTACCTGCCCTCACTACCCACAATGCATTGAGCTCCTCACATGCACTAGCCAGTAACAATAGCCCCCCAAAAGTGTCAGTAACCAGAGCTCTCCCCCCTAAAGGGTTAATCTCCTGCAGCACAAAGGGGTCCTCTTACCACATGTTGCTTTCATTTATACACTGAGCAGATGGCAGATCTCCCTTCCCTGGTCTGCGCTGCTCCAACTCTGCATTCTCCAGCTCTGCTGAGTAAGGGAGAGTCTGCCAAGCGCAGGGACAGGGAGAAGTGCACACAGCCCAGGCACTGTTATCAGCTGCTGGGGAGGACCTGGCTTTAATCATTTACTTACAGTCCCTGGCTGTCAGTAATGTGACCCTGCACGCTGCGTCGACCATGCCTAGCAACAGGGAACAAAAATGTGGAATTAAGGGGTAATTGAATACACAGTGAAAAGTTGATATAGGGCCACCAAGGTGATATTAATCACCACAATCCAATACTCCAAAAAAAGATACAAAATACGACAGTTATCCTTTAATATCAACTGTTGCTGCCCCTGACATAATGTAATGCCATTACCGTGTCTATACAACATGCCGCCCGGTTCACATGCAGCTTCTCCAATGTCTCGCTGGTGATGGCAATCTCCTCAGATGAAGCATAACTGGCAATGCTAAGGGCCTCAGTGTAATGGTTTATTGACTCATCCTTGAGTCCCTCTCTGTACAGGTCATTTCCTTCATTGAACAGGTTTCGTATAAGCTTCTGAATAAAAAACCTGAAAAGGACACAATACAAATCTGTCTAAAAAAACAAAAACATTTAGACACAGGATGCACTGAAGCCAGCCATATCACCTGAGATAAATATCAAGCCAAACTCTCGTCCTGCCAACAGCCATCTCTCCTGTTACGCAGGATTTTGGTTGCACATACCTGTGCTGAAATCCAACATGTGTATAATGTGTATGGAGGGTAAATGATTTTTGATGCAAATCTACTATGGGTAACAGTCAGTTACTATAGTAGACACAATGTATGGAAGTCTGAATAATTCATCACATTTCCAGCCACGGTGCCCCATCATTATCAGAGGCAAGCTGGAAATAAGCACCGTCCTTTGAGATTACCAGACAGCAGTGTGGAGAGGCAGGAGTTAGTGGGGATGGATCTGCTCAGATGTCACACTACAGTTTTTCCAGAAGAGTAAAAATAATACCATTTTTGAGAAGTATTTGTAGCCTAGGAGGAGTACAAAAGTTGCAGTATTCTAAATAAATAATACTTGGCCTACGTAATGTTAAAGGCTATGTACACCTTCGGGGGCATTTTTTTAATGATTGCATTTTACTCATTTGGGGCTAAAAATCAGTTTTTCAATTGGTATTTCTGAAAAATATTCATCCATTCTGTCACAAAGGGTTAACTGTTTTTCTAGCTTCATACTTTCTGTGCATCCTACTTTCACACTTATCTCTAAATTATTGAGGTCATAAACACTTATTTAAGCCACATTCTGTTCAGTAAGATAAGGATTGAGCTTGAGTCTAAGATAAAACTCAGATCCTGCTAGTAGAGCATCTCAGCTCTGTACAGAGAAAAGGACTCCATATTTTTAAAAAAGACTAATTGAAAAAATAAGCTCATAATGAGTACAATGCCCTAATAAAAAAAATTGCCCCCAAAGGTGTACATCTGCGTTGGAGGCTCTGTTCAGGGCTCTGTTGCAGATTCTGTGAAAAATACCGGACCAAAAATCCTTGCATGCAGTACTTTTTTGCCTGGTAAAAAGACAGCATCCCGAATGGAAACTGAACGGATTCAGAGTCAATGGGAGTCTATTCAGCTCCATTCATGTCATTTATGTGCCCGATCCGGCACTTCAGTTATTTTAATTCTGCCTCATCTAACAAAGCAGATCAAACAGAAATAAATAGCAGTGGTGTGAACGTGCCATAAGCAGTTGTTATTTATGCAGGGAAACCATTTACTAGTCTAACATCTCTCCCCTCCATAGAGCCTCCTCCAATGTACAGTCCCATGTTAGGGTACTTTCACACTTGTGTTAAAGTTCTCCGGTATTGAGTTCCGTCCTCGGGCTCAATACCGGAAAAAAACTGATCAGTTTTATCCTAATGCATTCTGAATGGAGAGCGATCCGTTCAGGATGCATCAGTTCAGTCCTCTTAAGTTTTTGGACGGAGAAATACCGCAGCATGCTGCAGTTTTCAATCCGGCCAAAAATACTGATCACTTGCCGAAATGCCGGATTTGCCATTAATTTACATTGAAGTGTATTAGTACCGGATCGGGCCCTAAGTGTTCTGGCAAAACGGATCCGGCTTTCCGGTCTGCGCATGCTCAGACCTTTACAAATGCAAAAGAAATTAATACCGGATCCATTTTTTCCGGATGACACCGGAGAGACTGATCCGGTATTTCAATGCATTTGTGAGACGGATCCACATCTGGATGAGGTTAGTAAGCCCCTGGAAGGGGTCTGGAGTGTGGAATGTCTGTGTGTGACATCTGATTGGTCAGTGAGCAGATAATACAGAAATGCACACAGTACACTACATGCGGCCTCCATATAAACTGCATTGCCAGGGGCTATGATTCACATCAAAGCTCAGATTCTCCAGCTTGAAACACTGGCAACTTCATGCACTCCCACTATAAGGCCTCATGCACACGACAGTTCCGGTTTTTTTTGCAGCCCGCAAACTGCGGATCCGCAAAACACAGAAGCCGCCCGTGTGCCTTCCACAAAACGGACAAGAATAGGACAGGTTATATTTTTTTTCCGGGGCCACAGAACGGAGCAACAGATGCGGACAGCACATGGAGTGCTGTACGCGTCTTTTGCGGCCCCATTCAAGTGAATGGGTCCACACCCGAGCCGCAAAAACTGCAGCTCGGATGCGGACCAAATCAACGGTCGTGTGCATGAGGCCTAAGGGGGAAGGCCAGATGATGCAGATATTTTCCACCACAGTTTTTGACAGGTAACCTGCCATCAAATACACCTTCCCTAAACCGCCGCTATAGTGTTACACAGGTCGTCATAGTTTTATTAAGATGTGACTCTGAAATGGAGCTTGGAGCACTAAGGAAAAATAAAGTTATAAAGTAGCAGTAGCATGTGCTACCTGTGAATAATCATGATGGCGGTCCCAGTCCATTCAGTCCTGGCATTGCATGCTAGCTCCAGTGGCATCCGGTGCATGGACAGCACAGTAAGGTTTTCTCACCATGTAGGATGCTGTTGGAGCTGGCGTGCAATTATAGGACTGCATGACTTCTCCTGAGACCAGGAATAACCCCAAAACTATTCACAGGTAGCACACGCTAATTTATAACTTTCTCTCTCCCCTGATGCCCAAGGTCCATTTCAGAGAGTCATATCATTAGAAAGCTTAGGGACGGTATATTAGAGGACAGGTTCTTTTTAATCTGTGACATTTTCAATGCTTACCTCATAATCTTTCTGGGACCCAAGGAATGGCATTGGGGACCTGAAATAGAAATATGGAACTCAAAATACTCTCCGCAGGTTTAGCTCCAAAGGACTAATAAACATGTAAAATAACATTCATTTTCTTAGTGATAGGCCTTTAGATTAGACCCTTTTAAAGGGGCTGTCTCATCATGGACAATGGGGGAATATTGCTAGGATGTGACCCCATTGTCTTTATGGGTGCGGGTCCCACTGCTAGGACACACACCTATATCAAGAACAGAGCCCCGAAAGTGAAGGAGGGTGCACTGTGCATGCGCAGACACCCTCCATTAATTTTCTATAGGGCCGGAAAAAATAACCGTCAGCCCTATAGAAGTGAATGGGAGCGGGGGCCGCATATGCGCGGTATGCTCCCATTCACTTCTCTGGGGAGCTGGCTTGGTGGTGGCCGGACCGGAGTCCTCCAGCCACCACCTTGCGGGGCTCCGTTCTCGATATAGGTGCGGGTCCTAGAAGTGGGACCCGCACCTATAAGGCAATGGGGGACATATCCTAGCGATATGCCCCCATTGTCTATGATGAGACAACCCCTTTAAGGCCAGGGCTCCATGTCGAATACTGCAAAATCACATAGGGGCACATTTATTAAGACCGGACGTTTTAGACGCTGTCCTTAATAAAGGCCCATAGCTGGAGGTGGTTCTGCCAAAGTTATGAAGAGGTGCCGGCCTCTCCATAACTTTGGCGCATCCAGTGCCCCTTCTAAATCTAAGACAGCTTCCTAGCTTCTTACATTTAGACCATTTTCTACACCTAAAACAGGATAGCAAATAATGGCCCGGCCCGTCCTCTTCCCCGCCCACAACACACCATCTTTTTTAGACATGGCTAGAGCGGGGAAAAGTCGCAGATAGCCTAATTTAGGCATATTTTAGAATAGTAAATGAACGATGCTATAGTTGCAGAAAGTCCAGAAACTGATACAGCTTTTGTGCACATGCACCTCCAAAGACTATTGGGGGGGGGGGGGGGGCATATATCAAAACAGTGTTCCAGTTGTGAACAGGCTTTTGCAAAGATTGGTTGAAACATGTCTAAATTCTTTCTGTGTGGAAATTGGCCTGCCATGCAGCTTGTCAATTATGTTTGCGGTTATAGCTGCGGATTTCACCCTTTTTCAACGAAAAGTGAGATCTGCGGCAAAAAAACAAAAACAAAACATCAAATTTACACCAAAAACAGCTGTTAGAAATTGCAGATTTTGGTGCAGAAAATCCCAGAAATCTGCACAGAAATTCATGCGGATCTTCTGTACGTTGGCCTGCACCTGTGTGCTGGTACCCCTAAAACAGTCTTTTCCGTGCTCTTTTATATTTCAGTGGTAAAATCTGAACTCAGGGGTCCCCTGAAAAGCATCTGGAGGAGTCTTAAAGGACAGCTCTGTGTGGAAATCTATGGGAGTCACAAACACAGCCGAGTGGGGGACCACCAGGGATATCGTGTGTCTGCCATAAATGTGTAAAGTGAGAATACTCTTTTAAGGATGCTTTGCTTGGATTCTTGCTTAAAGGGGTATTCCCATCTTAGAAATTCTAGCGATGATGCCCCCAATACGTGATAGGTGTGGGTTCCACCTCTGGTGCCCGCACCTATACTTAGAACGGAGTCTGCAAAGTGCCGGAGGGCGAACCACGCATGCACATCCACACTCCATTCATTTCTGTGGGACTGCCAAAACAAGACCGAGCGGTGTGCCTGGCTTTTTTCGGAAATCCCATTGAAATGAATAGGAAGTGTACCGCGCAAGTGCGGCCACCACTCCATTCACTTCTATAGGGCTTACATAAACAGCTGAGCCAGCGCTCAGCTATTTTCGGCACTCCCATAAAAATGGAGGGCGGCCGCGCATGCAGGCTCCTTTCTAAGTATAGGTGCAGGTCCCTGAGGTCGGACCTGCACCTATCAGACATTGGGGGCATATCCTAGCAATATGTTCCAATGTCTAGATGGGAATACCCCTTTAAGGGTTGCCTTCACAAATAGCGGAATTAGTGGCTGAATTTTCCGTGACTGAAAATCAGTTCGATTAATTTGAATGGGGCAGCAAGCACATGGATTTCTGCCTCTCATTTTTTTTTTCATTTAGTTTGAAGAAACCCTTTAAAATTCAATGTATACTGGAATCCACTTTACAAGTCGCATGAATAAGTCTTACTGAATGAATTCCATTCCACTCTTTATATCTTCCTGCCGGCTGCGACGGGCATTTGACATGTAGGACATGCTGTTCTGCTCATCAGATTGTAAACGGTCACAAATCTGTAAATTATAATCATTTATTTAGTATGATCATCTGATAAGAAACCAAAGAATAAATTATGAGATCAAAGTATTTTTAAATAACAATCAACTGTAGTGGTGTAGATTTTGCGGCAATCGCAAAGACTACCAAAGATGCGCCTAATTTATGACAAGCCCTGATATAAATTAGGCGCATCTTCCGGCAGCAAGATAGCTGACAGCGCTTGAGAGAGAAGTCACTCTGTTCCAAAGGCAGAAAAATATTTGGGCACGTATTCCTGCATCCATAGCAACTGTTCTTTTACCAACATATAAATGCAATGAAATTAACATATATAACAGAACTATTGATGGTATGACTGAACGATATTAGAGGTGCAGCACAATGTGAAAGCAATGGTATTTTATCATCTTTCAGGGTTTTCTCTGCTAAGAACTGGCTCTGTCACATATTTACAGTTGCTGTTGTACTTCTATACATTTCTATGGTGTTAAATTACAGGATTAGAACATATAATACACATACTGTCACGGTCATATTGTTCTTTGACCGTGACCACGGTTGCCGTGCAGACTGGTTGCCGGTGGCAACGTAGTTGTTAGTTTGCACGTGCATTTCCCCTTTAAGGTGTGTCTCCCTGCGGTTTGGTGAGCGAGGAGTTATTCCTCTAGATCAGCGGTTCTCAACCTAGGGGTCGCGACCCCTTTGGGGGTCGATCGGCCCTTTCCGGGGGGTCGCCGGTGCTTGTTTTGCGGCTGAGTAACTCAGAAGATCCGATGGTATATTCTAACCCCCAGGCGTTCCCATGGTGATGGGGACGCTTGCCTAGGGGTTAGAATATACCATCGGATCTGAGTTTTACGAGCTCAGTGAGATCGTAAAAACTCAAATCCGATGGTATATTCTAACCCCCAGGCGTTCCCATGGTGACAGGGACGCTTTCCTGGGGGTTAGAATATACAGGGCCACGCCGCTCACTGCAGTATATTTATAAACTAATCAGTAACTACTTTAACTTTAATCATTGCTCATTGCTAAGCTCTTACTTGGATTATAATTTATTTGGATATGGGATATCTTACTTTGTCTTAGCTCCGGTAATAGCAGGCAGTGCGGGGGGGGCGGCGCTTACTCACTGACGTCACGCGCCTGCTCCTCCCACTAGGCGGCGCAGGCGCGTGACGTCAGTGAGTGAGCGCCGCCCCCCCCCGTACTGCCATGCTATTACCGGAGCTAAGACAAAGTAAGATATCCCATATCCAAATAAATTATAATCCAAGTAAAGAGCTCAGCAATGATTAAAGTTAAAGTAGTTACTGATTAGTTTATAATATACTGCTGTGAGCGTCGGGGAGGGAGATCTGTGGAAGGCAGTGCCATCCACAGATACCCCCCCCCCCTAAACAGTGCCATCCACAGATCTTCCCCCTAAACAGTGCCATCCACAGATCTTCCCCCTAAACAGTGCCCTCCACAGATCCCCCTAAACAGTGCCATCCACAGATACCCCCTCCCCTAAACAGTGCCATCCACAGATCTTCCCCCCTAAACAGTGCCATCCACAGATCCCCCTAAACAGTGCCATCCACAGATACTCCCTCCCCTAAACAGTGCCATCCACAGATCTTCCCCCTAAACAGTGCCATCCACAGATCCCCCTAAACAGTGCCATCCACAGATACCCCCTCCCCTAAACAGTGCCATCCACAGATCTTCCCCCTAAACAGTGCCATCCACAGATCTTCCCCTAAACAGTGCCATCCACAGATCTTCCCCCTAAACAGTGCCATCCACAGATCTTCCCCCTAAACAGTGCCATCCACAGATCTTCCCCCTAAACAGTGCCATCCACAGATACCCCCTCCCCTAAACAGTGCCATCCACAGATCTTCCCCCCTAAACAGTGCCATCCACAGATCCCCCTAAACAGTGCCATCCACAGATACCCCCTCCCCTAAACAGTGCCATCCACAGATCTTCCCCCTAAACAGTGCCATCCACAGATCCCCCTAAACAGTGCCATCCACAGATACCCCCTCCCCTAAACAGTGCCATCCACAGATCTCCCCCCTAAACAGTGCCATCCACAGATACCCTCTCCCCTAAACAGTGCCATCCACAGATCTTCCCCCTAAACAGTGCCATCAACACATCCCCCTAAACAGTGCCATCCACAGATACCCCCTCCCCTAAACAGTGCCATCCACAGATCTTCCCCCTAAACAGTGCCATCCCACAGATCTTCCCCCTAAACAGTGCCATCCACAGATACCCCCTCCCCTAAACAGTGCCATCCACAGATCTTCCCCTAAACAGTGCCATCCACAGATCCCCCCTCCCTAAACAGTGCCATCCACAGATCTTCCCCCTAAACAGTGCCATCCACAGATCCCCCTAAACAGTGCCATCCACAGATGGGGGGGGGGGATCTGTGGATGGCACTGTTTAGGGGGGAGATCTGTGGATGGCACTGTTTAGGGGAGGGGGGGATCTGTGGGTGGCACTGTTTAGGGGGGATCTGTGGATGGCACTGTTTAGGGGGGATCTGTGGATGGCACTGTTTAGGGGGGAGATCTGTTTATGGCACTGTTTAGGGGAGGGGGGATCTGTGGGTGGCACTGTTTAGGGGGATCTGTGGATGGCACTGTTTAGGGGGAAGATCTGTGGATGGCATTGTTTAGGGGGGGGATCTGTGGATGGCACTGTTTAGGGGGGGGATCTGTGGATGGCACTGTTTAGGGGGGGGATCTGTGGATGGCACTGTTTAGGGGGGGGGGATCTGTGGATGGCACTGTTTAGGGGGGGGGATCTGTGGATGGCACTGTTTAGGGGAGGGGGATCTGTGGATGGCACTGTTTAGGGGAGGAGGGATCTGTGGATGGCACTGTTTAGGGGGGATCTGTGGATGGCACTGTTTAGGGGGGGGGGGATCTGTGGATGTCTTTGTGATTAATTACTCTGCTTTAATTATGTTCAATTTGTAGCAATAAAAATACATCCTGCATATCAGATATTTACATTACAATTCATAACAGTAGCAAAATTAGTTATGACGTAGCAAGGAAAAAAATGTAATGGTTGGGGGTCACCACAACATGAGGAACTGTATTAAGGGGTCACGGCTTTAGAAAGGTTGAGAACCACTGCTCTAGATAGTGGGGATTTAGGTGTGTCCTGGGTGAGGCCACTAGCTTGACTTTTTCTGTGGCTTCCTGGCTGGGGGCAGTGGCACTCCAGCCTTGTTTGGTGTTGGAGCTCTGCTTCTTTCCTGGGTGAACTTGCCCAGTCCTTGAGGGCCACCTTGTTGGACATAAATTGTCTTCCTTTTGTATGCTCCTTATACCCTACCTCACTTGTATGTTAGGTGTGGGTTTATGTGCAGGGTGTGTTGTACATCTTGATTGTTGTTTCATGTCTGGGCTGTTGTTGGCGTTTGTCCCTGCATGTATGCAAGATGTTTTCCCTGTGTATTGTGTCCTCCGGAAGGGGGTTAGTTTCCCAGAGGGGTGAACCACAGAAAATAAAAATAAAAAGTAGCAGAATCAGTGTCAGTGCAAGCGAGACTCCCCTGGATTGCTGCCGGCCCCCAGAACCACCAAGAAACCAGGCAGCCAGCCAACGAACAGCCAGGAGAGATCACACTGACCACTGCGTCCACACTCAGAAATGGCACCCACACAGTCGCTGCCAGCATGCATCGCCCACCAGCAAACACCAAAGCCAGTTTAACAAGGAATGCAGCCAGCAACCACAACCCAAGGACAGAACCCCTGAGACATGGACGGGGAAAGAACCAAACACAAGTGCCGATTCACACCAACTGCAACAACTGTTACAGAGAACCGCACTTAACAGGATACCCCTTTCACCCTCCCTCCGGAGGATGAGCATGTGCGCTAGAAAATGCCAGTCGACACTTGCTGCACCCTCTTCCGAAGGCAAAACAGAGAAGCCTTTGTTGGACATACGGTCACGGTGGGAAGTAGGGGAAAACCCCACTGTACAATGTAAAGGGATAAATGATAGCTGCTAGACCAAGAAGCCAGGAAAAGGGAAGCAGGTCACCTCCTATAGCGTCCCTAATCCTATCCTTAACTCCTCACCGTATGAGCAGACCCCGATGGTAGGACAGCTCATACCCTGGAAACCTGGGACCCCGAGTCGCCCTGATAATCCCTCAGATAGGAGCAGAGAGGAGACGTCCTGTTCATCCTAGACACGTTAGAACAAGAGTCTCTTTAGACCTAATAGCAGGGAAAAGGAGAGACCATAAACAGCAAGTGGATCGGCAGGTAAGAACACAAGACAACACGCTTACCTCTCGAAGTCTCCATGACTGGAACCGTGCATACGTACAGGAGCCCCTAACACCAAACAGGACGCTGTACCAACAACTCACACAGGTATCCAGCACACCAGACTCCGCCAGGACCCCCATGCCGCAAGGTGCATGGCAGCCCCAGGCAGCGCTGCATACAGGCTAGTGGTTGACCCCTCCAGGAAACTAACCACCTTCCGGAGGACACAATACACAGGGAAAACGTCTTACATACATGCAGGGACAAACACCAACAACAGCGCAGACATAAAACCACAATCAAGACGTACAACACACCCTGAACATAAACCCACACCTAACATACAACAAGTGAGGTAGGGTATAAGGAGCATACAAAAGGAAGACAATTTATGTCCAACAAGGTGGCCCTCAAGGACTGGGCAAGTTCACCCAGGAACGGAGCAGAGCTCCAACACCAAACAAGGCTGGAGTGCCACTGCCCCCAGCTAGGAAGCCACAGATAAAGTCAAGCTACTGGCCACACCCAGGAAACACCTAAATCCCCACTAGCTAGAGGAATAACCCCTCGCTCACCAAACCGCAGGGAGACACACCTTAAAGGGGAAATGCACGTGTAAACCGGCAACCAGTCTGCACGGCAATCGCGTCACGGTCAAACAACTATATGACCGTGACACATACACACTGATTTTATATATATTTTGTGACACTGAGAGGTTTGGTCTGGGAAAACAGGTATTTTCCTCCCAGCATGTGCTGCTGGGCTGATTTACAGCCAGGAGAGGTCAAATACCAGACCAGATTTTAAATGCCGGTCCAGCTTTTGGCAGCACCTGGCTGTCCTTAAATAGGCAGCTGGGCTCAGAAGCCATGTCTCTGTGTTGGGATCTGGGAGCCTTGTGTCTGGATGAAGGCTCGCTACCTGTTTGGTGTGATAACAGGTTGGTGCTGCTATCAGCAAGGACTCTTTGAGGCAGAATTGCCGCATGGTTTGAATTACACTAACACCGCAAGGTGACTTTTTGTTTGAATAGGACTGCTTGTTTTGTCACTTGCCTAAATTGTGAATAAAACACTGAACTGTTTGATCCAAAGAACTTGTTGTTGCCTCTATATTGTGTCCGCTAATCCTGTCTACCAGAGCCAATCCCCACAATTGGTGGAGGATGCGGGCAATAGCAGCGAGGCTGGCGTGAACGCCAATATTTTTGGTTCCTGCGTTTTTCAGGCAAGGTTGTATGTCGTACATTAAACCAACTGTTTTACAACCAGTGTCCCACGACAAAATGGAGGCTGTTGTGAAGGCCCTCATGGAGGCTAATCTGCAGCAACAGGAGGCTAATAAGCAGCAGCACGAGACTAACCAGTTGCTGCTACAACATGTGATGGCTTTGTAGACAGCAGGAGCAACCACGATGCCCGAAAAGCAGTCCGTGCGGCGATTCCTAAGATGACCCACACAGACGACATCGAAACCTACCTGGCTATGTTCGAGAAAGTGGCCATCAGGGAAAAGCTACCCAGTGACCAGTGGGCTAAGGCAGTCGCTCCATTCCTGGCATCCGGACCCCAGCAGGTGTTTTTCGACTTACCAGATGATCAAGCGGCCGATTACATGTCAGTAAAGGGAGAGATTCTGGCAAGACTGGGGGTGAATGTGTTGGTCCGGGCCCAGCAGGTACATCAGTGGGGGTTTAAGCTGGCTGAGCCTGCGAGGACCCAGGATTATGACTAACTCCACCTCTTGCAAAAGTGGTAACAGCCTGATGTGCTGAGTCCCCCGGCTATGCTAGATAGACTATTAGCCGATATGTTCTGGAGGGCTTTGCCATACCCTCTCCAGCACTGGATCGGTCAGGTGTCTCCTGGCAATGCCCTTGAAATGGTGGACCTAGTGGAACGCTATGAAGCTACCAGGAATCTAAAGGAGGGTTCTGTTGGGAGGGGGGTCGGCAAACCCCAGAAATCTCTACCCCAGGCACGGAGATTTGAGACGATAAAACACACCCAGGATGTACCCACGGCGGACCTGGCTCCGATAGTCTGCTGGCGGTGTCAGGAGCCTGGCCATGTAAGGGCTGGCTGTCCCCATCGGCTTGAGCCCATGGACACTAACTACCGTCAGTCGCTATATGCCAGGAGGCTGGTGCAACAGGTACCCCAGAGTCTCTAGATCACTTGTGTCAGGTGGAAGTGGGAGACACTCCGGCAGAGGCTCTGCTGGACTCAGGGAGTCTGGTGACCCTAGTAAGGGCTACCCTGGTGCGGTCCACTGAGTATACTGTCCGGAAAGTCGGGCTGATGTGCATTCACAGGGGTAACCCTAGCAGAGTGGCACGGCTCAGGGGGGAGACCAGAACCCTATGAACCTGAGACTGAAGGGCCAGCGGTAGGGGTGACCGCCACTTCGGTGGAAGAGGGGGAGACAAACCCGATAAGTGTGATGGTGGGAGACGTGGAGGACTTGCCGCCGGGTCCTGAATTGGCAGAGCTCAATGTCTCTGGGGATAATTTTGGTACCACCCAACATCGGGACCCAACCCTATCCTGCGCCTGGGAAAATGTATTAATAGTAGATGGTGAACCACAACAACCTGGGGCAGAGTCAGTGTTTCCCCGTTTTGTGGTTCATCAGGATATGTTATATCGGGTATACCAACTATGGGGTGAGCCTATTGAACAGTTGGTGGTCCACAAGGCTTTTCGCAAGCTTGTGTTAGATCTAGCCCACCAACACGTTCTCGGGGGTCACCTGTGGCTGCAGAAAACTATGGATCGTATTCTACAGCGGTTTTACTGGCCCAGCATATTCAAAGAAGTAGAAGAGTTTTGCCCAACCTGCCAGATAACTAGCCCCCAGCCACATTTCCGTAGTCCCCTAGTACCTCTCCCGATTATCGAAGTACCGTTTGACCGAATAGCCCCTTATAGGCCCAGTACTGAAGTCCGCCAGAGGCCATCAACACATCTTAGTCATTCTAAACTACGCCACTCAGTACCCGGAGCAGTGATCCAGACTAAAAAAAATACCTAGTAGCCATTGGCTCCTGAACTGAAAAATTTTGGAGCCAAATAAAATTTTTAGTCGCCAAATCGAAACCGAATCAAAATTTTGGTATCGTGACAACGCTACGCCGATCAGATCGGCATAGGGTTGTTTCGATACCAAAATTTTGATTCGCTTTCGTCACCATAAAAAAGTATTGCGAGACTTAATACCGCGCAAAAAAAAACCACAAAAAAAAACCACAAAAAAAAGCCGCTTGCATTTCGCATTTTTTTAAACGTTCGGCCCATAATAGAACAGTCCCTATCCTATTTTTTGGGGTGACAAGGTGACTAAAAAATGGCAAATGCTCACCGCATAGGAGATATTTTTTAATAATTTTATAGTTTGGACTTTTCGGACGCAGCGCTATGTAATATGTTTATTTATTTATTGTTTATATATCTTATATGTAAAATTGGGAAAGGGGGGATTTAAACTTAATATGTTAGGGTACTTTCACACTAGCGTTTTTCATTTTCAGCATAGAGTTCGGTCCTAGGGGCTCTATACCAGAAAAAAACTGATCAGGCATATCCCCATGCATTCTGAATGGAGAGTAATCCATTCAGGATGCATCAGTATGTCTTCAGTTCAGTCATTTTGACTGATCAGGCGAAAAAACTGAAGATTTGCCTGAATGCCGGATCCGACATTTTTCCTCATAGGAAGACCGGTAAAAATGTGTAAAAAGATACAAGACGGATCCGTCTGTCCGCATGACAAGCAGAGAGATGAATTCGTTTTTGCAATGCATTTGTGAGATGGATCCGCATCCGGATGCGTCTCACAAATGCTTTCAGTCACATCCAGATCGGCGGATCCGGCATGTAGTTCCGACGACGGAACTGTTTGCCGGATCACACTGCCGGAAGTGTGAAAGTAGCCTTAGTGTTTGTGTCTTTTTCTTACTTACTATTAGCCCCCTAAGGGGCTGGAACCCTTGTCCTATTCACCCTTAGGCCCCTTTCACACGGACGAGATTTCTGCGCGGGTGCAATGCGTGAGGTGAACGCATTGCACCCGTACTGAATCCGGACCCATAGAAGTTAATGGGGCTGCGTGAAAATCTCAAGCATCCGCAAGCAAGTGCTGTTGCGGTGCGATTTTCACGCATGGTTGCTAGGATGAAAGTCTATTCACTGTGTTATTTTCCCTTATAACATGGTCATAAGGGAAAATAATAGCATTCTTTAATACAGAATGCTTAGTAGAAGGTCAATATAATAAACATTATATACACCCCAGTATAATAAACATTGGTGGCACAGTGCGCCCCCCCCAACACACCAGTATAATAAACATTGGTGGCGCAGTGCGCCCCCCCCCCCCTTCTCCAACACCCCTGTATAATAAACATTGGTGGCGCAGTGGGCAGTGCCAATGAGGGTTAAAAAATAAAAAAAATATTAACTCACCTCCTCCAATTGATCGCGTAGCAGCCGGTCTCCTGTTCTTTCTTCAGGACCTGTCAAAGGACTTGTGGTGACATCACTGTGCTCATCACATGGTACATCACATGATCCATCACCATGGTAATGGACCATGTGATGAGCTCAGTGACGTCACCACAGGTCCTGAAGAAAGAACAGGAGACCGGCAGCTACGCGATCAATTGGAGGAGGTGAGTTAATTATTTTATTTATTTTTAACCCTCATTGGCACTTCCCACTGCACCACCAATGTTTATTATACCCGACCTCTATGACAGGGGGCTATTTGATTCCGGCACCCGCCTCCTGTATTTGTATTAACAGGTCAGTTATCTTCATTGGTGGCGCAGTGGCCACAGCCCCTCCTCCTCCCGTCTCTCTTCTTATTGGCGGAGGCAGCAGCACAGGGGGGAGGGAAAGACTCCTCCACTGCGCTGCTGAGAAGAACATCGGCGGCGGGGCAGAGAACTATCATCTCCTGTGCCCCGCCGCTGTATTCAACGGCAGAGCTGCGGCGGCGGGTCTAGTCGCAAATGGCGACAAGACTAAAAAGTCTTGTCGCCATTTGTAAATTCTAAGTCGCATTGACGACCATTTTGGTCGCCATCTGGAGCCCTGCGGAGGCGGTGCCACTGCGACATACCTCAGCCAAACTTATAGCTAAGGAGTAAATGGAGATGTTTTCCCGAGTAGGACTATCTAAAGAGGTTCTGACCGACCAAGGGACCCCTTTTATGTCCCAGGTGATGAGGGAACTCTGTAAGTTGCTGCACATAAAACAACTACGGACGTCCGCTTACCATCCTCAAACGGACGGTCTGGTAGAACGGTTTAACTAAACATTAAAAAATAAGTTGAAAAAGGTAGTGTCTAAAGATGGGAAGGACTGGGACCTCCTTCTACCCTCTCTCATGTTCGCAGTGCGAGAGGTACCTCAGGCCTCTACTGGGTTCTCTCCCTTCGAACGGCTATATGGCAGACACCCTCGCGGTCTCTTGGACGTGGCCAAAGAGGCGTGGGAACAACAACCCACTCCACATAAAAGTGTCATTGAGTACGTTACTGTCATGGTCTTACCTTCTTGCTGTTCTCCTTCGTTTGACATGTGCTGGCGGCCATCTTGGTTTCTTGTAGCCTTCCACCCTGCGGCTCCTCCTTCCCACTGGGAGGAGCTGGATGCCTAGCTCATATATATAGGAGGTCTGTGGCTTCAGTTCCTTGCTTGGTCCTCCTGTGTTCACATGCTTCTAAGACTGCTGCTGCTTCTGGTTCCTGATCCTGGCTTCGTCTGACTACCCTGCTGGTTCCTGATCCTGGCTTCGTCTGACTACCCTGCTGGTTCCTGATCTCTGGCCTCTCAAGACTCTGCTTCGGTTTCACCATTCGTTTTGACTTTTGCTTTACAGCTTTATTTTCAATAAAGCCTTCTTATTTTCACTTATCTCTTGTACGTCTGGTTCATGGTTCCGTGACATTAGGACCAAGCCATGAGTTCTGACGGTACAGGGCCATCCTCGCTACCCATGCTGGTTGCCAGACTTGATCAGCAGGATCACCTGTTGGGTCGGTTCGCTGTGGCGTTGCAAACCCTGCTTGAACGCACGGCTCATTTCGCTCCCGTTGCTGATGGGTCGGTTGTCGCTCCTACTGCCGCTCCGGTTGTTGCGCCAGAGTCTACCCCGACACCTGTTGTTGCGCCTGCGGTGTTTCGGGGTATGACCGGTTCTGCCCCTCTTCCACAGCGCTTTGGGGGAGAGCCAACTCAGTGCCGAGGTTTCCTTAACCAGGTGGGCATTTATTTCGAGTTGCTGCCACATGCCTTTCCTACTGAGAGATCAAAGGTGGGCTTCTTGATCTCGCTGCTCTCGGACAAGGCCTTGGCCTGGGCCAGCCCTTTATGGGAGAACAACAATCCGGTGGTTGCCGAGTTTTCCGGTTTTTGTTGCTTCTCTTCGGAGGGTATTCGATGTGCCGGCTCGTGCTGCCTCTGCTGCGAAGCTCCTTATGTCCATCAGACAGGGTTCACGATCCGTAGCTGAATACGCCATTGAGTTTCGTACCCTGGCAGCAGAGGTGGGCTGGAATAATGAGGCTCTGGTCGCTGCTTTCTCTCATGGTCTCTCGGATGCCTTGAAGGATGAGGTTGCAGCAAAGGACCTACCAGTGGAGCTCGAGTCTCTTATTTCTTTCCTGATTTTGATTGACACCAGACTCAGGGAGAGACCTTCCTTTAAGGAGAGCCTGCGGAGGTCTTCTAACAGATTGGCGCCTACGTTTGCTGTCCCACCCGTGCCTCCCTCTCCTCCCACGCCTCCTGGGGATGACTTGTCTGGGGGTGAACCCATGCAGCTGGGGTTTGCTCACCTGTCCGAGGGGGAGAGGGTACTCCGGAGACGCGAGGGTCGATGCATGTACTGTGGTCTCGGTGGGCATTTTCGGTTGGCATGTCCGAACCGTCCGGGAAACGCTCGTACCTGAGATCCTGTCGGGGGCAGATCTTGGGTGGAGTCTCCTCGTCCCCGGTTTCCCGTGTTGACAAACCACTGATTACTGTTGTCCTCTCCTGGGTCGGGGGCTCGGTGACGACCCAGGCGTTGGTGGACTCTGGTGCTGGTGGTTTGTTCATTGATAGTGTGTTCGCTGCCGCCAATTCCATTCCTCTGCAGGCTCGAGGTTCCCCACTGGCTCTTGAGGCGATAGACGGCAGACCCCTTCTGTCGTCACACGTGACTCATGAGACCCTTCCAGTGGGGATAGCCATTGGTGCCGTTCACAGAGAGTCGGTCTGCCTCCAGGTTATTTCGTCTCCACACTACTCGGTGGTCTTGGGGTACCCCTGGCTCCAGAAGCATAATCCGACTTTCGATTGGAGATCGGCCGAGATCCTCTCGTGGTCACCGCAGTGTGGGGCTAGTTGCATCCATGGGTCTGTCAAGTTGCTGTGTACTTCCTCGGACTCTCTGTTGCCTCCTGAATACGAGGAGTACCGGGATGTATTCGATAAGGTGCGCGCGGTTCCCCTACCTCCGCACCGCCCATACGATTGTGCCATAGAGTTACAACCTGGTGCCGTTCCTCCTCGTGGCAAAGTCTATCCACTGTCGGTAGCGGAGAATGAGGCCATGGAGGAGTACGTGAGGGAGGCGCTTTCACGCGGACACATTCGCAAATCCTCGTCCCCGGCAGGGGCTGGATTTTTCTTTGTGAAAAAGAAGGGCGGTGAGTTGAGGCCTTGCATCGATTACATGGGTCTCAATCGCATCACGATCAAGAACGCTTACCCGATACCCTTGATTTCCGAGCTGTTCGATCGCCTTAAAGGGGCCACGGTCTTTACCAAACTCGACCTGAGGGCGGCATATAACCTGGTAAGGATCAAGGCGGGCGATGAGTGGAAGACCGCGTTTAACACCAGGACCGGTCATTATGAATCCTTGGTTATTCCCTTTGGGTTGTGCAATGCGCCCGCAGTCTTTCAGGAATTCATCAACAATGTTTTCCGTGACCTGTTGCAGCAGTGTGTGGTGGTCTATTTGGATGACATCTTGGTATATTCTGAATCCATGGAGGCCCACATTCTGGATGTCAGACGAGTGTTGCAACGGTTACGAGAGAACAAGCTGTTCGGTAAGCTTGAGAAATGCGAATTTCACCGATCCCAGGTAACCTTCTTAGGTTACATCATTTCCGCTGAGGGGTTCTCCATGGATCCTGAGAAGGTTTCGGCTGTCTTAGAGTGGCCCCAGCCCAGTGGTCTTCGTTCCCTGCAGCGCTTTTTGGGCTTCGCCAATTATTATCGGAAGTTCATCAGGGACTTTTCCATGCTGGCCAAGCCTCTCACGGATCTGACCAGGAAGGGCAGTAATTCCCAGGTCTGGCCGCTCGAGGCCATCTGAGCTTTTGAGGCCCTAAAGTCCGCTTTTGTGTCGGCTCCGATTCTGTCGCATCCCAACCCTGGGTTGCCCTTTGTCCTCGAGGTGGACGCGTCTGAGACGGGAGTAGGCGCCCTTCTGTCTCAGCGTAGAACACCAGAGGGTCCTCTGCTTCCTTGTGGGTTTTACTCCCGGAAACTGTCTTCCGCGGAGTGCAACTATCAGATTGGTGACAGGGAGTTATTGGCCATCGTGCAGGCCCTTAAAGAATGGAGGCACTTGCTCGAGGGTTCGGTGGTTCCGGTTCTCATCCTGACGGACCATAAGAATCTGACCTACCTTTCTGAGGCCAAGAGATTGACACCACGTCAGGCCAGATGGGCTCTGTTCTTGTCACGTTTTAATTACGTGGTCTCCTACCTACCCGGTTCCAAGAACATCAGGGCGGATGCCCTATCACGGCAGTACTCCGAGCTGTCCAGGGAGGAGTCGATTCCGACTTCGGTCATACCTCCGAATCAGATCCTGGCCGCCATTCGCACCAGCCTGACCTCTCCCCTGGGTGAGCAGATTTTGGCGGCTCAATCTGGTGCTCCCTCTGGGAGACCCAACGGCAGATGTTTTGTGCCTGAGGAGTTGCGCACTCGGTTGTTGCGAACCTACCATAACTCCAAGACCGCGGGGCATCCTGGAAAGAATCAGCTGTCCTGGGCTGTTTCACGTCTGTTCTGGTGGCCTTCCCTACGTTCCGACATCGCCGCATATGTAGCGGCATGCTCCGTTTGTGCCCAGAGTAAGTCCCCTCGGCACCTTCCGTTGGGCCTTCTGCAACCCATAGCCACCGGGGAGCGCCCATGGTCACACCTGGGGATGGATTTCATTGTGGACCTCCCTGCATCCCGAGGCCATACGGTCATTCTCATGATTGTGGATCGGTTTTCCAAAATGTGCCACTGTGTTCCTCTCAAGAAGTTACCCTCTGCACAAGAGTTGGCCACGATTTTTGCCAGGGAGGTCTTCCGGTTGCACGGTTTGCCCAAGGAGATTGTGTCGGATCGGGGGAGTCAGTTTGTGTCCAGGTTCTGGCGCGCCTTTTGCTCCCAGTTGGTATTCATCTCTCCTTCTCCTCGGCCTACCACCCTCAGTCCAATGGGGCCGCAGAACGATCCAATCAGGCCTTGGAGCAATTCCTTCGTTGCTATGTCTCCGATCACCAAGACAATTGGGTTGACCTTCTGCCTTGGGCTGAGTTTGCCAGGAACACGGCGGTGAACTCTTCCTCTGGGACGTCTCCCTTCATGGCCAATTATGGGTTCAAACCTGCCGTGTTACCGGAGGTATTCTCTCCCCAGGATATTCCGGCTGTGGAGGATCACCTTTCCGTCCTACGTGCTTCTTGGGTACAGATCCAGAAGTCCCTTGAGGCCTCTGCGCAGCGCCAGAGACTCCAGGCTGATCGCAGACGAGCGCCTGCTCCTTCCTACCAGGTCGGAGACCGTGTATGGTTGTCCACCCGCAACCTCAACCTTCGAGTGCCCACTCCCAAGCTGGCGCCTCGCTTTGTTGGTCCCTTCCGAGTGCTTCGCAGGGTAAACCCGGTAGCCTATGCCCTTGCGCTTCCTCCTGGCATGCGGATCTCTAACGTGTTTCATGTCTCCCTGTTGAAGCCACTGGTGTGTAATCGTTTCACTTCCTCGGTTCCTCGGCCTCGTCCGGTCCGAGTGGGCAATCATGAGGAGTATGAGGTGAGCAATATCCTGGACTCACGCCTGGTCCGCGGTCGGGTGCAGTTTTTGGTCCATTGGCGTGGTTATGGTCCAGAGGAGCGTTCCTGGGTTCCCTCCGCAGATGTCCATGCTCCTGCCTTGCTCCGAGCCTTCCACGCACGCTTCCCTCAGAAACCGTTTTTTGCTCCGCGGAGGAGGGGCCCTTGAGGGGGAGGTACTGTCATGGTCTTACCTTCTTGCTGTTCTCCTTCGTTTGACATGTGCTGGCGGCCATCTTGGTTTCTGGGTTTCTTGTAGCCTTCCACCCTGCGGCTCCTCCTTCCCACTGGGAGGAGCTGGATGCCTAGCTCATATATATAGGAGGTCTGTGGCTTCAGTTCCTTGCTTGGTCCTCCTGTGTTCACATGCTTCTAAGACTGCTGCTGCTTCTGGTTCCTGATCCTGGCTTCGTCTGACTACCCTGCTGGTTCCTGATCCTGGCTTCGTCTGACTACCCTGCTGGTTCCTGATCCTGGCTTCGTCTGACTACCCTTCTGGTTCCTGATCTCTGGCCTCTCAAGACTCTGCTTCGGTTTCACCATTCGTTTGGACTTTTGCTTTACAGCTTTATTTTCAATAAAGCCTTCTTATTTTCACTTATCTCTTGTTGTACGTCTGGTTCATGGTTCCGTGACAGTTACCCAGATGCAAGATCGGATAGAGACAGTGTTATGGCATATGTAGGCAGCTCAGCGAGCCCAGAATCGGGTCTAAAATCTGCAGCCTCGGGTCCGGATCTGGAAAGCTGGCCTAACCGCTAACCCCAAAAAATGTGCGATAGGGTTAGAAGAGACTAAGTACCTGGGGTATGTCATTGGGCGCGGAGTCATCAAAACCCAAGTGAACAAAATAAAGGAGATACGGAATTGGCCCCGACCTGTCACCACTAGGCAAGTAAAGTCATTCCTGGGAATGGTGGGCTATTACATGAGGTTTGTTCCCCACTTCGCTACTCTAACCGCGCCCTTGACAGGGCTCTTGAAGGGACGAAAATCAGTAATGGTTCGCTGGGATGATCGGGCGGAAGAGGCTTTTGCTGCTTTGAAGTCGGCCCTGTGTGGGTCACCGGTTTTGGTGACGCCCGACTTCAAGAGGGAGTTTGTGGTACAAACGGATGCCTCTGAAGTAGGCCTCGGTGCTGTACTGTCTTGGAAATCAACGGGGAGGAGCATCCCGTTGTCTTCCTAAGCTGCAAGCTCACCCCAGCCAAAACCAGGTACAGTATAGTGGAGAGAGAGTGCCTGGCTATCAAGTGGGCACTCGAGTCTCTCCGCTACTATTTGTTGGGGAGAAAGTTCCGCCTGGTGATTGACCACTCCCCTCTCAAGTGGATGAGCCAGGCCAAAGACAGGAATGCCCGAGTCACCAGATGGTTTTTGTCTCTGCAGAACTTTAAGTTCTTGGTAGAACACAGAGCAGGCCGGTTGCAGGGAAATGCGGATGCCCTGTCCCGGGTGCATTGTCTAGCGTGTGTCCACCCCCTCAGGGTTGAACAAAGGGGGGGGGTATGTGACACAGGAGGGGGTTTGTGATACAGTGAGGGGTTGTGTCTGGCAAGGCAGGTATTTTTCTCGTAGCATGTAAGGAAAGAGAGGAGTAAGCACTGGGCTATGCCAGGCTATAGCAGAGAGGAGTAAGCACTGGGCTATGCCAGGCTATAGCAGAGAGGAGTGAGCACTGTGCTATACCAGAGAGGAGTGAGCACTGTGCTATGCCAGGCTATAGCAGAGAGGAGTAATCACTGTGCTATGCCAGGCTATAGCAGAGAGTAGTGGCCACTGTGCTATGCCAGGCTATAGCAGAGAGTAGTGACCACTGTGCTATTCCAGGCTATAGCAGAGAGGAGCGACCACTGTGCTATGCCAGGCTATAGCAGAGAGGGGTGACCACTGTGCTATGCCAGGCTATAGCAGAGGAGGCACAGGCAGGAGCAGCAATGTGTGCTTCTACGTACATCAATTACTGCGGTCCCCAGTGGAATCCGTATGCCGCTGACATGTCAGTGCTCTACAAGTGCTATAGACACTAGACCTTCAGGCACCTATTAGGTCACTAAAATAGTAAAATAAGTAAGAAATGTAAGAAAAGTATATATAAAAAACGATGGCCCATTTAGAATAGTTTAAAATAAACGTAACTATAAAAGGTTAGTTACCAGTTAAACTTCATTCACGGAAGTAAAGAAATAAAACATGTTCCTGGAACTTTATTACCTTTTATTACTTTCTAAATCATAAAACATGCTGGAAATGTCATGACTGCGGTACACATAATATACTTCATACATGTTGCCTGTAAATGTGTTTTGGGAAAACCACCATGGCGATGGATCATGTGATGGACCATGTGATGAGCGCAGTGACGTCATCAAAGGTCCCATTCCTGTGCACAGCAAAGATGAAGACAGAAGAGAAGCCGGGCTGCGCGAACAAGTGGATGAGGGGAGTTAAATTATTATTTTTTAACCCCTCCAGCCCTATTGTACTATGCATTCTGTATTAAGAATGCTATTATTTTCCCTTATAACCATGTTATAGGGGAAAATAATAATGATCGGGTCTCCATCCCGATCGTCTCCTAGCAACCGTGCGTGAAAATCGCACCGAATCTGCACTTGCTTGCGATTTTCACGCAGTCCCATTCACTTCAATGGGGCCTGCGTTGCATGAAAAACGCACAAAATAGAGCTTGCTGCGATTTTGACGCAACGCACAAGTGATGCGTGAAAATCACTGCTCATGTGCACAGCCCCATAGAAATGATTGGGTCGGGATCCAGTGCGGGTGCAATGCATACACCTCACGCATTGCACCCGCGTGGAAAACTCGCCCGTGTGAAAGGGGCCTTAAAGTATTAAAAAATATCTCCTATGCGGTGAACGTTGTAAAAGAAAAAGAAAAAGAAAGAAAGAAAAAAACGTGTGATTTGCCATTTTTTTGTCACCTTGTCCCCCCAAAAAGTAGGATTGGACTGTTCTATTATGGGCCGGACGTTCCATAAAATACGGAATGCACGCAGCTTTTTTTAGTGTTTTTTTTTTTTTTTCGCGGTGTCGAATAGTATCGAGTATAGCAATACTTTTTTTATGGTATCGAAACCGAATCAATTTTTTTTTATTGAGACAGCCCTAAATAAAAGTGCAATGAAAATGCAATAAAGAAAAATTAATACGACAATGCAAAGAGCGGGGGTTATCCCAAACCGACACGTGTCGCCTCCTCGGTAAAAGCATCTGCGTTCTGTGCACTATTAATATCATTATGACCAGAAGGCATAAGACTCTTGTAATGGCTGAAAGACACAGGAGGTAGAAGACGACGTGCAGGAGAGCAGGAACGTCGTCCGTCCCCATATGCATCCGGTGTAAGTGCCAATGTAAGCCCTATGCTCAAATCACCGTCCACATTTCCGTGTCATTTTCAAGTCCATTGAAAAAAGCGTCCTTATTTACCCGTGAAGTGTTTGGTCCACGTGTCCGTTTTTACGCCCGCGCGTCATCCATAATCCACGGACACTCATCTGAAAATTTATTTCCGGAGCATATCCTATCAGTCTTCAGTCAAAAAATGGACGCCATTTTCACGGACCCATAGACTTCAATGGACAGTAGTGCATTTCTCTGTGATTTTTTATATTTTTTACCCATAGTCAGTAAAAAGTAACCGATGAGTGAACAGACACATTCAAATCAATGGGTACGTGTTCTGTACATGGAAAATGAGGACAGCACACGTCAGTGAAAAACGGAAATGTGGACGAGGCCTTAGGTATCTAACACCTCTATCACATGTCAGTGAATCATAAATTTGTGCTCTGTCTGTGTTCTCCATGGACAATACACGGATCCACTGCTTTAACCCTTTGAAGACATGACAATTTTCCATTTTTGAATTTCTGTTTTTCACTCTCATCCTTCCCGGAGCCATAACTTTTCCTTTTTTTTTTTCCCTTCACCATATGAAGTCTTGTTTTTTGTGGGACAAGTTGTAATTTCTAATGGCACTGTAACAGAAACCCTCTGTTTGTCTGTTGAGATGATTGGGTTACGTACAGTTTCTGACCTAATTATCTCCCAGGCAGAGGGGAGGCATTGTGTGGTTATTTCCATTGGTCTGTGTGTTTGTCACCCAGTTCTCCATCAGGTCCAGAGGGGAGGTCCCCTTGCATGGGGACTTGTATATAAGTCCAAGTATGGCACCAATAAAAGGTGAATCTTCTTACCCTCAACTCGCAGCCTCGTCTCGTGTTGTAGGGAACAGCTATATCACTACTAGCTCTTGCAAGAGCTGCACAGCTACTGGGACTCACAACTCGGCCTCGGAAGTCGCTGGAGCAACTCTACACCGCCACTCTGACTAGGGGAGAAGGACGTCGCCAATGGTTTATACCGTTACAGGCACCATTAACTGTTGCATACAAAATAGTGGGAAGCTGGGAAAAAATTCCAAATAGAATGGAACTGGGGAAAAACAATGCAATTCTATCACAATTTTATGGGTTGTGTTTTTTACGGCGTTCCCTATACAGTAAAACTGACCGATGCCCTTCATTCTCTGGGTCAGTACGATTACAATGATACCACATTTGTATCGTATTTAGGAAAATAATTTTTTTCCTTCCATCGCCATATTCTGACCCTTACTACTACAGAGCTGTGAGGTGATCTATATATTTTAATGATACCATTTCAGGGTGTGTATGACTTTTTGATTTGGCATTTTGACTTTTTCCCATCATACAATTTTTTTCCCATTATATTTGAATAGTATCAGTGTTTTGGGATGCAGCGATGCCTATGAGGTTTATTATTTTATTATTTTCATTTTGGATTGTCATTTTTAGATTTCTTTTTTAATATTTTTAAAAGAACTTCCTTCTCTGTTTGTTACACTTTCTAAAAATTCCCCAAGGGAACTTGAACAAGCAATCATCAGATAAGCATTAGCATTCAAGTCTATAGGAAATTTGCTATGTTCCACTTCCTATAGACCCTACCACAGGCAGCGTCTCCATAAGAACACAGCTGCAGCAGCCTCGGATCCTTCATTCCCTGCAGCAGCCTTGGTTCCCATGAACGGCTTCCCTGATCGCCTTTCCAGCCCCAAAAGCATAGCGCTCCAAGGTTTTCAGCATTTAGATGCAGTGGTCACATTTGACGACAGAATCTGAGGGGTTAAATGTTTGCAATTGGAGTTCTCACTGATTATAGACATTAGCCCCGGGTGCCTGCTGTGTGACAAATGTAAAGTTATGCATATGGGAAGGAATAAGGCTACTTTCACACCTGCGTTCGGGTGTCCGCTCGTGAGCTCCGTTTGAAGGGGCTCACGAGCGGCCCCGAACGTATCCGTCTGGCCCTAATGCATTCTCAGTGGAGGCGGATCCACTGAGAATGCATCAGTCTGGCAGCGTTCAGCCTCCGCTCCGCTCAGTGAGCGGACACCTGAACGCTGCTTGCAGCGTTCGGGTGTCCGCCTGGCCGTGCGGAGGCGAGCGGATCCGCCCAGACTTACAATGGAAGTCAATGGGGACGGATCCGCTTGAAGATGACACCATATGGCTCAATCTTCAAGCGGATCCGTCCCCCATTGACTTTCAATGTAAAGTCTGAACGGATCCGCTCAGGCTACTTTCAGACTTAGAAATTTTTCTAAGTTATAATGCAGACGGATCCGTTCTGAACGGATGCGAACGTCTGCATTATAGGAGCGTATCCGTCTGATGAAACATCAGACGGACCCGCTCCGAACGCTAGTGTGAAAGTAGCCTTATGCAAGTCACCCGTACATACTAAATGGTAAAGCACTCGGTAACACTGACATGGAAAAGGTTCTAGGAATTTTAATAAGCAGCAAAAACCAGTGTCAGGCAGCTGCTGCCAAGGCCAATAAGATAATGGGTTGCATCAGAAGGGGCATAGATGCCCGTGATAAGAACATAGTCCTACCACTTTACAAATCGCTAGTCAGACCACACATGGAGTACTGTGTACAGTTCTGGGCTCCTGTGAACAAGGCAGACATAGCAGAGCTGGAGAGGGTTCAGAGGAGGGCAACTAAAGTAATAACTGGAATGGGGCAACTACAGTACCCTGAAAGATTATCAAAATTAGGGTTATTCACGTTAGAAAAAAGACGACTGAGGGGAGATCTAATTACTATGTATAAATATATCAGGGGTCAGTACAGAGATCTCTCCCATCATCTATTTATCCCCAGGACTGTGACTGTGACGAGGGGACATCCTCTGCGTCTGGAGGAAAGAAGGTTTGTACACAAACATAGAAGAGGATTCTTTACGGTAAGAGCAGTGAGACTATAGAACTCTCTGCCTGAGGAGGTGGTGATGGTGAGTTCACTAAAAGAATTCAAGAGGGGCCTGGATGTGTTTCTGGAGTGTAATACCATTACCGGCTATAGCTACTAGAGAGGGGTCGTTGATCCAGGGAGTTATTCTGATTGCCTGATTGGAGTCGGGAAGGAATTTTTTATTCCCCTAAAGTGAGGAAAATTGGCTGCTACCTCACAGGCTTTTTTTTTGCCTTCCTCTGGATCAACTTGCAGGATGACAGGCCGAACTGGATGGACAGATGTCTTTTTTTGGCCTTATGTACTATGATACTATGTTACCCAGTAGCTAAGGGGCTCTGGGCACCATCTTCAAAGAGACTACATCTGGTTTCCTATGTCCAGGGGCACAGGTTAGGAACCAAGTGGTTGTCGGTTCTAAGGCCAGACAACCTGTTTAATGTCTTTATTCACCCATCAGTGGAAAAAAATAATGGAGACATGCACTAAAAAATGTCCATGGGTCTGTGAAAACCACTGACAGAACATGGATGGCGTCCTTGTCACAGATACACAAAACACCCTTCACAGATGAAAAACCTGTCTTGTCACTGCCGTCATCACTGACACGGATGTGTGAAAGAAGCCCGCTGATCTATAGTGGTGACCTATCCAGAGGATAGATCGTCGTCAATACTAATTACCGGATAAACCCTTTAAAGGTGTTCTCTGGGAATAAATAACTTTTCATTGATGCCCACAGCCTGCCTCCACTATGAAAGCTCTGCTGCAACTAACCAATGGCTTCAGCGGTAATGTGTCTCAGTGGTTGGCTGCAGTGGAGCAGGTCACCATGCAAGGGAGGAAGTAGACAAGCCATGGACTGGAAGATGGACAAGCAGGAGCCAGTGCACAGGACTGGATCATGATCGCTGCAGTTGGAGCACTAGCTCCTGGCAACACTATGCACCTTTAGGCTTTAAGCATACGGCGGGTTCGCAATATGCGGGCAGCGGCCGTGTGCTCCCCGCATCACAGATGCGCACCCATTCAACTTGAATGGGTCTCGATCCGTCCTGGCCGTCACACGAACTTTGCCCGTGCATTGGGGACCGCAAATTGCACGGAACAGGCACACAACGGCGGTGGGAACTGCAGCCCCTGGTTGATTCACCCACTTTCCAGGGCCCCTGCACTCAATTGTGTCTGCATCCACTGGTTCCCTGACCTACTGTTCCTGTGCTTCTGTGACATAGGCGACCGAATGATGCTATCGATCCACCTGCAACGTTTGACGGGAGCAGACCTGGTCAGAAAAGGCCAGGACTATATTGTGGGACCGGGGACAGGTGAGTATTATAATGCAGGGTGTGTGCGCTGTATTCAGGGGCTACAGACAAGAGGCAATATAAAGAGGGGGCACAGACAAGAGGCAATATATAGAGGGTACACAGATGAAAGGTACTTAATATAAAAGGGGGCACAGACAAGAGGCACTAAATATTAGGAGGGGGCACAGACAAGAGGCTCTAGAGAGAAATTAAATCACCTGCTAAAGGTCCCTCTGTTCCAGCGCTGCTGGTTCCGTCCCTGTCAGACTGGAAGTGATGACGTCACAGCCATCGTTCCAGTGACCGCTCAGCAGACAAGTGTGCTTTAAGAACTGACAGACAATTCCTTTAGGCCCCTTTCACACAGGCGAGTATTCCGCGCGGATGAACGCATTGCACCCGCACTGAATACCGACCCATTCATTTCTATGGGGCCGTTCACATGAGCGGTGATTTTCACGCATCACTTGTGCGTTGGGTGAAAATCGCAGCATGCTCTATTTTCTGCGTTTTTCACACAACGCAGGCCCCATAGAAATGAATGGGGTTGCGTGAAAATCGCAAGCATCCGCAAGCAAGTGCTTGGTTGCTAGGAGATGATCGGTATGGAGACCCGATCATTATTATTTTCCCTTTCACCATGGTAAAAGATCATGTGACGTACCATGTGATGACCGGAGTGACGTCATCACAGGTCCTTGAACTATAATTAATGCTCACCACAGGTCCTATTCAGTAAAGGGGACAGAAGCAGATGCCGGCTACGCGATCAAGTGGATTAAGGGGAGTTAAATGATTTTTTTTTTTTTTTTAACCCCTTCAGCGCTGTTTTACTATGCATTCTGTATTCAGAATGCTATTATTTTCCTTATAACCATGTTATAAGGGAAAATAATACAATCTACAGAACACCGATTTGGGTACCAAACATGTGCGATTTTTCTCACGCGAGTGCAAAACGCATTACAATGTTTTTCACTCGCGCGGAAAAATCGTGGGTGTTCCCGCAACGCCCGTGTGAAAGAGGCCTAACAGCTTTGTTCATACTAGCGTTCTGCCAGGTTTCCATTACAATAAGGCATCACAACCCTGACAGATCCATAATGTGTCTGTGGAAAGTCAACTGGATGAAAACACATATCACGTCCATTACAATCAGAACGCCATTTTTTAGGCAGAGAGCCTATTAACAACTTACTACAATAGAAGGACCATTTGCGTACAATGTCAAGAATAGGGTCAACTACCTGAATAAGACGCCAAAAATACACACATGAGGCTAGCGTATGGAAGAGTGGCTCACACTCCTATATGTATATGGTGCAGCCAGACCCCTCCTCACTAATAAAAATAGTGTCTCTAAATGGAAATATAGTAACTTATTTTAACACTCCAGTAACACTCATATGTTCATTTCACCTTTTAAAGGGGTTGTCCGGGTTCAGAGCTGAACCCGGACATACCCTTATTTTCACCCAGGCAGCCCCCCTGAGGCTCCGATGCGCTCCCTTGCCCTGCGCTAGATCGCAAAGGCTCTTTTGTTTTCAATAACACACTGCCCGGCTCTGATGGGCGGGCTTTAGCGCTGCCCTAGCCTTTTAATGGCTAGGGCAGCTCTAAATCCCGCCCATCAGTGCCGGCGACGTCACCAGGGTTCCTGGCAGCCCCATGGAGAGTCCTGGTACGTCACCAGATCTCCAAAAAATGCCTTTGCCCTGCGCGATCTAGCGAAGGGCAAAGGAGAGCATCGGAGCATAAACTGCTAGGAAGCTCAAGTCAGGGGGGCTGCCGGGGTGAAAATGGAGGGATGTCCGGGTTCAGCTCTGAACCCGGACAACCCCTTTAAGTTGCATTACTGAAATAAATGAACTTTGCACGATATTCAAATTTTTAGAGTTTCACCTGTATACGCCGCTGTATAAAGGCAATATACAGAAGTAAATATAAACTAAGAAAGCTACCAATAATGATGCATACGTATGGTGGCACCTGCAGTAGGTAGACAGACACAGCGTCACCCATAGCAACCAGAACCTGAAAGAAACTAGATACAGTTCACAGCCTCTATCGTCTACAATAAGATCCACCTCCATATCTTTTAGGTGTCCACTATTTCAGGGCACCAACTTTATCATGTAGAGATCAATAGGAGGAGGACACCTATAATGTGATAACCCATATAATGGATACATGAAGACGATGACAACGACATGTGATGGGAAACGCCTGTTCCCTACCCTAACATGTAGTTAGATGAAACACGTATGAAATGAAATCATTCAGACCCAGCGGTTTAACGGTCTGCAATGTAAAAGTCCACTGGGTCTCTTAGGCCTCTTTCACACGAGCGAGTTTTCCGCGCGGATGCGTTGCGGGAGGTGAACGCATTGCATCCACACGGAATCCTGACCCATTCATTTCTATGGGGCTGTTCACATGAGCGGTGATTTTAACGCATCACTTGTGCGTTGCGTGAAAATCGCAGCATGCTCCTCTTTGTGCGTTTTTCACGTAACGCAGGCCCCATAGAAATGAATGGGGTTGCGTGAAAATAGCAAGCATCCGCAAGCAAGTGCGGATGCGGTGCGATTTTCACACATGGTTGCTAGGTGACAGTCTATTCACTGTGCAATATACAAAAACGGTTTGGCAGCACTACTGTCCCACATAAGGGAAAGCCATTCAGGAAAATACCTTGAAGGTAGTGGTGCACGCAGATGGGGACCCTGGCTGATGATCCCAACGTCAGAATATATATACAAGAAATCCGCAGCACTCGTCAATGTGATAAATCCAAGGTGGTTTATTCCATATACAGCAAGATGGTGCGACGTTTCGACCTAACCCGGTCTTTCTCAAGCAAGGTTGCTTGAGAAAGACCGGGTTAGGTCGAAACGTCGCACCATCTTGCTGTATATGGAATAAACCACCTTGGATTTATCACATTGACGAGTGCTGCGGATTTCTTGTATATATAGTCTATTCACTGTATTATTTTCCCTTATAACATGGTTATAAGGGAAAATAATAGCATTCTGAATACAGAATGCTTAGTAGGTGATCAATTGAGGGTTAAAAAAATAAATAAAAATTAACTCACCTTCTCCTCTTGTTCGCGTAGTTCCCGGTCTCTTCTTTACTTCTTAAAGAGGACCTTTCACCTGTATAAACTATATGAACTGAGTATGCTGCCATATAGAGCGGCGCCCGGGGATCTCACTGCACTTACTATTATCCCCGGGCGCCGCTCCGTTCTCCCGTTATAGGCTCCGGTACCTTTGCTTCTTAAGTTATAGTAGGCGGTGTCTTCCCTTGTCCTGTGGGCGTCTCCTTCTCCTAGGCTGCAGCGCTGGCCAATCTCAGCGCACAGCTCACAGCCTGGGAGGTTTTTTTCTCCCAGGCTGTGAGCTGTGCGCTGCGATTGGCCAGCGCTGCAGCCTAGGAGAAGGAGACGCCCACAGGACAAGGGAAGACACCGCCTACTATAACTTAAGAAGCAAAGGTACCGGAGCCTATAACGGGAGAACGGAGCGGCGCCCGGGGATAATAGTAAGTGCAGTGAGATCCCCGGGCGCCGCTCTATATGGCAGCATACTCAGTTACCATAGTTTATACAGGTGAAAAGTCCTCTTTAAAAGATGAACTATCGGCTAGGACCTGTGGTGACGTCAGATCACATGCTCCAATCACATGGTCCATCACCATGATGATGGACCATGTGATTGGAGCATGTGATCTGACGTCACCAAAGGTCCTTTAGCCACCAGCTCATCATTAAGCTCATCATTAAGCCCACAGCTCAGTTAATTTTTTAATTTTTTTTTTAACCCTCAATTGATCACCTACTATGCATTCTGTATTCAGAATGCTATTATTTTCCCTTATAACCATGTTATAAGGGAAAATAATAACATCTACACAACACCTAACCCAAGCCCGAACTTCTGTGAAGTTCGGGTTTGGGTACCAAACATGCGTGATTTTTCTCACGCGAGTGCAAAACGCATTACAATGTTTTGCACTCGCGCGGAAAAATCGCGGGTGTTCCCGCAACGCCCGTGTGAAAGAGGCCTTAGGGAGCCTATTAGATAAATGTTACTGTCCAGCGCCATCATTCTGTCCTCCCTGGCTGCAGCAGTGATCCGTATACCACACATGACCGCTGCAGCCAATCACTGGCCTCAGAGATCTCGCCAGTATACCGCTGAGGCCAGCGATTAGCTGCAGTGGCGACGTGCAGTATATGAGCACATCACTGCATCTCTGTATTAGGGCTCATGCACACCAACGTATTTTCTTTCCGCTTCCGTTCCGGTTTCTTTTTGTCTGTATGCGGATCCATTCACTTCAATGGGGCTGAAGAAAATACAGAAGTTACTCCGTGTACATTCCGTTTTCTGTTTGTCTGCATAAACGTTCCGCAAAAAAGTAGTGCATGTCCGATTATTGTCCGCAAATCAATATCCGAGGCCCCATTCAAGTCAATGTGTTCGCAAAAAATACGGAACACATCCGTATGTCATCCGTATTTTGCGGATCCATACTGTAGAAAGGCTATGCCCAGCCCATATTGCTCGTGTGTTTGGTGATTAATAAGTTACTGTTTCTGTATACGATCCGCCAAAAAAACTGATCAAATACGGAAACCATACGGATAGATTTTGTGCAGTAACGGAACATTAGAGGACTTAAATAAGAGAGAGAAAAAAAACTCAGATACGGAACAACGGATCAGTGAAAAACGGACCGCAAAACAACAACGGTCGTGTGTATGAGCCCTTAGTCCAATAAATTCCCTGTCTTACAAAATGGACAGCCCCTTTAAACATACTGGAAATGGGGAGGTACACATTCGATCACCTTTATTGGATCAGAAACATGTCCCCAGTCTACAGCAACTTGTAGACACTGTCCACACAGTATACACAGCCCTGCTCCTCCAGCTCAGGAGGAACTACAACTTCCTGGGGCTGTGACGGAATGATGAGAGTTGAAGTTACACAGCAGCTGGGGCCGAGCATCTTCCTGCCCCTCTGCAGTGTGTGCCCCCTGTACCATCAGGACCACCAGACTCCGCAGTGTCACCTGGCCGGCGACCTCCCTCCCTCCACTCATATATAAGGACGCCATATGGTGCGGGGACTCCGTGCTGCATATCACAGCCTCCTCGTGCCCCCTGCTACACCCCGATAATAAACACCCGCATAAAGAATACCCAGTTACCCGAAACACCCGCCCGCTATTACCTGGCGGCTGAGGCGCCCTTTCTTCAGGCAGTAAGACTGGAAAAGCCGGAGCCGCCGGTGCCCACAGCGCCACCTACAGGAAGAAGGACCGAAGAGCAGCAAGCGCAGTGCCAGCTCTGGAGTCCTGGGTGCCAGCATGGCACAGCCCTGGCGTTGAGTCTTGAAGTGGAGGAAATACTGATTTATGCTGAAGAGGAAGAAGAGTGTCTGTGTCGGTTCATAGAAATATAGAAAGAAATTCATAGAAATAATTGCACAATCTTGCATTTCAGTAAAAATGGGCATTTATCAGTGCAGGCCTACCAGGGCACATGAGGCAGAATTTGGAGGGTGTGGGGCACGTTTTTTTTAACCCATTCTGCAACTTATATATAAAAAAAAATAAAAAAAAATGTTATCCTGCCAGACATCTTCTTTAACCCATTCTACCCCGGAGGTTGTTTCGTTTTCGTTTTGCACTCCCTGCCTCCCAAAGCCATAACTTTTTTTTAATTTTTCCGTTTACATAGCCGTCTAGGGGCTTGTTTTTTGTGGGACAAGTTGTACTTTCCGACTCCACCATTTAATACTGCACATGATGTAGTGGGAAGCAGGAAAAAAATTCCAAATGGGATGAAATTGGAAAAAAAAGCAATTCTGCCACGGTTTTATGGTTTTTTATTTATTTACGAAGTTCGATAAAACTGACCAGCTTCATTCTACAGTACGAATCCGGCGATACCTCATGTCTATAGTTTTTCTTGCATTTTGATACGTTTCTTGCGTTAGCATTGGAGTCTATGAGAAATTGACTGGTTTCCTATGGAGCTCTGCTACAGACAGGGGCTCCGTAGGAAACGCTGTGCAGCAGCCTCCTGTTATTCCGGTATTTTGCACGCTCATCTGCCGTGGTCAGGATTGACTACGGCATCTGAAGTGTTAGGCTACTTTCACACCTGCGTTCGGGTGTCCGCTTGTGAGTTCCGTTTGAAGGCTCTCACAAGCGGCCCCGAACGCATCCGTCTGGCCCTAATGCATTCTGAGTGGACGCGGATCCGCTGAGAATGCATCAGTCTGGCAGCGTTCAGCCTCCGCTCCGCTCAGTGAGCGGACACCTGAACGCTGCTTGCAGCGTTCGGGTGTCCGCCTGGCCGTGCGGAGGCAAGCGGATCCGTCCAGACTTACAATGTAAGTCAATGGGGACGGATCCGTTTGAAGATGACACAATATGGCTCAATCTTCAAACTGATCCGTCCCCCATTGACTTTCAATGTAAAGTCTGGACGGATCCGTCTGAAGCTACTTTCACACTTAGAATTTTTTTTAAACTATAATGCAGACGGATCCGTTCTGAACGGATACAAACGTCTGCATTATAGGAGCGGATCCGTCTGAGCAGACATCAGACGGACCCGCTCTGAACGGTAGTGTGAAAGTAGCCTTAAATGTCCGCGACCGGCATTATCGTTGGTCGCGGACATGAGCCGTGGGTGTCTGCTGTATTAAAAAGACCCGGCCGGCGCCGTACTAGTATGGGGCTGGTCAGGTTAAATCCGTTGACTCAGAAGTGTGGCACAAGGGTGTGGGTGAACCCAAGTAAGATATGAAATTGCAAATTTGGGTATGTTACAGAAACGCACATAAATCCGCATGGAAATTCGTGACGATTTAGGTGTTTCTACAACATACTGTATCCGCACCAAAATCTGCCATGTCTAACAGCGGTTTTTGGTCCGGATTTGATGCGGTTTTGCAGCAGATCTCCCCCTTCATTGGAAAAGGATGAAATCCGCAGCTAAAACCGCAAACATAATTGATATGCTGTTGATTTGGAAATCGCACAGCAGGTCATTTTCCGTACGGAAGAAACTGTGTAATTTCATACACTTTGCTGGTACTGTAATGCTAAATGCATACGATCAGGATTGCTTGCGGATTTTCCACGCAAATTTGCGTGCGGAAAATCTGCACCATAGGTCATGGACATTGTATTCTATGAGAATTTGAAATTCTCATGTACACGATGTGGATTTTTTTTCCGCGCATATTTTGACCTGCGGTGCGGATTTGAAAATCCGCAGCATGTCAATTTATTTATTTTTTCCTGACCAGATTTTCTCTATTTACTTCAATGGGGGAGAGGAAAATCCGCGCCAAATCTGCCTGCAAATCCACACCAATTGATGTGGATTGTCCGCACAATTTCCCTGAAACTTGTGGATTTCAGTGTGAATTCTCCGCACATAAATCCTGAACGTGGAATGATACAGGATTGGCTCAGGATGCGTTCAGTGAAACTCGCACCATTTCGCAAGCAAGTTCAGTTGGATTTGTCTGCAATTGCGTTCAGTGTTTCCGTTTTTCCACGCGGATGCAATCAGTTTTGATTGATTTGACATCTCCTGGCAACCATCAGTGAAAAACACATTGCATCTGGGCTGCATATGGATTACATCTGGATGCAATGCGTTTTTCACTGAAGCCTCATTCACTTCTATGGGGCCAGGGCTGCGTGAAAAACGCAGAATATAGAGCATGCTGCGTTTTTCACGCAACGCAGAACTGATATGTGAACAAAAAAACTGGGTCAGGATTCAGTGCAGGGTCTATGCGTTCACTTCACGCATCGCACCCGTTCCGGAAAACTCGCTCGTGTGAAAGTAGCCTAATACTCTTCCGTTTTTCCACATTGGAATCTGCTAGAAAAAACTTGCATAATCCTGTGCAGGTGGCCTAATTGTTCACTTTCGCTTTTCTTCTCCATCCATCCGAGACCACCATGAAGACTTCTTCCAGCACCTGATAGTAATATTGACTCTGTTTTGGAACTTGTTTGGGATCCATACATATATTGGTCTCTACAGAATACTCATTTATGGATATACACTCCTAGACAAAAAAATAAAGCACCAGAGAGAAATGATGGATTGCTGCAATAATAGGCATGCAGTTATGTCTCAGGTTGATCTGTAAATGGCTACTGCTGGGGTCTGATTGGACACTGGGTCTTGCCATAAGAGGATGTAAAAGTACCTTCCCCACTGCCCTATAAAAAGGCTCTCAGGGACTACTTTTGGGTAGTGTACCTCTTGGTGAGAGATCTTTGACTGCAAGACATGCCTCGCACTCGAAGACATTTTGCCCACTTGACAGACCTTGAGAGGGGTTGCATCATTGGACTGAGAGATATAGGATGGTCATTTCTACTAACTGCCCATCACCC